>NW_027175169.1:1200000-1505920 GCF_028021215.1 Eschrichtius robustus
TCATGACACCTTAAATATCCCAGGAAAGAGAAAAATGGATAAAGAAGTTGTGGTCCTTATGTACAATGGAATATCACTCAGACATGAAATCTATGTCATAAGGCTAGTAGAAGCAAGATGAGTGGATTTAGGTACGACGATTTTAAGTGAAATAAGTCACACAGAAAAAGACTCTTATCATAAGCTATCACTTATAGAGGGAATGTAAAAACCGCTACACTTGAACTGAATTACGAAACAGAACAGAGTCTCACGTTTAGAAAACACACTATGGCTGCTTAACGGGAAAGGTGAGGTGGGGTGATGCATAAAACAAGGGTTTCAAATTCGCTCAGATACCGTTCCATACACCCAATATGTAATAGACAAGACCTACTCCTTGCTCAGTGAACTGGACTCAACACTCCCTATTCACCGCTCAAGAATATATGTGACTAGTAAGAATCTTAAAACCTATGTATTGATATCTGTCTGGAAGTGAGTCAAGTGGGTGTAAAGCCGCATAAACACAGCCGTGAAAAGCAGCTAAACCCCATTATAAAAATAAATTACTTTAAAAAACCCGTAAAACAAAGACAGTGAAAGAGAGAGAAATTCCTACAAAATTTGTTCAGAGGCTGTGATGCAACCTGGATTGACCATATCTAGACCCAAGCTGGATGAGACATAAGGGTGGACACTCTTGGGGCTGAGAGGTTGGGTGAGGTTGGGTGAGCAAACGCAGACCCTTTAAAGTAATACTGCGTGGTACCCATCCCATGGATCCCAAATCTCCAGGTTCAAGGGCATCTTCCTACATCGAAAACATGCATGAGAAACCCAGAGGATGGTACACCGTGTGATTTTGAAAGGTTTCTAAAACGCACCTCATTTCTCATCTCCTTGTGTTCGGGTTCGCCATTCCAGCTACTTGACTAACAATCTCCCTACGTGGAGAATCAGCACCTTTAACCTCCTGTTCCGTACAGGTTGCAATTTGTCCTGAGGATGAAAGGAAAGAGGGGCAACCAATGAGAGACTAGATCTAGGTGTTGGGACAGGCACAGGTCACTCTATTTTCCCATCAGGAAGAAGAATTAACCACAGGCTCAGCCTGCCGCCGGGAACCAGAATAGGGCCTGAGGCAATCTCGTGCTTTTGCCGCCAGCTCCCAAAAAAATAGTTGAAAAATGGAGCTCAGGGGCACTGCCATTCACAAACCTGCTGAGTTATAAATGATAACTCTCATCCACAAATATATTGAGGGAAGGCAACGAAGAGGATTTGAAAGCAAGGCAGAATTGCAGGAAACAGGTTTCAGGAGGTAGATTCGAATCGCCTTTAAAGCACATGAAAAGTGGCAAAACATCGCCAATGATGCACTTGTCCAAAAAGGGCGTATGCGTTTTTTCCTGAATATATTCAGGAAAAAACGCATACGCCCTTTTTGGCCAACCAAGCAACCTGGAAAGGCAAATCAGCGCTACAAAGAAGTCTCGCTTCCCATCGGTCAAAAGGGCCATGCTGCAAAAAGTGTCAAAACCAGAAATGCAGGACAGGCCATGGAGAAATGGCAGCCGTGCTACGCTGATGGTCGGGATGTAAATTGCCAACAGCCACTCTGGAGAAGTGTACGGTGTGTCCTGAAACATCGAAAAAACACAGCTTAGGGAGCATAGGGCACGTCCACTCATGGGCGTATAAATTGGGAAAACTAAAAATCAGCAAGACACAGGCACCCCGACGTTTAGGGCTGCTCTGTTGACAAGAACCTCCACTTGATGACACCTTAAATATCCCAGGAAAGAGAAAAATGGATAAAGAAGTTGTGGTCCTTATGTACAATGGAATATCACTCAGACATGAAATGAATGTCATAAGGCTAGTAGAAGCAATATGAGTGGATTTAGGTACGACGATTCTAAGTGAAATAAGTAACACAGAAAAAGACACTTATCATAAGCTATCACTTATAGAGGGAATGTAAAAACCGCTACACTTGAACTGAATTACAAAAGAGAACAGAGTCACACGTTTAGAAAACACACTATGGCTGCTTAACGGGAAAGGTGAGGTGGGGTGATGCATAAAACAAGGGTTTCAAATTCGCTCAGATACCGTTCCATACACCCAATATGTAATAGACAAGACCTACTCCTTGCTCAGTGAACTGGAATCAACACCCCCTATTCACCGCACAACAATATATCTGACAAGTAAGAATCTTAAAACCTATGTATTGATATCTATCTGGAAGTGAGTCAAGTGGGTGTAATGACGCATAAACACAGCCGTGAAAAGCAGCTAAACCCCATTATGAAAATAAATTACTTTTAAAAACCCGTAAAACAAAGACAGTGAAAGAGAGAGAAATTCTTACAAAATTGGTTCAGGGGCTGTGATGCAACCTGGATTGACCATATCTACACCCACAGCTGGATGAGACATAAGGGTGGTCACTCTTGGGGCTGAGAGGTTTGGTGAGGTTGGGTGAGCAAACGCAGACCCTTTAAAGTAATACTGCGTGGTACCCATCCCATGGGTCCCAAATCTCCAGGTTCAAGGGCATCTTCCTACATCGAAAACATGCATGAGAAAAACAGAAGATGGTACACCGTGTGATTTTGAAAGGTTTCTAAAACGCACCTCATTTATCATCTCCTTGTGTTCGGGTTCGCCATTCCAGCTACTTGACTAACAATCTCCCAACTTGGAGAATCAGCACCTTTAACCTCCTGTTCCGTACAGGTTGCAATTTGTCCTGAGGATGAAAGGGAAGAGGGGCAACCAATGAGAGACTAGGTCTAGGTGTTGGGACAGGCACAGGTCACTCTATTTTCCCATCAGGAAGAAGAATTAACCACAGGCTCAGCCTGCCGCCGGGAACCAGAATAGGGCCTGAGGCAATCAAGTGCTTTTGCCGCCAGCTACCAAAAAAATAGTTGAAAAATGGAGCTCAGGGGCACTGCCATTCACAAAACTGCTGAGTTATAAATGATAACTCTCATCCACAAATATATTGAGGGAAGGCAACGAAGAGGATTTGAAAGCAAGGCAGAATTGCAGGAAACAGGTTTCAGGAGGTAGATTCGAATCGCCTTTTAAGCACATGAAAAGTGGCAAAACGTCGCCAATGATGCCCTTGGCCAAAAAGGGCGTATGCGTTTTTTCCTGAATATATACAGGAAAAAACGCATACGCCCTTTTTGGCCTACCAAGCAACCTGGAAAGGCAAATCAGCGCTACAAAGAAGTCTCGCTTCCCATCGGTCAAAAGGGCCATGCTGCAAAAAGTGTCAAAACCAGAAATGCAGGACAAGCCATGGAGAAATGGCAGCCTTGCTACGCTGATGATCGGGATGTAAATTGCCAACAGCCACTCTGGAGAAGTGTACGGTGTGTCCTGAAACATCGAAAAAACACAGCTTAGGGAGCATAGGGCACGTCCACTCATGGGCGTATAAATTGGGAAAACTAAAAATCAGCAAGACACAGGCACCCCAAAGTTTAGGGCTGCTCTGTTGACAAGAACCTCCACTTGATGACACCTTAAATATCCCAGGAAAGAGAAAAATGGATAAAGAAGTTGTGGTCCTTATGTACAATGGAATATCACTCAGACATGAAATCAATGTCATAAGGCTAGTAGAAGCAAGATGAGTGGAGTTAGGTACGACGATTCTAAGTGAAATAAGTCACACAGAAAAAGACTCTTATCATAAGCTATCACTTATAGAGGGAATGTAAAAACCGCTACACTTGAACTGAATTACGAAACAGAACAGAGTCTCACGTTTAGAAAACACACTATGGCTGCTTAACGGGAAAGGTGAGGTGGGGTGATGCATAAAACAAGGGTTTCAAATTCGCTCAGATACCGTTCCATACACCCAATATGTAATAGACAAGACCTACTCCTTGCTCAGTGAACTGGACTCAACACTCCCTATTCACCGCTCAAGAATATATGTGACTAGTAAGAATCTTAAAACCTATGTATTGATATCTGTCTGGAAGTGAGTCAAGTGGGTGTAAAGCCGCATAAACACAGCCGTGAAAAGCAGCTAAACCCCATTATAAAAATAAATTACTTTAAAAAACCCGTAAAACAAAGACAGTGAAAGAGAGAGAAATTCCTACAAAATTTGTTCAGAGGCTGTGATGCAACCTGGATTGACCATATCTAGACCCAAGCTGGATGAGACATAAGGGTGGACACTCTTGGGGCTGAGAGGTTGGGTGAGGTTGGGTGAGCAAACGCAGACCCTTTAAAGTAATACTGCGTGGTACCCATCCCATGGATCCCAAATCTCCAGGTTCAAGGGCATCTTCCTACATCGAAAACATGCATGAGAAACCCAGAGGATGGTACACCGTGTGATTTTGAAAGGTTTCTAAAACGCACCTCATTTCTCATCTCCTTGTGTTCGGGTTCGCCATTCCAGCTACTTGACTAACAATCTCCCTACGTGGAGAATCAGCACCTTTAACCTCCTGTTCCGTACAGGTTGCAATTTGTCCTGAGGATGAAAGGAAAGAGGGGCAACCAATGAGAGACTAGATCTAGGTGTTGGGACAGGCACAGGTCACTCTATTTTCCCATCAGGAAGAAGAATTAACCACAGGCTCAGCCTGCCGCCGGGAACCAGAATAGGGCCTGAGGCAATCTCGTGCTTTTGCCGCCAGCTCCCAAAAAAATAGTTGAAAAATGGAGCTCAGGGGCACTGCCATTCACAAACCTGCTGAGTTATAAATGATAACTCTCATCCACAAATATATTGAGGGAAGGCAACGAAGAGGATTTGAAAGCAAGGCAGAATTGCAGGAAACAGGTTTCAGGAGGTAGATTCGAATCGCCTTTAAAGCACATGAAAAGTGGCAAAACATCGCCAATGATGCACTTGTCCAAAAAGGGCGTATGCGTTTTTTCCTGAATATATTCAGGAAAAAACGCATACGCCCTTTTTGGCCAACCAAGCAACCTGGAAAGGCAAATCAGCGCTACAAAGAAGTCTCGCTTCCCATCGGTCAAAAGGGCCATGCTGCAAAAAGTGTCAAAACCAGAAATGCAGGACAGGCCATGGAGAAATGGCAGCCGTGCTACGCTGATGGTCGGGATGTAAATTGCCAACAGCCACTCTGGAGAAGTGTACGGTGTGTCCTGAAACATCGAAAAAACACAGCTTAGGGAGCATAGGGCACGTCCACTCATGGGCGTATAAATTGGGAAAACTAAAAATCAGCAAGACACAGGCACCCCGACGTTTAGGGCTGCTCTGTTGACAAGAACCTCCACTTGATGACACCTTAAATATCCCAGGAAAGAGAAAAATGGATAAAGAAGTTGTGGTCCTTATGTACAATGGAATATCACTCAGACATGAAATGAATGTCATAAGGCTAGTAGAAGCAATATGAGTGGATTTAGGTACGACGATTCTAAGTGAAATAAGTAACACAGAAAAAGACACTTATCATAAGCTATCACTTATAGAGGGAATGTAAAAACCGCTACACTTGAACTGAATTACAAAAGAGAACAGAGTCACACGTTTAGAAAACACACTATGGCTGCTTAACGGGAAAGGTGAGGTGGGGTGATGCATAAAACAAGGGTTTCAAATTCGCTCAGATACCGTTCCATACACCCAATATGTAATAGACAAGACCTACTCCTTGCTCAGTGAACTGGAATCAACACCCCCTATTCACCGCACAACAATATATCTGACTAGTAAGAATCTTAAAACCTATGTATTGATATCTATCTGGAAGTGAGTCAAGTGGGTGTAATGACGCATAAACACAGCCGTGAAAAGCAGCTAAACCCCATTATGAAAATAAATTACTTTTAAAAACCCGTAAAACAAAGACAGTGAAAGAGAGAGAAATTCTTACAAAATTGGTTCAGGGGCTGTGATGCAACCTGGATTGACCATATCTACACCCACAGCTGGATGAGACATAAGGGTGGTCACTCTTGGGGCTGAGAGGTTTGGTGAGGTTGGGTGAGCAAACGCAGACCCTTTAAAGTAATACTGCGTGGTACCCATCCCATGGGTCCCAAATCTCCAGGTTCAAGGGCATCTTCCTACATCGAAAACATGCATGAGAAAAACAGAAGATGGTACACCGTGTGATTTTGAAAGGTTTCTAAAACGCACCTCATTTATCATCTCCTTGTGTTCGGGTTCGCCATTCCAGCTACTTGACTAACAATCTCCCAACTTGGAGAATCAGCACCTTTAACCTCCTGTTCCGTACAGGTTGCAATTTGTCCTGAGGATGAAAGGGAAGAGGGGCAACCAATGAGAGACTAGGTCTAGGTGTTGGGACAGGCACAGGTCACTCTATTTTCCCATCAGGAAGAAGAATTAACCACAGGCTCAGCCTGCCGCCGGGAACCAGAATAGGGCCTGAGGCAATCAAGTGCTTTTGCCGCCAGCTACCAAAAAAATAGTTGAAAAATGGAGCTCAGGGGCACTGCCATTCACAAAACTGCTGAGTTATAAATGATAACTCTCATCCACAAATATATTGAGGGAAGGCAACAAAGAGGATTTGAAAGCAAGGCAGAATTGCAGGAAACAGGTTTCAGGAGGTAGATTCGAATCGCCTTTTAAGCACATGAAAAGTGGCAAAACGTCGCCAATGATGCCCTTGGCCAAAAAGGGCGTATGCGTTTTTTCCTGAATATATACAGGAAAAAACGCATACGCCCTTTTTGGCCTACCAAGCAACCTGGAAAGGCAAATCAGCGCTACAAAGAAGTCTCGCTTCCCATCGGTCAAAAGGGCCATGCTGCAAAAAGTGTCAAAACCAGAAATGCAGGACAAGCCATGGAGAAATGGCAGCCTTGCTACGCTGATGGTCGGGATGTAAATTGCCAACAGCCACTCTGGAGAAGTGTACGGTGTGTCCTGAAACATCGAAAAAACACAGCTTAGGGAGCATAGGGCACGTCCACTCATGGGCGTATAAATTGGGAAAACTAAAAATCAGCAAGACACAGGCACCCCAAAGTTTAGGGCTGCTCTGTTGACAAGAACCTCCACTTGATGACACCTTAAATATCCCAGGAAAGAGAAAAATGGATAAAGAAGTTGTGGTCCTTATGTACAATGGAATATCACTCAGACATGAAATCAATGTCATAAGGCTAGTAGAAGCAAGATGAGTGGAGTTAGGTACGACGATTCTAAGTGAAATAAGTCACACAGAAAAAGACACTTATCATAAGCTATCACTTATAGAGGGAACGTAAAAACCGCTACACTTGAACTGAATTACAAAACAGAACAGAGTCACACGTTTAGAAAACACACTATGGCTGCTTAACGGGAAAGGTGAGGTGGGGTGATGCATAAAACAAGGGTTTCAAATTCGCTCAGATACCGTTCCATACACCCAATATGTAATAGACAAGACCTACTCCTTGCTCAGTGAACTGGAATCAACACCCCCTATTCACCGCACAACAATATATCTGACTAGTAAGAAACTTAAAACCTATGTATTGATATCTATCTGGAAGTGAGTCAAGTGGGTGTAAAGACGCATAAACACAGCCGTGAAAAGCAGCTAAACCCCATTATGAAAATAAATTACTTTTAAAAACCCGTAAAACAAAGACAGTGAAAGAGAGAGAAATTCTTACAAAATTCGTTCAGGGGCTGTGATTCAACCTGGATTGACCATATCTACACCCACAGTTGGATGAGACATAAGGGTGGTCACTCTTGGGGCTGAGAGGTTTGGTGAGGTTGGGTGAGCAAACGCAGACCCTTTAAAGTAATACTGCTTGGTACCCATCCCATGGGTCCCAAATCCCCAGGTTCAAGGGCATCTTCCTACATCGAAAACATGCATGAGAAACCCAGAAGATGGTACACCGTGTGATTTTGAAAGGTTTTTAAAATGCATCTCACTTCTCATCTCCTTGTGCTCGGGTTCGCCTTTCCAGCTACTTTACTAGCAATCTCCCTACTTGGAGAATCAGCACCATTAAGCTCCTGTTCCCTACAGGTTACAATTTGTCCTGAGGATGAACGGGAAGAGGGGCAACCAATGAGAGACTAGATCTAGGTGTTGGGACAGGCACAGGTCACTCTATTTTCCCATCAGGAAGAAGAATTAACCACAGGCTCAGCCTGCCACCCAGAAGCAGAATAAGGCCTGAGGCAATCCCGCACTTTTGCGGCCAGCTCCCAAAAAAGAGAGTTGAAAAATGGAGATCAGGGACACTGCAATTCACAAACCCGCAGAGTTATAAATGATAACTTTCATCCACAGATATATTGAGGGAAGGCAACGAAGAGGATTTGAAAACAAGGCAGAATTGCAGGAAACAGATTTCAGGAGGTAGATTCGAATCGCCTTGAAAGCACATGAAAAGCGGCAAAACGTCGACAATGATGCCCTTGGCCAAAAAGGGCTTATGCGTTTTTTCCTGAGTATATTCAGGAAAACACGCATACGCCCTTTTTGGCCAACCAAGCAACCTGGAAAGGCAAATCAGCGCTACAAAGAAGTCTCGCTTCCCATCGGTCAAAAGGGTGATGCTGCAAAAAGTTTCAATACCAGAAATGCAGGACAGTCCATGGAGAAATGGCAGCCTTGCTACGCTGATGGGCGGGATGTAAATTGCCAACAGCCACTCTGGAGAAGTGTAAGGTGTGTCCTGAAACATCGAAAAAACACAGCTTAGGGAGCATAGGGCACGTCCACTCATGGGCGTATAAATTGGGAAAACTAAAAATCAGCAAGACACAGGCACCCCAAAGTTTAGGGCTGCTCTGTTGACAAGAACCTCCACTTCATGACACCTTAAATATCCCAGGAAAGAGAAAAATGGATAAAGAAGTTGTGGTCCTTATGTACAATGGAATATCACTCAGACATGAAATCAATGTCATAAGGCTAGTAGAAGCAAGATGAGTGGAGTTAGGTACGACGATTCTAAGTGAAATAAGTCACACAGAAAAAGACTCTTATCATAAGCTATCACTTATAGAGGGAATGTAAAAACCGCTACACTTGAACTGAATTACGAAACAGAACAGAGTCTCACGTTTAGAAAACACACTATGGCTGCTTAACGGGAAAGGTGAGGTGGGGTGATGCATAAAACAAGGGTTTCAAATTCGCTCAGATACCGTTCCATACACCCAATATGTAATAGACAAGACCTACTCCTTGCTCAGTGAACTGGAATCAACACCCCCTATTCACCGCACAACAATATATCTGACTAGTAAGAAACTTAAAACCTATGTATTGATATCTATCTGGAAGTGAGTCAAGTGGGTGTAAAGACGCATAAACACAGCCGTGAAAAGCAGCTAAACCCCATTATGAAAATAAATTACTTTTAAAAACCCGTAAAACAAAGACAGTGAAAGAGAGAGAAATTCTTACAAAATTCGTTCAGGGGCTGTGATGCAACCTGGATTGACCATATCTACACCCACAGCTGGATGAGACATAAGGGTGGTCACTCTTGGGGCTGAGAGGTTTGGTGAGGTTGGGTGAGCAAACGCAGACCCTTTAAAGTAATACTGCGTGGTACCCATCCCATGGGTCCCAAATCTCCAGGTTCAAGGGCATCTTCCTACATCGAAAACATGCATGAGAAAAACAGAAGATGGTACACCGTGTGATTTTGAAAGGTTTCTAAAACGCACCTCATTTATCATCTCCTTGTGTTCGGGTTCGCCATTCCAGCTACTTGACTAACAATCTCCCAACTTGGAGAATCAGCACCTTTAACCTCCTGTTCCGTACAGGTTGCAATTTGTCCTGAGGATGAAAGGGAAGAGGGGCAACCAATGAGAGACTAGGTCTAGGTGTTGGGACAGGCACAGGTCACTCTATTTTCCCATCAGGAAGAAGAATTAACCACAGGCTCAGCCTGCCGCCGGGAACCAGAATAGGGCCTGAGGCAATCAAGTGCTTTTGCCGCCAGCTACCAAAAAAATAGTTGAAAAATGGAGCTCAGGGGCACTGCCATTCACAAAACTGCTGAGTTATAAATGATAACTCTCATCCACAAATATATTGAGGGAAGGCAACGAAGAGGATTTGAAAGCAAGGCAGAATTGCAGGAAACAGGTTTCAGGAGGTAGATTCGAATCGCCTTTTAAGCACATGAAAAGTGGCAAAACGTCGCCAATGATGCCCTTGGCCAAAAAGGGCGTATGCGTTTTTTCCTGAATATATACAGGAAAAAACGCATACGCCCTTTTTGGCCTACCAAGCAACCTGGAAAGGCAAATCAGCGCTACAAAGAAGTCTCGCTTCCCATCGGTCAAAAGGGCCATGCTGCAAAAAGTGTCAAAACCAGAAATGCAGGACAAGCCATGGAGAAATGGCAGCCTTGCTACGCTGATGATCGGGATGTAAATTGCCAACAGCCACTCTGGAGAAGTGTACGGTGTGTCCTGAAACATCGAAAAAACACAGCTTAGGGAGCATAGGGCACGTCCACTCATGGGCGTATAAATTGGGAAAACTAAAAATCAGCAAGACACAGGCACCCCAAAGTTTAGGGCTGCTCTGTTGACAAGAACCTCCACTTGATGACACCTTAAATATCCCAGGAAAGAGAAAAATGGATAAAGAAGTTGTGGTCCTTATGTACAATGGAATATCACTCAGACATGAAATCAATGTCATAAGGCTAGTAGAAGCAAGATGAGTGGAGTTAGGTACGACGATTCTAAGTGAAATAAGTCACACAGAAAAAGACTCTTATCATAAGCTATCACTTATAGAGGGAATGTAAAAACCGCTACACTTGAACTGAATTACGAAACAGAACAGAGTCTCACGTTTAGAAAACACACTATGGCTGCTTAACGGGAAAGGTGAGGTGGGGTGATGCATAAAACAAGGGTTTCAAATTCGCTCAGATACCGTTCCATACACCCAATATGTAATAGACAAGACCTACTCCTTGCTCAGTGAACTGGACTCAACACTCCCTATTCACCGCTCAAGAATATATGTGACTAGTAAGAATCTTAAAACCTATGTATTGATATCTGTCTGGAAGTGAGTCAAGTGGGTGTAAAGCCGCATAAACACAGCCGTGAAAAGCAGCTAAACCCCATTATAAAAATAAATTACTTTAAAAAACCCGTAAAACAAAGACAGTGAAAGAGAGAGAAATTCCTACAAAATTTGTTCAGAGGCTGTGATGCAACCTGGATTGACCATATCTAGACCCAAGCTGGATGAGACATAAGGGTGGACACTCTTGGGGCTGAGAGGTTGGGTGAGGTTGGGTGAGCAAACGCAGACCCTTTAAAGTAATACTGCGTGGTACCCATCCCATGGATCCCAAATCTCCAGGTTCAAGGGCATCTTCCTACATCGAAAACATGCATGAGAAACCCAGAGGATGGTACACCGTGTGATTTTGAAAGGTTTCTAAAACGCACCTCATTTCTCATCTCCTTGTGTTCGGGTTCGCCATTCCAGCTACTTGACTAACAATCTCCCTACGTGGAGAATCAGCACCTTTAACCTCCTGTTCCGTACAGGTTGCAATTTGTCCTGAGGATGAAAGGAAAGAGGGGCAACCAATGAGAGACTAGATCTAGGTGTTGGGACAGGCACAGGTCACTCTATTTTCCCATCAGGAAGAAGAATTAACCACAGGCTCAGCCTGCCGCCGGGAACCAGAATAGGGCCTGAGGCAATCTCGTGCTTTTGCCGCCAGCTCCCAAAAAAATAGTTGAAAAATGGAGCTCAGGGGCACTGCCATTCACAAACCTGCTGAGTTATAAATGATAACTCTCATCCACAAATATATTGAGGGAAGGCAACGAAGAGGATTTGAAAGCAAGGCAGAATTGCAGGAAACAGGTTTC
The DNA here is from genome assembly GCF_028021215.1 of Eschrichtius robustus. Lineage (NCBI taxonomy): Eukaryota > Metazoa > Chordata > Mammalia > Artiodactyla > Eschrichtiidae > Eschrichtius > Eschrichtius robustus. Next base: position 1,211,852 of record NW_027175169.1, read on the forward strand.
AGGAGGTAGATTCGAATCGCCTTTAAAGCACATGAAAAGTGGCAAAACATCGCCAATGATGCACTTGTCCAAAAAGGGCGTATGCGTTTTTTCCTGAATATATTCAGGAAAAAACGCATACGCCCTTTTTGGCCAACCAAGCAACCTGGAAAGGCAAATCAGCGCTACAAAGAAGTCTCGCTTCCCATCGGTCAAAAGGGCCATGCTGCAAAAAGTGTCAAAACCAGAAATGCAGGACAGGCCATGGAGAAATGGCAGCCGTGCTACGCTGATGGTCGGGATGTAAATTGCCAACAGCCACTCTGGAGAAGTGTACGGTGTGTCCTGAAACATCGAAAAAACACAGCTTAGGGAGCATAGGGCACGTCCACTCATGGGCGTATAAATTGGGAAAACTAAAAATCAGCAAGACACAGGCACCCCGACGTTTAGGGCTGCTCTGTTGACAAGAACCTCCACTTGATGACACCTTAAATATCCCAGGAAAGAGAAAAATGGATAAAGAAGTTGTGGTCCTTATGTACAATGGAATATCACTCAGACATGAAATGAATGTCATAAGGCTAGTAGAAGCAATATGAGTGGATTTAGGTACGACGATTCTAAGTGAAATAAGTAACACAGAAAAAGACACTTATCATAAGCTATCACTTATAGAGGGAATGTAAAAACCGCTACACTTGAACTGAATTACAAAAGAGAACAGAGTCACACGTTTAGAAAACACACTATGGCTGCTTAACGGGAAAGGTGAGGTGGGGTGATGCATAAAACAAGGGTTTCAAATTCGCTCAGATACCGTTCCATACACCCAATATGTAATAGACAAGACCTACTCCTTGCTCAGTGAACTGGAATCAACACCCCCTATTCACCGCACAACAATATATCTGACTAGTAAGAATCTTAAAACCTATGTATTGATATCTATCTGGAAGTGAGTCAAGTGGGTGTAATGACGCATAAACACAGCCGTGAAAAGCAGCTAAACCCCATTATGAAAATAAATTACTTTTAAAAACCCGTAAAACAAAGACAGTGAAAGAGAGAGAAATTCTTACAAAATTGGTTCAGGGGCTGTGATGCAACCTGGATTGACCATATCTACACCCACAGCTGGATGAGACATAAGGGTGGTCACTCTTGGGGCTGAGAGGTTTGGTGAGGTTGGGTGAGCAAACGCAGACCCTTTAAAGTAATACTGCGTGGTACCCATCCCATGGGTCCCAAATCTCCAGGTTCAAGGGCATCTTCCTACATCGAAAACATGCATGAGAAAAACAGAAGATGGTACACCGTGTGATTTTGAAAGGTTTCTAAAACGCACCTCATTTATCATCTCCTTGTGTTCGGGTTCGCCATTCCAGCTACTTGACTAACAATCTCCCAACTTGGAGAATCAGCACCTTTAACCTCCTGTTCCGTACAGGTTGCAATTTGTCCTGAGGATGAAAGGGAAGAGGGGCAACCAATGAGAGACTAGGTCTAGGTGTTGGGACAGGCACAGGTCACTCTATTTTCCCATCAGGAAGAAGAATTAACCACAGGCTCAGCCTGCCGCCGGGAACCAGAATAGGGCCTGAGGCAATCAAGTGCTTTTGCCGCCAGCTACCAAAAAAATAGTTGAAAAATGGAGCTCAGGGGCACTGCCATTCACAAAACTGCTGAGTTATAAATGATAACTCTCATCCACAAATATATTGAGGGAAGGCAACGAAGAGGATTTGAAAGCAAGGCAGAATTGCAGGAAACAGGTTTCAGGAGGTAGATTCGAATCGCCTTTTAAGCACATGAAAAGTGGCAAAACGTCGCCAATGATGCCCTTGGCCAAAAAGGGCGTATGCGTTTTTTCCTGAATATATACAGGAAAAAACGCATACGCCCTTTTTGGCCTACCAAGCAACCTGGAAAGGCAAATCAGCGCTACAAAGAAGTCTCGCTTCCCATCGGTCAAAAGGGCCATGCTGCAAAAAGTGTCAAAACCAGAAATGCAGGACAAGCCATGGAGAAATGGCAGCCTTGCTACGCTGATGGTCGGGATGTAAATTGCCAACAGCCACTCTGGAGAAGTGTACGGTGTGTCCTGAAACATCGAAAAAACACAGCTTAGGGAGCATAGGGCACGTCCACTCATGGGCGTATAAATTGGGAAAACTAAAAATCAGCAAGACACAGGCACCCCAAAGTTTAGGGCTGCTCTGTTGACAAGAACCTCCACTTGATGACACCTTAAATATCCCAGGAAAGAGAAAAATGGATAAAGAAGTTGTGGTCCTTATGTACAATGGAATATCACTCAGACATGAAATCAATGTCATAAGGCTAGTAGAAGCAAGATGAGTGGAGTTAGGTACGACGATTCTAAGTGAAATAAGTCACACAGAAAAAGACACTTATCATAAGCTATCACTTATAGAGGGAACGTAAAAACCGCTACACTTGAACTGAATTACAAAACAGAACAGAGTCACACGTTTAGAAAACACACTATGGCTGCTTAACGGGAAAGGTGAGGTGGGGTGATGCATAAAACAAGGGTTTCAAATTCGCTCAGATACCGTTCCATACACCCAATATGTAATAGACAAGACCTACTCCTTGCTCAGTGAACTGGAATCAACACCCCCTATTCACCGCACAACAATATATCTGACTAGTAAGAAACTTAAAACCTATGTATTGATATCTATCTGGAAGTGAGTCAAGTGGGTGTAAAGACGCATAAACACAGCCGTGAAAAGCAGCTAAACCCCATTATGAAAATAAATTACTTTTAAAAACCCGTAAAACAAAGACAGTGAAAGAGAGAGAAATTCTTACAAAATTCGTTCAGGGGCTGTGATTCAACCTGGATTGACCATATCTACACCCACAGTTGGATGAGACATAAGGGTGGTCACTCTTGGGGCTGAGAGGTTTGGTGAGGTTGGGTGAGCAAACGCAGACCCTTTAAAGTAATACTGCTTGGTACCCATCCCATGGGTCCCAAATCCCCAGGTTCAAGGGCATCTTCCTACATCGAAAACATGCATGAGAAACCCAGAAGATGGTACACCGTGTGATTTTGAAAGGTTTTTAAAATGCATCTCACTTCTCATCTCCTTGTGCTCGGGTTCGCCTTTCCAGCTACTTTACTAGCAATCTCCCTACTTGGAGAATCAGCACCATTAAGCTCCTGTTCCCTACAGGTTACAATTTGTCCTGAGGATGAACGGGAAGAGGGGCAACCAATGAGAGACTAGATCTAGGTGTTGGGACAGGCACAGGTCACTCTATTTTCCCATCAGGAAGAAGAATTAACCACAGGCTCAGCCTGCCACCCAGAAGCAGAATAAGGCCTGAGGCAATCCCGCACTTTTGCGGCCAGCTCCCAAAAAAGAGAGTTGAAAAATGGAGATCAGGGACACTGCAATTCACAAACCCGCAGAGTTATAAATGATAACTTTCATCCACAGATATATTGAGGGAAGGCAACGAAGAGGATTTGAAAACAAGGCAGAATTGCAGGAAACAGATTTCAGGAGGTAGATTCGAATCGCCTTGAAAGCACATGAAAAGCGGCAAAACGTCGACAATGATGCCCTTGGCCAAAAAGGGCTTATGCGTTTTTTCCTGAGTATATTCAGGAAAACACGCATACGCCCTTTTTGGCCAACCAAGCAACCTGGAAAGGCAAATCAGCGCTACAAAGAAGTCTCGCTTCCCATCGGTCAAAAGGGTGATGCTGCAAAAAGTTTCAATACCAGAAATGCAGGACAGTCCATGGAGAAATGGCAGCCTTGCTACGCTGATGGGCGGGATGTAAATTGCCAACAGCCACTCTGGAGAAGTGTAAGGTGTGTCCTGAAACATCGAAAAAACACAGCTTAGGGAGCATAGGGCACGTCCACTCATGGGCGTATAAATTGGGAAAACTAAAAATCAGCAAGACACAGGCACCCCAAAGTTTAGGGCTGCTCTGTTGACAAGAACCTCCACTTCATGACACCTTAAATATCCCAGGAAAGAGAAAAATGGATAAAGAAGTTGTGGTCCTTATGTACAATGGAATATCACTCAGACATGAAATCAATGTCATAAGGCTAGTAGAAGCAAGATGAGTGGAGTTAGGTACGACGATTCTAAGTGAAATAAGTCACACAGAAAAAGACTCTTATCATAAGCTATCACTTATAGAGGGAATGTAAAAACCGCTACACTTGAACTGAATTACGAAACAGAACAGAGTCTCACGTTTAGAAAACACACTATGGCTGCTTAACGGGAAAGGTGAGGTGGGGTGATGCATAAAACAAGGGTTTCAAATTCGCTCAGATACCGTTCCATACACCCAATATGTAATAGACAAGACCTACTCCTTGCTCAGTGAACTGGAATCAACACCCCCTATTCACCGCACAACAATATATCTGACTAGTAAGAAACTTAAAACCTATGTATTGATATCTATCTGGAAGTGAGTCAAGTGGGTGTAAAGACGCATAAACACAGCCGTGAAAAGCAGCTAAACCCCATTATGAAAATAAATTACTTTTAAAAACCCGTAAAACAAAGACAGTGAAAGAGAGAGAAATTCTTACAAAATTCGTTCAGGGGCTGTGATGCAACCTGGATTGACCATATCTACACCCACAGCTGGATGAGACATAAGGGTGGTCACTCTTGGGGCTGAGAGGTTTGGTGAGGTTGGGTGAGCAAACTCAGACCCTTTAAAGTAATACTGCTTGGTACCCATCCCATGGGTCCCAAATCCCCAGGTTCAAGGGCATCTTCCTACATCGAAAACATGCATGAGAAACCCAGAAGATGGTACACCGTGTGATTTTGAAAGGTTTTTAAAATGCATCTCACTTCTCATCTCCTTGTGCTCGGGTTCGCCTTTCCAGCTACTTTACTAGCAATCTCCCTACTTGGAGAATCAGCACCATTAAGCTCCTGTTCCCTACAGGTTACAATTTGTCCTGAGGATGAACGGGAAGAGGGGCAACCAATGAGAGACTAGATCTAGGTGTTGGGACAGGCACAGGTCACTCTATTTTCCCATCAGGAAGAAGAATTAACCACAGGCTCAGCCTGCCGCCCAGAAGCAGAATAAGGCCTGAGGCAATCCCGCACTTTTGCGGCCAGCTCCCAAAAAAGAGAGTTGAAAAATGGAGATCAGGGACACTGCAATTCACAAACCCGCAGAGTTATAAATGATAACTCTCATCCACAGATATATTGAGGGAAGGCAACAAAGAGGATTTGAAAACAAGGCAGAATTGCAGGAAACAGATTTCAGGAGGTAGATTCGAATCGCCTTGAAAGCACATGAAAAGCGGCAAAACGTCGACAATGATGCCCTTGGCCAAAAAGGGCTTATGCGTTTTTTCCTGAGTATATTCAGGAAAACACGCATACGCCCTTTTTGGCCAACCAAGCAACCTGGAAAGGCAAATCAGCGCTACAAAGAAGTCTCGCTTCCCATCGGTCAAAAGGGTGATGCTGCAAAAAGTTTCAATACCAGAAATGCAGGACAGTCCATGGAGAAATGGCAGCCTTGCTACGCTGATGGGCGGGATGTAAATTGCCAACAGCCACTCTGGAGAAGTGTAAGGTGTGTCCTGAAACATCGAAAAAACACAGCTTAGGGAGCATAGGGCACGTCCACTCATGGGCGTATAAATTGGGAAAACTAAAAATCAGCAAGACACAGGCACCCCAAAGTTTAGGGCTGCTCTGTTGACAAGAACCTCCACTTGATGACACCTTAAATATCCCAGGAAAGAGAAAAATGGATAAAGAAGTTGTGGTCCTTATGTACAATGGAATATCACTCAGACATGAAATCAATGTCATAAGGCTAGTAGAAGCAAGATGAGTGGAGTTAGGTACGACGATTCTAAGTGAAATAAGTCACACAGAAAAAGACACTTATCATAAGCTATCACTTATAGAGGGAATGTAAAAACCGCTACACTTGAACTGAATTACAAAAGAGAACAGAGTCACACGTTTAGAAATCACACTATGGCTGCTTAACGGGAAAGGTGAGGTGGGGTGATGCATAAAACAAGGGTTTCAAATTCGCTCAGATACCGTTCCATACACCCAATATATAATAGACAAGACCTACTCCTTGCTCAGTGAACTGGACTGAACACCCCCTATTCACCGCACAAGAATATATGTGACTAGTAAGAATCTTAAAACCTATGTATTGATATCTGTCTGGAAGTGAGTCAAGTGGGTGTAAAGCCGCATAAACACAACCATGAAAAGCAGCTAAACCCCATTATAAAAATAAATTACTTTTAAAAACCCGTAAAACAAAGACAGTGAAAGAGAGAGAAATTCTTACAAAATTCGTTCAGATGCTGTGATGCAACCTGGATTGACCATATCTAGACCCACACCTGGATGAGACATAAGGGTGGACACTCTTGGGGCTGAGAGGTTGGGTGAGGTTGGGTGAGCAAACGCAGACCCTTTAAAGTAATACTGCGTGGTACCCATCCCATGGGTCCCAAATCTCCAGGTTCAAGGGCATCTTCCTACATCGAAAACATGCATGAGAAAAACAGAAGATGGTACACCGTGTGATTTTGAAAGGTTTCTAAAACGCACCTCATTTCTCATCTCCTTGTGTTCGGGTTCGACATTCCAGCTACTTTACTAACAATCTCCCTACTTGGAGAATCAGCACCTTTAACCTCCTGTTCCGTACAGGTTGCAATTTGTCCTGAGGATGAAAGGGAAGAGGGGCAACCAATGAGAGACTAGATCTAGGTGTTGGGACAGGCACAGGTCAATCTATTTTCCCATCAGGAAGAAGAATTAACCGCAGGCTCAGCCTGCCGCCGGGAACCAGAATAGGGCCTGAGGCAATCTCGTGCTTTTGCCGCCAGCTCCCAAAAAAATAGTTGAAAAATGGAGCTCAGGGGCACTGCCATTCACAAACCTGCTGAGTTATAAATGATAACTCTCATCCACAAATATATTGAGGGAAGGCAACGAAGAGGATTTGAAAGCAAGGCAGAATTGCAGGAAACAGGTTTCAGGAGGTAGATTCGAATCGCCTTTAAAGCACATGAAAAGTGGCAAAACGTCGCCAATGATGCACTTGTCCAAAAAGGGCGTATGCGTTTTTTCCTGAATATATTCAGGAAAAAACGCATACGCCCTTTTTGGCCAACCAAGCAACCTGGAAAGGCAAATCAGCGCTACAAAGAAGTCTCGCTTCCCATCGGTCAAAAGGGCCATGCTGCAAAAAGTGTCAAAACCAGAAATGCAGGACAGGCCATGGAGAAATGGCAGCCGTGCTACGCTGATGGTCGGGATGTAAATTGCCAACAGCCACTCTGGAGAAGTGTACGGTGTGTCCTGAAACATCGAAAAAACACAGCTTAGGGAGCATAGGGCACGTCCACTCATGGGCGTATAAATTGGGAAAACTAAAAATCAGCAAGACACAGGCACCCCAACGTTTAGGGCTGCTCTGTTGACAAGAACCTCCACTTGATGACACCTTAAATATCCCAGGAAAGAGAAAAATGGATAAAGAAGTTGTGGTCCTTATGTACAATGGAATATCACTCAGACATGAAATGAATGTCATAAGGCTAGTAGAAGGAATATGAGTGGATTTAGGTACGACGATTCTAAGTGAAATAAGTAACACAGAAAAAGACACTTATCATAAGCTATCACTTATAGAGGGAATGTAAAAACCGCTACACTTGAACTGAATTACAAAAGAGAACAGAGTCACACGTTTAGAAAACACACTATGGCTGCTTAACGGGAAAGGTGAGGTGGGGTGATGCATAAACAAGGGTTTCAAATTCGCTCAGATACCGTTCCATACACCCAATATGTAATAGACAAGACCTACTCCTTGCTCAGTGAACTGGAATCAACACCCCCTATTCACCGCACAACAATATATCTGACTAGTAAGAAACTTAAAACCTATGTATTGATATCTATCTGGAAGTGAGTCAAGTGGGTGTAAAGACGCATAAACACAGCAGTGAAAAGCAGCTAAACCCCATTATGAAAATAAATTACTTTTAAAAACCCGTAAAACAAAGACAGTGAAAGAGAGAGAAATTCTTACAAAATTCGTTCAGGGGCTGTGATGCAACCTGGATTGCCCATATCTACACCCACAGCTGGATGAGACATAAGGGTGGTCACTCTTGGGGCTGAGAGGTTTGGTGAGGTTGGGTGAGCAAACACAGACCCTTTAAAGTAATACTGCGTGGTACCCATCCCATGGGTCCCAAATCTCCAGGTTCAAGGGCATCTTCCTACATCGAAAACATGCATGAGAAAAACAGAAGATGGTACACCGTGTGATTTTCAAAGGTTTCTAAAACGCACCTCATTTCTCATCTCCTTGTGTTCGGGTTCGCCATTCCAGCTACTTGACTAACAATCTCCCTACTTGGAGAATCAGCACCTTTAACCTCCTGTTCCGTACAGGTTGCAATTTGTCCTGAGGATGAAAGGGAAGAGGGGCAACCAATGAGAGACTAGGTCTAGGTGTTGGGACAGGCACAGGTCACTCTATTTTCCCATCAGGAAGGAGAATTAACCACAGGCTCAGCCTGCCGCCGGGAACCAGAATAGGGCCTGAGGCAATCCCGTGCTTTTGCCGCCAGCTACCAAAAAAATTGTTGAAAAATGGAGCTCAGGGGCACTGCCATTCACAAACCTGCTGAGTTATAAATGATAACTCTCATCCACAAATATATTGAGGGAAGGCAACGAAGAGGATTTGAAAGCAAGGCAGAATTGCAGGAAACAGGTTTCAGGAGGTAGATTCGAATCGCCTTTAAAGCACATGAAAAGTGGCAAAACGTCGCCAATGATGCCCTTGGCCAAAAAGGGCGTATGCGTTTTTTCCTGAATATATTCAGGAAAAAACGCATACGCCCTTTTTGGCCTACCAAGCAACCTGGAAAGGCAAATCAGCGCTACAAAGAAGTCTCGCTTCCCATCGGTCAAAAGGGCCATGCTGCAAAAAGTGTCAAAACCAGAAATGCAGGACAGGCCATGGAGAAATGGCAGCCTTGCTACGCTGATGGTCGGGATGTAAATTGCCAACAGCCATTCTGGAGAAGTGTACGGTGTGTCCTGAAACATCGAAAAAACACAGCTAAGGGAGCATAGGGCACGTCCACTCATGGGCGTATAAATTGGGAAAACTAAAAATCAGCAAGACACAGGCACCCCGACGTTTAGGGCTGCTCTGTTGACAAGAACCTCCACTTGATGACACCTTAAATATCCCAGGAAAGAGAAAAATGGATAAAGAAGTTGTGGTCCTTATGTACAATGGAATATCACTCAGACATGAAATCAATGTCATAAGGCTAGTAGAAGCAAGATGAGTGGAGTTAGGTACGACGATTCTAAGTGAAATAAGTCACACAGAAAAAGACACTTATCATAAGCTATCACTTATAGAGGGAATGTAAAAACCGCTACACTTGAACTGAATTACAAAAGAGAACAGAGTCACACGTTTAGAAAACACACTATGGCTGCTTAACGGGAAAGGTGAGGTGGGGTGATGCATAAAACAAGGGTTTCAAATTCGCTCAGATACCGTTCCATACACCCAATATGTAATAGACAAGACCTACTCCTTGCTCAGTGAACTGGAATCAACACCCCCTATTCACCGCACAACAATATATCTGACTAGTAAGAAACTTAAAACCTATGTATTGATATCTATCTGGAAGTGAGTCAAGTGGGTGTAAAGACGCATAAACACAGCCGTGAAAAGCAGCTAAACCCCATTATGAAAATAAATTACTTTTAAAAACCCGTAAAACAAAGACAGTGAAAGAGAGAGAAATTCTTACAAAATTCGTTCAGAGGCTGTGATGCAACCTGGATTGACCATATCTAGACCCACAGGTGGATGAGACATAAGGGTGGACACTCTTGGGGTTGAGAGTTTGGGTGAGCAAACGCAGACCCTTTAAAGTAATACTGCGTGGTACCCATCCCATGGGTCCCAAATCTCCAGGTTCAAGGGCATCTTCCTACATCGAAAACATGCATGAGAAAAACAGAAGATGGTACACCGTGTGATTTTGAAAGGTTTCTAAAACGCACCTCATTTCTCATCTCCTTGTGTTCGGGTTCGCCATTCCAGCTACTTGACTAACAATCTCCCTACGTGGAGAATCAGCACCTTTAACCTCCTGTTCCGTACAGGTTGCAATTTGTCCTGAGGATGAAAGGAAAGAGGGGCAACCAATGAGAGACTAGATCTAGGTGTTGGGACAGGCACAGGTCACTCTATTTTCCCATCAGGAAGAAGAATTAACCACAGGCTCAGCCTGCCGCCGGGAACCAGAATAGGGCCTGAGGCAATCTCGTGCTTTTGCCGCCAGCTCCCAAAAAAATATTTGAAAAATGGAGCTCAGGGGCACTGCCATTCACAAACCTGCTGAGTTATAAATGATAACTCTCATCCACAAATATATTGAGGGAAGGCAACGAAGAGGATTTGAAAGCAAGGCAGAATTGCAGGAAACAGGTTTCAGGAGGTAGATTCGAATCGCCTTTAAAGCACATGAAAAGTGGCAAAACGTCGCCAATGATGCACTTGTCCAAAAACGGCGTATGCGTTTTTTCCTGAATATATTCAGGAAAAAACGCATACGCCCTTTTTGGCCAACCAAGCAACCTGGAAAGGCAAATCAGCGCTACAAAGAAGTCTCGCTTCCCATCGGTCAAAAGGGCCATGCTGCAAAAAGTGTCAAAACCAGAAATGCAGGACAGGCCATGGAGAAATGGCAGCCGTGCTACGCTGATGGTCGGGATGTAAATTGCCAACAGCCACTCTGGAGAAGTGTACGGTGTGTCCTGAAACATCGAAAAAACACAGCTTAGGGAGCATAGGGCACGTCCACTCATGGGCGTATAAATTGGGAAAACTAAAAATCAGCAAGACACAGGCACCCCGACGTTTAGGGCTGCTCTGTTGACAAGAACCTCCACTTGATGACACCTTAAATATCCCAGGAAAGAGAAAAATGGATAAAGAAGTTGTGGTCCTTATGTACAATGGAATATCACTCAGACATGAAATGAATGTCATAAGGCTAGTAGAAGCAAGATGAGTGGAGTTAGGTACGACGATTCTAAGTGAAATAAGTCACACAGAAAAAGACACTTATCATAAGCTATCACTTATAGAGGGAATGTAAAAACCGCTACACTTGAACTGAATTACAAAAGAGAACAGAGTCACACGTTTAGAAAACACACTATGGCTGCTTAACGGGAAAGGTGAGGTGGGGTGATGCATAAAACAAGGGTTTCAAATTCGCTCAGATACCGTTCCATACACCCAATATGTAATAGACAAGACCTACTCCTTGCTCAGTGAACTGGAATCAACACCCCCTATTCACCGCACAACAATATATCTGACTAATAAGAAACTTAAAACCTATGTATTGATATCTATCTGGAAGTGAGTCAAGTGGGTGTAAAGACGCATAAACACAGCCGTGAAAAGCAGCTAAACCCCATTATGAAAATAAATTACTTTTAAAAACCCGTAAAACAAAGACAGTGAAAGAGAGAGAAATTCTTACAAAATTCGTTCAGGGGCTGTGATTCAACCTGGATTGACCATATCTACACCCACAGCTGGATGAGACATAAGGGTGGTCACTCTTTGGGCTGAGAGGTTTGGTGAGGTTGGGTGAGCAAACGCAGACCCTTTAAAGTAATACTGCGTGGTACCCATCCCATGGGTCCCAAATCTCCAGGTTCAAGGGCATCTTCCTACATCGAAAACATGCATGAGAAAAACAGAAGATGGTACACCGTGTGATTTTGAAAGATTTCTAAAACGCACCTCATTTATCATCTCCTTGTGTTCGGGTTCGCCATTCCAGCTACTTGACTAACAATCTCCCTACTTGGAGAATCAGCACCTTTAACCTCCTGTTCCGTACAGGTTGCAATTTGTCCTGAGGATGAAAGGGAAGAGGGGCAACCAATGAGAGACTAGGTCTAGGTGTTGGGACAGGCACAGGTCACTCTATTTTCCCATCAGGAAGAAGAATTAACCACAGGCTTAGCCTGCCGCAGGGAACCAGAATAGGGCCTGAGGCAATCAAGTGCTTTTGCCGCCAGCTACCAAAAAAATAGTTGAAAAATGGAGCTCAGGGGCACTGCCATTCACAAACCTGCTGAGTTATAAATGATAACTCTCATCCACAAATATATTGAGGGAAGGCAACGAAGAGGATTTGAAAGCAAGGCAGAATTGCAGGAAACAGGTTTCAGGAGGTAGATTCGAATCGCCTTTAAAGCACATGAAAAGTGGCAAAACGTCGCCAATGATGCCCTTGGCCAAAAAGGGCGTATGCGTTTTTTCCTGAATATATTCAGGAAAAAACGCATACGCCCTTTTTGGCCAACCAAGCAACCTGGAAAGGCAAATCAGCGCTACAAAGAAGTCTCGCTTCCCATCGGTCAAAAGGGCCATGCTGCAAAAAGTGTCAAAACCAGAAATGCAGGACAGGCCATGGAGAAATGGCAGCCTTGCTACGCTGATGGTCGGGATGTAAATTGCCAACAGCCACTCTGGAGAAGTGTACGGTGTGTCCTGAAACATCGAAAAAACACAGTTTAGGGAGCATAGGGCACGTCCACTCATGGGCGTATAAATTGGGAAAACTAAAAATCAGCAAGACTCAGGCACCCCAAAGTTTAGGGCTGCTCTGTTGACAAGAACCTCCACTTCATGACACCTTAAATATCCCAGGAAAGAGAAAAATGGATAAAGAAGTTGTGGTCCTTATGTACAATGGAATATCACTCAGACATGAAATCAATGTCATAAGGCTAGTAGAAGCAAGATGAGTGGAGTTAGGTACGACGATTCTAAGTGAAATAAGTCACACAGAAAAAGACACTTATCATAAGCTATCACTTATAGAGGGAATGTAAAAACCGCTTCACTTGAACTGAATTACAAAACAGAACAGAGTCACACGTTTAGAAAACACACTATGGCTGCTTAACGGGAAAGGTGAGGTGGGGTGATGCATAAAACAAGGGTTTCAAATTCGCTCAGATACCGTTCCATACACCCAATATGTAATAGACAAGACCTACTCCTTGCTCAGTGAACTGGAATCAACACCCCCTATTCACCGCACAACAATATATCTGACTAGTAAGAAACTTAAAGCCTATGTATTGATATCTATCTGGAAGTGAGTCAAGTGGGTGTAAAGACGCATAAACACAGCCGTGAAAAGCAGCTAAACCCCATTATGAAAATAAATTACTTTTAAAAACCCGTAAAACAAAGACAGTGAAAGAGAGAGAAATTCTTACAAAATTCGTTCAGGGGCTGTGATGCAACCTGGATTGACCATATCTACACCCACAGCTGGATGAGACATAAGGGTGGTCACTCTTGGGGCTGAGAGGTTTGGTGAGGTTGGGTGAGCAAACGCAGACCCTTTAAAGTAATACTGCTTGGTACCCATCCCATGGGTCCCAAATCCCCAGGTTCAAGGGCATCTTCCTACATCGAAAACATGCATGAGAAACCCAGAAGATGGTACACCGTGTGATTTTGAAAGGTTTTTAAAATGCATCTCACTTCTCATCTCCTTGTGCTCGGGTTCGCCTTTCCAGCTACTTTACTAGCAATCTCCCTACTTGGAGAATCAGCACCATTAAGCTCCTGTTCCCTACAGGTTACAATTTGTCCTGAGGATGAACGGGAAGAGGGGCAACCAATGAGAGACTAGATCTAGGTGTTGGGACAGGCACAGGTCACTCTATTTTCCCATCAGGAAGAAGAATTAACCACAGGCTCAGCCTGCCACCCAGAAGCAGAATAAGGCCTGAGGCAATCCCGCACTTTTGCGGCCAGCTCCCAAAAAAGAGAGGTGAAAAATGGAGATCAGGGACACTGCAATTCACAAACCCGCAGAGTTATAAATGATAACTCTCATCCACAGATATATTGAGGGAAGGCAACGAAGAGGATTTGAAAACAAGGCAGAATTGCAGGAAAGAGATTTCAGGAGGTAGATTCGAATCGCCTTGAAAGCACATGAAAAGCGGCAAAACGTCGACAATGATGCCCTTGGCCAAAAAGGGCGTATGCGTTTTTTCCTGAATATATTCAGGAAAAAACGCATACGCCCTTTTTGGCCAACCAAGCAACCTGGAAAGGCAAATCAGCGCTACAAAGAAGTCTCGCTTCCCATCGGTCAAAAGGGCCATGCTGCAAAAAGTGTCAAAACCAGAAATGCAGGACAGGCCATGGAGAAATGGCAGCCTTGCTACGCTGATGGGCGGGATGTAAATTGCCAACAGCCACTCTGGAGAAGTGTACGGTGTGTCCTGAAACATCGAAAAAACACAGCTTAGGGAGCATAGGGCACGTCCACTCATGGGCGTATAAATTGGGAAAACTAAAAATCAGCAAGACACAGGCACCCCAAAGTTTAGGGCTGCTCTGTTAACAAGAACCTCCACTTCATGACACCTTAAATATCCCAGGAAAGAGAAAAATGGATAAAGAAGTTGTGGTCCTTATGTACAATGGAATATCACTCAGACATGAAATCTATGTCATAAGGCTAGTAGAAGCAAGATGAGTGGATTTAGGTACGATGATTTTAAGTGAAATAAGTCACACAGAAAAAGACACTTATCATAAGCTATCACTTATAGAGGGAATGTAAAAACCGCTACACTTGAACTGAATTACGAAACAGAACAGAGTCTCACGTTTAGAAAACACACTATGGCTGCTTAACGGGAAAGGTGAGGTGGGGTGATGCATAAAACAAGGGTTTCAAATACGCTCAGATACCGTTCCATACAACCAATATGTAATAGACAAGACCTACTCCTTGCTCAGTGAACTGGACTCAACACTCCCTATTCACCGCACAAGAATATATGTGACTAGTAAGAATCTTAAAACCTATGTATTGATATCTGTCTGGAAGTGAGTCAAGTGGGTGTAAAGCCGCATAAACACAGCCGTGAAAAGCAGCTAAACCCCATTATAAAACTAAATTACTTTTAAAAACCCTTAAAATAAAGACAGTGAAATAGACAACTTCTTTCAAAATTCGTTCAGAGGCTGTGATGCAACCTGGATTGACCATATCTAGACACACAGCTGGAGGAGACATAAGGGTGGACACTCTTGGGGTTGAGAGTTTGGGTGAGCAAACGCAGACCCTTTAAAGTAGTAATGCGTGGTACCCATCCCATGGATCCCAAATCTCCAGGTTCAAGGGCATCTTCCTACATCGAAAACATGCATGAGAAACCCAGAGGATGGTACACCGTGTGATTTTGAAAGGTTTCTAAAACGCACCTCATTTCTCATCTCCTTGTGTTCGGGTTCGCCATTCCAGCTACTTGACTAACAATCTCCCTACGTGGAGAATCAGCACCTTTAACCTCCTGTTCCGTACAGGTTGCAATTTGTCCTGAGGATGAAAGGAAAGAGGGGCAACCAATGAGAGACTAGATCTAGGTGTTGGGACAGGCACAGGTCACTCTATTTTCCCATCAGGAAGAAGAATTAACCACAGGCTCAGCCTGCCGCCGGGAACCAGAATAGGGCCTGAGGCAATCTCGTGCTTTTGCCGCCAGCTCCCAAAAAATTAGTTGAAAAATGGAGCTCAGGGGCACTGCCATTCACAAACCTGCTGAGTTATAAATGATAACTCTCATCCACAAATATATTGAGGGAAGGCAACGAAGAGGATTTGAAAGCAAGGCAGAATTGCAGGAAACAGGTTTCAGGAGGTAGATTCGAATCGCCTTTAAAGCACATGAAAAGTGGCAAAACGTCGCCAATGATGCCCTTGGCCAAAAAGGGCGTATGCGTTTTTTCCTGAATATATTCAGGAAAAAACGCATACGCCCTTTTTGGCCAACCAAGCAACCTGGAAAGGCAAATCAGCGCTACAAAGAAGTCTCGCTTCCCATCGGTCAAAAGGGCCATGCTGCAAAAAGTGTCAAAACCAGAAATGCAGGACAGGCCATGGAGAAATGGCAGACGTGCTACGCTGATGGGCGGGATGTAAATTGCCAACAGCCACTCTGGAGAAGTGTACGGTGTGTCCTGAAACATCGAAAATACACAGCTTAGGGAGCATAGGGCACGTCCACTCATGGGCGTATAAATTGGGAAAACTAAAAATCAGCAAGACACAGGCACCCCGACGTTTAGGGCTGCTCTGTTGACAAGAACCTCCACTTCATGACACCTTAAATATCCCAGGAAAGAGAAAAATGGATAAAGAAGTTGTGGTCCTTATGTACAATGGAATATCACTCAGACATGAAATCAATGTCATAAGGCTAGTAGAAGCAAGATGAGTGGAGTTAGGTACGACGATTCTAAGTGAAATAAGTCACACAGAAAAAGACACTTATCATAAGCTATCACTTATAGAGGGAATGTAAAAACCGCTTCACTTGAACTGAATTACAAAACAGAACAGAGTCACACGTTTAGAAAACACACTATGGCTGCTTAACGGGAAAGGTGAGGTGGGGTGATGCATAAAACAAGGGTTTCAAATTCGCTCAGATACCGTTCCATACACCCAATATGTAATAGACAAGACCTACTCCTTGCTCAGTGAACTGGAATCAACACCCCCTATTCACCGCACAACAATATATCTGACTAGTAAGAAACTTAAAGCCTATGTATTGATATCTATCTGGAAGTGAGTCAAGTGGGTGTAAAGACGCATAAACACAGCCGTGAAAAGCAGCTAAACCCCATTATGAAAATAAATTACTTTTAAAAACCCGTAAAACAAAGACAGTGAAAGAGAGAGAAATTCTTACAAAATTCGTTCAGGGGCTGTGATGCAACCTGGATTGACCATATCTACACCCACAGCTGGATGAGACATAAGGGTGGTCACTCTTGGGGCTGAGAGGTTTGGTGAGGTTGGGTGAGCAAACGCAGACCCTTTAAAGTAATACTGCTTGGTACCCATCCCATGGGTCCCAAATCCCCAGGTTCAAGGGCATCTTCCTACATCGAAAACATGCATGAGAAACCCAGAAGATGGTACACCGTGTGATTTTGAAAGGTTTTTAAAATGCATCTCACTTCTCATCTCCTTGTGCTCGGGTTCGCCTTTCCAGCTACTTTACTAGCAATCTCCCTACTTGGAGAATCAGCACCATTAAGCTCCTGTTCCCTACAGGTTACAATTTGTCCTGAGGATGAACGGGAAGAGGGGCAACCAATGAGAGACTAGATCTAGGTGTTGGGACAGGCACAGGTCACTCTATTTTCCCATCAGGAAGAAGAATTAACCACAGGCTCAGCCTGCCACCCAGAAGCAGAATAAGGCCTGAGGCAATCCCGCACTTTTGCGGCCAGCTCCCAAAAAAGAGAGGTGAAAAATGGAGATCAGGGACACTGCAATTCACAAACCCGCAGAGTTATAAATGATAACTCTCATCCACAGATATATTGAGGGAAGGCAACGAAGAGGATTTGAAAACAAGGCAGAATTGCAGGAAAGAGATTTCAGGAGGTAGATTCGAATCGCCTTGAAAGCACATGAAAAGCGGCAAAACGTCGACAATGATGCCCTTGGCCAAAAAGGGCGTATGCGTTTTTTCCTGAATATATTCAGGAAAAAACGCATACGCCCTTTTTGGCCAACCAAGCAACCTGGAAAGGCAAATCAGCGCTACAAAGAAGTCTCGCTTCCCATCGGTCAAAAGGGCCATGCTGCAAAAAGTGTCAAAACCAGAAATGCAGGACAGGCCATGGAGAAATGGCAGCCTTGCTACGCTGATGGGCGGGATGTAAATTGCCAACAGCCACTCTGGAGAAGTGTACGGTGTGTCCTGAAACATCGAAAAAACACAGCTTAGGGAGCATAGGGCACGTCCACTCATGGGCGTATAAATTGGGAAAACTAAAAATCAGCAAGACACAGGCACCCCAAAGTTTAGGGCTGCTCTGTTAACAAGAACCTCCACTTCATGACACCTTAAATATCCCAGGAAAGAGAAAAATGGATAAAGAAGTTGTGGTCCTTATGTACAATGGAATATCACTCAGACATGAAATCTATGTCATAAGGCTAGTAGAAGCAAGATGAGTGGATTTAGGTACGATGATTTTAAGTGAAATAAGTCACACAGAAAAAGACACTTATCATAAGCTATCACTTATAGAGGGAATGTAAAAACCGCTACACTTGAACTGAATTACGAAACAGAACAGAGTCTCACGTTTAGAAAACACACTATGGCTGCTTAACGGGAAAGGTGAGGTGGGGTGATGCATAAAACAAGGGTTTCAAATACGCTCAGATACCGTTCCATACAACCAATATGTAATAGACAAGACCTACTCCTTGCTCAGTGAACTGGACTCAACACTCCCTATTCACCGCACAAGAATATATGTGACTAGTAAGAATCTTAAAACCTATGTATTGATATCTGTCTGGAAGTGAGTCAAGTGGGTGTAAAGCCGCATAAACACAGCCGTGAAAAGCAGCTAAACCCCATTATAAAACTAAATTACTTTTAAAAACCCTTAAAATAAAGACAGTGAAATAGACAACTTCTTTCAAAATTCGTTCAGAGGCTGTGATGCAACCTGGATTGACCATATCTAGACACACAGCTGGAGGAGACATAAGGGTGGACACTCTTGGGGTTGAGAGTTTGGGTGAGCAAACGCAGACCCTTTAAAGTAGTAATGCGTGGTACCCATCCCATGGATCCCAAATCTCCAGGTTCAAGGGCATCTTCCTACATCGAAAACATGCATGAGAAACCCAGAGGATGGTACACCGTGTGATTTTGAAAGGTTTCTAAAACGCACCTCATTTCTCATCTCCTTGTGTTCGGGTTCGCCATTCCAGCTACTTGACTAACAATCTCCCTACGTGGAGAATCAGCACCTTTAACCTCCTGTTCCGTACAGGTTGCAATTTGTCCTGAGGATGAAAGGAAAGAGGGGCAACCAATGAGAGACTAGATCTAGGTGTTGGGACAGGCACAGGTCACTCTATTTTCCCATCAGGAAGAAGAATTAACCACAGGCTCAGCCTGCCGCCGGGAACCAGAATAGGGCCTGAGGCAATCTCGTGCTTTTGCCGCCAGCTCCCAAAAAATTAGTTGAAAAATGGAGCTCAGGGGCACTGCCATTCACAAACCTGCTGAGTTATAAATGATAACTCTCATCCACAAATATATTGAGGGAAGGCAACGAAGAGGATTTGAAAGCAAGGCAGAATTGCAGGAAACAGGTTTCAGGAGGTAGATTCGAATCGCCTTTAAAGCACATGAAAAGTGGCAAAACGTCGCCAATGATGCCCTTGGCCAAAAAGGGCGTATGCGTTTTTTCCTGAATATATTCAGGAAAAAACGCATACGCCCTTTTTGGCCAACCAAGCAACCTGGAAAGGCAAATCAGCGCTACAAAGAAGTCTCGCTTCCCATCGGTCAAAAGGGCCATGCTGCAAAAAGTGTCAAAACCAGAAATGCAGGACAGGCCATGGAGAAATGGCAGACGTGCTACGCTGATGGGCGGGATGTAAATTGCCAACAGCCACTCTGGAGAAGTGTACGGTGTGTCCTGAAACATCGAAAATACACAGCTTAGGGAGCATAGGGCACGTCCACTCATGGGCGTATAAATTGGGAAAACTAAAAATCAGCAAGACACAGGCACCCCGACGTTTAGGGCTGCTCTGTTGACAAGAACCTCCACTTCATGACACCTTAAATATCCCAGGAAAGAGAAAAATGGATAAAGAAGTTGTGGTCCTTATGTACAATGGAATATCACTCAGACATGAAATCAATGTCATAAGGCTAGTAGAAGCAAGATGAGTGGAGTTAGGTACGACGATTCTAAGTGAAATAAGTCACACAGAAAAAGACACTTATCATAAGCTATCACTTATAGAGGGAATGTAAAAACCGCTTCACTTGAACTGAATTACAAAACAGAACAGAGTCACACGTTTAGAAAACACACTATGGCTGCTTAACGGGAAAGGTGAGGTGGGGTGATGCATAAAACAAGGGTTTCAAATTCGCTCAGATACCGTTCCATACACCCAATATGTAATAGACAAGACCTACTCCTTGCTCAGTGAACTGGAATCAACACCCCCTATTCACCGCACAACAATATATCTGACTAGTAAGAAACTTAAAGCCTATGTATTGATATCTATCTGGAAGTGAGTCAAGTGGGTGTAAAGACGCATAAACACAGCCGTGAAAAGCAGCTAAACCCCATTATGAAAATAAATTACTTTTAAAAACCCGTAAAACAAAGACAGTGAAAGAGAGAGAAATTCTTACAAAATTCGTTCAGGGGCTGTGATGCAACCTGGATTGACCATATCTACACCCACAGCTGGATGAGACATAAGGGTGGTCACTCTTGGGGCTGAGAGGTTTGGTGAGGTTGGGTGAGCAAACGCAGACCCTTTAAAGTAATACTGCTTGGTACCCATCCCATGGGTCCCAAATCCCCAGGTTCAAGGGCATCTTCCTACATCGAAAACATGCATGAGAAACCCAGAAGATGGTACACCGTGTGATTTTGAAAGGTTTTTAAAATGCATCTCACTTCTCATCTCCTTGTGCTCGGGTTCGCCTTTCCAGCTACTTTACTAGCAATCTCCCTACTTGGAGAATCAGCACCATTAAGCTCCTGTTCCCTACAGGTTACAATTTGTCCTGAGGATGAACGGGAAGAGGGGCAACCAATGAGAGACTAGATCTAGGTGTTGGGACAGGCACAGGTCACTCTATTTTCCCATCAGGAAGAAGAATTAACCACAGGCTCAGCCTGCCACCCAGAAGCAGAATAAGGCCTGAGGCAATCCCGCACTTTTGCGGCCAGCTCCCAAAAAAGAGAGGTGAAAAATGGAGATCAGGGACACTGCAATTCACAAACCCGCAGAGTTATAAATGATAACTCTCATCCACAGATATATTGAGGGAAGGCAACGAAGAGGATTTGAAAACAAGGCAGAATTGCAGGAAAGAGATTTCAGGAGGTAGATTCGAATCGCCTTGAAAGCACATGAAAAGCGGCAAAACGTCGACAATGATGCCCTTGGCCAAAAAGGGCGTATGCGTTTTTTCCTGAATATATTCAGGAAAAAACGCATACGCCCTTTTTGGCCAACCAAGCAACCTGGAAAGGCAAATCAGCGCTACAAAGAAGTCTCGCTTCCCATCGGTCAAAAGGGCCATGCTGCAAAAAGTGTCAAAACCAGAAATGCAGGACAGGCCATGGAGAAATGGCAGCCTTGCTACGCTGATGGGCGGGATGTAAATTGCCAACAGCCACTCTGGAGAAGTGTACGGTGTGTCCTGAAACATCGAAAAAACACAGCTTAGGGAGCATAGGGCACGTCCACTCATGGGCGTATAAATTGGGAAAACTAAAAATCAGCAAGACACAGGCACCCCAAAGTTTAGGGCTGCTCTGTTAACAAGAACCTCCACTTCATGACACCTTAAATATCCCAGGAAAGAGAAAAATGGATAAAGAAGTTGTGGTCCTTATGTACAATGGAATATCACTCAGACATGAAATCTATGTCATAAGGCTAGTAGAAGCAAGATGAGTGGATTTAGGTACGATGATTTTAAGTGAAATAAGTCACACAGAAAAAGACACTTATCATAAGCTATCACTTATAGAGGGAATGTAAAAACCGCTACACTTGAACTGAATTACGAAACAGAACAGAGTCTCACGTTTAGAAAACACACTATGGCTGCTTAACGGGAAAGGTGAGGTGGGGTGATGCATAAAACAAGGGTTTCAAATACGCTCAGATACCGTTCCATACAACCAATATGTAATAGACAAGACCTACTCCTTGCTCAGTGAACTGGACTCAACACTCCCTATTCACCGCACAAGAATATATGTGACTAGTAAGAATCTTAAAACCTATGTATTGATATCTGTCTGGAAGTGAGTCAAGTGGGTGTAAAGCCGCATAAACACAGCCGTGAAAAGCAGCTAAACCCCATTATAAAACTAAATTACTTTTAAAAACCCTTAAAATAAAGACAGTGAAATAGACAACTTCTTTCAAAATTCGTTCAGAGGCTGTGATGCAACCTGGATTGACCATATCTAGACACACAGCTGGAGGAGACATAAGGGTGGACACTCTTGGGGTTGAGAGTTTGGGTGAGCAAACGCAGACCCTTTAAAGTAGTAATGCGTGGTACCCATCCCATGGATCCCAAATCTCCAGGTTCAAGGGCATCTTCCTACATCGAAAACATGCATGAGAAACCCAGAGGATGGTACACCGTGTGATTTTGAAAGGTTTCTAAAACGCACCTCATTTCTCATCTCCTTGTGTTCGGGTTCGCCATTCCAGCTACTTGACTAACAATCTCCCTACGTGGAGAATCAGCACCTTTAACCTCCTGTTCCGTACAGGTTGCAATTTGTCCTGAGGATGAAAGGAAAGAGGGGCAACCAATGAGAGACTAGATCTAGGTGTTGGGACAGGCACAGGTCACTCTATTTTCCCATCAGGAAGAAGAATTAACCACAGGCTCAGCCTGCCGCCGGGAACCAGAATAGGGCCTGAGGCAATCTCGTGCTTTTGCCGCCAGCTCCCAAAAAATTAGTTGAAAAATGGAGCTCAGGGGCACTGCCATTCACAAACCTGCTGAGTTATAAATGATAACTCTCATCCACAAATATATTGAGGGAAGGCAACGAAGAGGATTTGAAAGCAAGGCAGAATTGCAGGAAACAGGTTTCAGGAGGTAGATTCGAATCGCCTTTAAAGCACATGAAAAGTGGCAAAACGTCGCCAATGATGCCCTTGGCCAAAAAGGGCGTATGCGTTTTTTCCTGAATATATTCAGGAAAAAACGCATACGCCCTTTTTGGCCAACCAAGCAACCTGGAAAGGCAAATCAGCGCTACAAAGAAGTCTCGCTTCCCATCGGTCAAAAGGGCCATGCTGCAAAAAGTGTCAAAACCAGAAATGCAGGACAGGCCATGGAGAAATGGCAGACGTGCTACGCTGATGGGCGGGATGTAAATTGCCAACAGCCACTCTGGAGAAGTGTACGGTGTGTCCTGAAACATCGAAAATACACAGCTTAGGGAGCATAGGGCACGTCCACTCATGGGCGTATAAATTGGGAAAACTAAAAATCAGCAAGACACAGGCACCCCGACGTTTAGGGCTGCTCTGTTGACAAAAACCTCCACTTCATGACACCTTAAATATCCCAGGAAAGAGAAAAATGGATAAAGAAGTTGTGGTCCTTATGTACAATGGAATATCACTCAGACATGAAATCTATGTCATAAGGCTAGTAGAAGCAAGATGAGTGGATTTAGGTACGACGATTTTAAGTGAAATAAGTCACACAGAAAAAGACTCTTATCATAAGCTATCACTTATAGAGGGAATGTAAAAACCGCTACACTTGAACTGAATTACGAAACAGAACAGAGTCTCACGTTTAGAAAACACACTATGGCTGCTTAACGGGAAAGGTGACGTGGGGTGATGCATAAAACAAGGGTTTCAAATTCGCTCAGATACCGTTCCATACACCCAATATGTAATAGACAAGACCTACTCCTTGCTCAGTGAACTGGACTCAACACTCCCTATTCACCGCACAAGAATATATGTGACTAGTAAGAATCTTAAAACCTATGTATTGATATCTGTCTGGAAGTGAGTCAAGTGGGTGTAAAGCCGCATAAACACAGCCGTGAAAAGCAGCTAAACCCCATTATAAAAATAAATTACTTTAAAAAATCCGTAAAACAAAGACAGTGAAAGAGAGAGAAATTCCTACAAAATTTGTTCAGAGGCTGTGATGCAACCTGGATTGACCATATCTAGACCCAAGCTGGATGAGACATAAGGGTGGACACCCTTGGGGCTGAGAGGTTGGGTGAGGTTGGGTGAGCAAACGCAGACCCTTTAAAGTAATACTGCGTGGTACCCATCCCATGGATCCCAAATCTCCAGGTTCAAGGGCATCTTCCTACATCGAAAACATGCATGAGAAACCCAGAGGATGGTACACCGTGTGATTTTGAAAGGTTTCTAAAACGCACTTCATTTCTCATCTCCTTGTGTTCGGGTTCGCCATTCCAGCTACTTGACTAACAATCTCCCTACGTGGAGAATCAGCACCTTTAACCTCCTGTTCCGTACAGGTTGCAATTTGTCCTGAGGATGAAAGGAAAGAGGGGCAACCAATGAGAGACTAGATCTAGGTGTTGGGACAGGCACAGGTCACTCTATTTTCCCATCAGGAAGAAGAATTAACCACAGGCTCAGCCTGCTGCCGGGAACCAGAATAGGGCCTGAGGCAATCTCGTGCTTTTGCCGCCAGCTCCCAAAAAAATAGTTGAAAAATGGAGCTCAGGGGCACTGCCATTCACAAACCTGCTGAGTTTTAAATGATAACTCTCATCCACAAATATATTGAGGGAAGGCAACGAAGAGGATTTGAAAGCAAGGCAGAATTGCAGGAAACAGGTTTCAGGAGGTAGATTCGAATCGCCTTTAAAGCACATGAAAAGTGGCAAAACGTCGCCAATGATGCACTTGGCCAAAAAGGGCGTATGCGTTTTTTCCTGAATATATTCAGGAAAAAACGCATACGCCCTTTTTGGCCAACCAAGCAACCTGGAAAGGCAAATCAGCGCTACAAAGAAGTCTCGCTTCCCATCGGTCAAAAGGGCCATGCTGCAAAAAGTGTCAAAACCAGAAATGCAGGACAGGCCATGGAGAAATGGCAGACGTGCTACGCTGATGGTCGGGATGTAAATTGCCAACAGCCACTCTGGAGAAGTGTACGGTGTGTCCTGAAACATCGAAAAAACACAGCTTAGGGAGCATAGGGCACGTTCACTCATGGGCGTATAAATTGGGAAAACTAAAAATCAGCAAGACACAGGCACCCCGACGTTTAGGGCTGCTCTGTTGACAAAAACCTCCACTTCATGACACCTTAAATATCCCAGGAAAGAGAAAAATGGATAAAGAAGTTGTGGTCCTTATGTACAATGGAATATCACTCAGACATGAAATCAATGTCATAAGGCTAGTAGAAGCAATATGAGTGGATTTAGGTACGACGATTCTAAGTGAAATAAGTAACACAGAAAAAGACACTTATCATAAGCTATCACTTATAGAGGGAATGTAAAAACCGCTACACTTGAACTGAATTACAAAAGAGAACAGAGTCACACGTTTAGAAAACACACTATGGCTGCTTAACGGGAAAGGTGAGGTGGGGTGATGCATAAAACAAGGGTTTCAAATTCGCTCAGATACCGTTCCATACACCCAATATGTAATAGACAAGACCTACTCCTTGCTCAGTGAACTGGAATCAACACCCCCTATTCACCGCACAACAATATATCTGACTAGTAAGAAACTTAAAACCTATGTATTGATATCTATCTGGAAGTGAGTCAAGTGGGTGTAAAGACGCATAAACACAGCCGTGAAAATCAGCTAAACCCCATTATGAAAATAAATTACTTTTAAAAACCCGTAAAACAAAGACAGTGAAAGAGAGAGAAATTCTTACAAAATTCGTTCAGGGGCTGTGATGCAACCTGGATTGACCATATCTACACCCACAGCTGGATGAGACATAAGGGTGGTCACTCTTGGGGCTGAGAGGTTTGGTGAGGTTGGGTGAGCAAACGCAGACCCTTTAAAGTAATACTGCTTGGTACCCATCCCATGGGTCCCAAATCCCCAGGTTCAAGGGCATCTTCCTACATCGAAAACATGCATGAGAAACCCAGAAGATGGTACACCGTGTGATTTTGAAAGGTTTTTAAAATGCACCTCATTTCTCATCTCCTTGTGCTCGGGTTCGCCTTTCCAGCTACTTTACTAGCAATATCCCTACTTGGAGAATCAACACCATTAAGCTCCTGTTCCCTACAGGTTACAATTTGTCCTGAGGAT
Organism: Eschrichtius robustus; assembly: GCF_028021215.1. NCBI lineage: Eukaryota > Metazoa > Chordata > Mammalia > Artiodactyla > Eschrichtiidae > Eschrichtius > Eschrichtius robustus. Next base: position 1,237,885 of record NW_027175169.1, read on the forward strand.
GAACGGGAAGAGGGGCAACCAATGAGACACTAGATCTAGGTGTTGGGACAGGCACAGGTCACTCTATTTTCCCATCAGGAAGAAGAATTAACCACAGGCTCAGCCTGCCGCCGGGAACCAGAATAGGGCCTGAGGCAATCTCGTGCTTTTGCCGCCAGCTCCCAAAAAAATAGTTGAAAAATGGAGCTCAGGGGCACTGCCATTCACAAACCTGCTGAGTTATAAATGATAACTCTCATCCACAAATATATTGAGGGAAGGCAACGAAGAGGATTTGAAAGCAAGGCAGAATTGCAGGAAACAGGTTTCAGGAGGTAGATTCGAATCGCCTTTAAAGCACATGAAAAGTGGCAAAACGTCGCCAATGATGCACTTGGCCAAAAAGGGCGTATGCGTTTTTTCCTGAATATATTCAGGAAAAAACGCATACGCCCTTTTTGGCCAACCAAGCAACCTGGAAAGGCAAATCAGCGCTACAAAGAAGTCTCGCTTCCCATCGGTCAAAAGGGCCATGCTGCAAAAAGTGTCAAAACCAGAAATGCAGGACAGGCCATGGAGAAATGGCAGCCGTGCTACGCTGATGGTCGGGATGTAAATTGCCAACAGCCACTCTGGAGAAGTGTACGGTGTGTCCTGAAACATCGAAAAAACACAGCTTAGGGAGCATAGGGCACGTCCACTCATGGGCGTATAAATTGGGAAAACTAAAAATCAGCAAGACACAGGCACCCCGACGTTTAGGGCTGCTCTGTTGACAAGAACCTCCACTTCATGACACCTTAAATATCCCAGGAAAGAGAAAAATGGATAAAGAAGTTGTGGTCCTTATGTACAATGGAATATCACTCAGACATGAAATGAATGTCATAAGGCTAGTAGAAGCAAGATGAGTGGATTTAGGTACGACGATTCTAAGTGAAATAAGTAACACAGAAAAAGACACTTATCATAAGCTATCACTTATAGAGGGAATGTAAAAACCGCTACACTTGAACTGAATTACAAAAGAGAACAGAGTCACACGTTTAGAAAACACACTATGGCTGCTTAACGGGAAAGGTGAGGTGGGGTGATGCATAAAACAAGGGTTTCAAATTCGCTCAGATACTGTTCCATACACCCAATATGTAATAGACAAGACCTACTCCTTGCTCAGTGAACTGGAATCAACACCCCCTATTCACCGCACAACAATATATCTGACTAGTAAGAAACTTAAAACCTATGTATTGATATCTATCTGGAAGTGAGTCAAGTGGGTGTAAAGACGCATAAACACAGCCGTGAAAAGCAGCTAAACCCCATTATGAAAATAAATTACTTATAAAAACCCGTAAAACAAAGACAGTGAAAGAGAGAGAAATTCTTACAAAATTCGTTCAGGGGCTGTGATGCAACCTGGATTGACCATATCTACACCCACAGCTGGATGAGACATAAGGGTGGTCACTCTTGGGGCTGAGAGGTTTGGTGAGGTTGGGTGAGCAAACGCAGACCCTTTAAAGTAATACTGCTTGGTACCCATCCCATGGGTCCCAAATCCCCAGGTTCAAGGGCATCTTCCTACATCGAAAACATGCATGAGAAACCCAGAAGATGGTACACCGTGTGATTTTGAAAGGTTTTTAAAATGCACCTCATTTCTCATCTCCTTGTGCTCGGGTTCGCCTTTCCAGCTACTTTACTAGCAATCTCCCTACTTGGAGAATCAGCACCATTAAGCTCCTGTTCCCTACAGGTTACAATTTGTCCTGAGGATGAACGGGAAGAGGGGCAACCAATGAGAGACTAGATCTAGGTGTTGGGACAGGCACAGGTCACTCTATTTTCCCATCAGGAAGAAGAATTAACCACAGGCTCAGCCTGCCGCCCAGAAGCAGAATAAGGCCTGAGGCAATCCCGCACTTTTGCGGCCAGCTCCCAAAAAAGAGAGTTGAAAAATGGAGATCAGGGACACTGCAATTCACAAACCCGCAGAGTTATAAATGATAACTCTCATCCACAGATATATTGAGGGAAGGCAACGAAGAGGATTTGAAAACAAGGCAGAATTGCAGGAAACAGATTTCAGGAGGTAGATTCGAATCGCCTTGAAAGCACATGAAAAGCGGCAAAACGTCGACAATGATGCCCTTGGCCAAAAAGGGCTTATGCGTTTTTTCCTGAGTATATTCAGGAAAACACGCATACGCCCTTTTTGGCCAACCAAGCAACCTGGAAAGGCAAATCAGCGCTACAAAGAAGTCTCGCTTCCCATCGGTCAAAAGGGTGATGCTGCAAAAAGTGTCAAAACCAGAAATGCAGGACAGTCCATGGAGAAATGGCAGCCTTGCTACGCTGATGGGCGGGATGTAAATTGCCAACAGCCACTCTGGAGAAGTGTAAGGTGTGTCCTGAAACATCGAAAAAACACAGCTTAGGGAGCATAGGGCACGTCCACTCATGGGCGTATAAATTGGGAAAAATAAAAATCAGCAAGACACAGGCACCCCAAAGTTTAGGGCTGCTCTGTTGACAAGAACCTCCACTTCATGACACCTTAAATATCCCAGGAAAGAGAAAAATGGATAAAGAAGTTGTGGTCCTTATGTACAATGGAATATCACTCAAACATGAAATGAATGCAATAAGGCTAGTAGAAGCAAGATGAGTGGAGTTAGGTACGACGATTCTAAGTGAAATAAGTCACACAGAAAAAGACACTTATCATAAGCTATCACTTATAGAGGGAATGTAAAAACCGCTACACTTGAACTGAATTACAAAACAGAACAGAGTCACACGTTTAGAAAACACACTATGGCTGCTTAACGGGAAAGGTGAGGTGGGGTGATGCATAAAACAAGGGTTTCAAATTCGCTCAGATACCGTTCCATACACCCAATATGTAATAGACAAGACCTACTCCTTGCTCAGTGAACTGGACTCAACACCCCCTATTCACCGCACAAGAATATATGTGACTAGTAAGAATCTTAAAACCTATGTATTGATATCTGTCTGGAAGTGAGTCAAGTGGGTGTAAAGCCGCATAAACACAGCCGTGAAAAGCAGCTAAACCCCATTATAAAAATAAATTACTTTTAAAAACCCTTAAAATAAAGACAGTGAAAGAGAGAAATTCTTACAAAATTCGTTCAGATGCTGTGATGCAACCTGAATTGACCATATCTAGACACACAGCTGGATGAGACATAAGGGTGGACACTCTTGGGGTTGAGAGTTTGGGTGAGCAAACGCAGACCCTTTAAAGTAATACTGCATGGTACCCATCCCATGGGTCCCAAATCTCCAGGTTCAAGGGCATCTTCCTACATCGAAAACATGCATGAGAAAAACAGAAGATGGTACACCGTGTGATTTTGAAAGGTTTCTAAAACGCACCTCATTTCTCATCTCCTTGTGTTCGGGTTCGCCATTCCAGCTACTTTACTAACAATCTCCCTACTTGGAGAATCAGCACCTTTAACCTCCTGTTCCGTACAGGTTGCAATTTGTCCTGAGGATGAAAGGGAAGAGGGGCAACCAATGAGAGACTAGGTCTAGGTGTTGGGACAGGCACAGGTCACTCTATTTTCCCATCAGGAAGAAGAATTAACCACAGGCTCAGCCTGCCGCCGGGAACCAGAATAGGGCCTGAGGCAATATCGTGCTTTTGCCGACAGCTCCCAAAAAATAGTTGAAAAATGGAGCTCAGGGGCACTGCCATTCACAAACCTGCTGAGTTATAAATGATAACTCTCATCCACAAATATATTGAGGGAAGGCAACGAAGAGGATTTGAAAGCAAGGCAGAATTGCAGGAAACAGGTTTCAGGAGGTAGATTCGAATCGCCTTTAAAGCACATTAAAAGTGGCAAAACGTCGCCAATGATGCACTTGGCCAAAAAGGGCGTATGCGTGTTTTCCTGAATATATTCAGGAAAACACGCATACGCCCTTTTTGGCCAACCAAGCAACCTGGAAAGGCAAATCAGCGCTACAAAGAAGTCTCGCTTCCCATCGGTCAAAAGGGCCATGCTGCAAAAAGTGTCAAAACCAGAAATGCAGGACAGGCCATGGAGAAATGGCAGCCGTGCTACGCTGATGGTCGGGATGTAAATTGCCAACAGCCACTCTGGAGAAGTGTACGGTGTGTCCTGAAACATCGAAAAAACACAGCTTAGGGAGCATAGGGCACGTCCACTCATGGGCGTATAAATTGGGAAAACTAAAAATCAGCAAGACACAGGCACCCCAAAGTTTAGGGCTGCTCTGTTGACAAGAACCTCCACTTCATGACACCTTAAATATCCCAGGAAAGAGAAAAATGGATAAAGAAGTTGTGGTCCTTATGTACAATGGAATATCACTCAGACATGAAATCAATGTCATAAGGCTAGTAGAAGCAAGATGAGTAGAGTTAGGTACGACGATTCTAAGTGAAATAAGTCACACAGAAAAAGACTCTTATCATAAGCTATCACTTATAGAGGGAATGTAAAAACCGCTACACTTGAACTGAATTACGAAACAGAACAGAGTCTCACGTTTAGAAAACACACTATGGCTGCTTAACGGGAAAGGTGAGGTGGGGTGATGCATAAAACAAGGGTTTCAAATTCGCTCAGATACCGTTCCATACACCCAATATGTAATAGACAAGACCTACTCCTTGCTCAGTGAACTGGACTCAACACTCCCTATTCACCGCTCAAGAATATATGTGACTAGTAAGAATCTTAAAACCTATGTATTGATATCTGTCTGGAAGTGAGTCAAGTGGGTGTAAAGCCGCATAAACACAGCCGTGAAAAGCAGCTAAACCCCATTATAAAAATAAATTACTTTAAAAAACCCGTAAAACAAAGACAGTGAAAGAGAGAGAAATTCCTACAAAATTTGTTCAGAGGCTGTGATGCAACCTGGATTGACCATATCTAGACCCAAGCTGGATGAGACATAAGGGTGGACACTCTTGGGGCTGAGAGGTTGGGTGAGGTTGGGTGAGCAAACGCAGACCCTTTAAAGTAATACTGCGTGGTACCCATCCCATGGATCCCAAATCTCCAGGTTCAAGGGCATCTTCCTACATCGAAAACATGCATGAGAAACCCAGAGGATGGTACACCGTGTGATTTTGAAAGGTTTCTAAAACGCACCTCATTTCTCATCTCCTTGTGTTCGGGTTCGCCATTCCAGCTACTTGACTAACAATCTCCCTACGTGGAGAATCAGTACCTTTAACCTCCTGTTCCGTACAGGTTGCAATTTGTCCTGAGGATGAAAGGAAAGAGGGGCAACCAATGAGAGACTAGATCTAGGTGTTGGGACAGGCACAGGTCACTCTATTTTCCCATCAGGAAGAAGAATTAACCACAGGCTCCGCCTGCCGCCCAGAAGCAGAATAAGGCCTGATGCAATCCCGCACTTTTGCGGCCTGCTCCCAAAAAAGAGAGTTGAAAAATGGAGATCAGGGACACTGCAATTCACAAACCTGCTGAGTTATAAATGATAACTCTCATCCACAGATATATTGAGGGAAGGCAACGAAGAGGATTTGAAAACAAGGCAGAATTGCAGGAAACAGATTTCAGGAGGTAGATTCGAATCGCCTTGAAAGCACATGAAAAGCGGCAAAACGTCGACAATGATGCCCTTGGCCAAAAAGGGCTTATGCGTTTTTTCCTGAGTATATTCAGGAAAACACGCATACGCCCTTTTTGGCCAACCAAGCAACCTGGAAAGGCAAATCAGCGCTACAAAGAAGTCTCGCTTCCCATCGGTCAAAAGGGTGATGCTGCAAAAAGTGTCAAAACCAGAAATGCAGGACAGTCCATGGAGAAATGGCAGCCTTACTACGCTGATGGGCGGGATGTAAATTGCCAACAGCCACTCTGGAGAAGTGTAAGGTGTGTCCTGAAACATCGAAAAAACACAGCTTAGGGAGCATAGGGCACGTCCACTCATGGGTGTATAAATTGGGAAAAATAAAAATCAGCAAGACACAGGCACCCCAAAGTTTAGGGCTGCTCTGTTGACAAGAACCTCCACTTCATGACACCTTAAATATCCCAGGAAAGAGAAAAATGGATAAAGAAGTTGTGGTCCTTATGTACAATGGAATATCACTCAAACATGAAATGAATGCAATAAGGCTAGTAGAAGCAAGATGAGTGGAGTTAGGTACGACGATTCTAAGTGAAATAAGTCACACAGAAAAAGACACTTATCATAAGCTATCACTTATAGAGGGAATGTAAACACCGCTACACTTGAACTGAATTACAAAACAGAACAGAGTCACACGTTTAGAAAACACACTATGGCTGCTTAACGGGAAAGGTGAGGTGGGGTGATGCATAAAACAAGGGTTTCAAATTCGCTCAGATACCGTTCCATACACCCAATATGTAATAGACAAGACCTACTCCTTGCTCAGTGAACTGGACTCAACACCCCCTATTCACCGCACAAGAATATATGTGACTAGTAAGAATCTTAAAACCTATGTATTGATATCTGTCTGGAAGTGAGTCAAGTGGGTGTAAAGCCGCATAAACACAGCCGTGAAAAGCAGCTAAAACCCATTATAAAAATAAATTACTTTTAAAAACCCTTAAAATAAAGACAGTGAAAGAGAGAAATTCTTACAAAATTCGTTCAGAGGCTGTGATGCAACCTGAATTGACCATATCTAGACACACAGCTGGATGAGACATAAGGGTGGACACTCTTGGGGTTGAGAGTTTGGGTGAGCAAACGCAGACCCTTTAAAGTAATACTGCGTGGTACCCATCCCATGGGTCCCAAATCTCCAGGTTCAAGGGCATCTTCCTACATCGAAAACATGCATGAGAAAAACAGAAGATGGTACACCGTGTGATTTTGAAAGGTTTCTAAAACGCACCTCATTTCTCATCTCCTTGTGTTCGGGTTTGCCATTCCAGCTACTTGACTAACAATCTCCCTACTTGGAGAATCAGCACCTTTAACCTCCTGTTCCGTACAGGTTGCAATTTGTCCTGAAGATGAAAGGGAAGAGGGGCAACCAATGAGAGACTAGGTCTAGGTGTTGGGACAGGCACAGGTCACTCTATTTTCCCATCAGGAAGAAGAATTAACCACAGGCTCAGCCTGCCGCCGGGAACCAGAATAGGGACTGAGGCAATCCCGTGCTTTTGCCGCCAGCTCCCAAAAAAATAGTTGAAAAATGGAGCTCAGGGGCACTGCCATTCACAAACCTGCTGAGTTATAAATGATAACTCTCATCCACAAATATATTGAGGGAAGGCAACGAAGAGGATTTGAAAGCAAGGCAGAATTGCAGGAAACAGGTTTCAGGAGGTAGATTCGAATCGCCTTTAAAGCACATGAAAAGTGGCAAAACGTCGCCAATGATGCCCTTGGCCAAAAAGGGCGTATGCGTTTTTTCCTGAATATATTCAGCAAAAAACGCATACGCCCTTTTTGGCCAACCAAGCAACCTGGAAAGGCAAATCAGTGCTACAAAAAGTCTCGCTTCCCATCGGTCAAAAGGGCCATGCTGCAAAAAGTGTCAAAACCAGAAATGCAGGACAGTCCATGGAGAAATGGCAGCCTTGCTACGCTGATGGGCGGGATGTAAATTGCCAACAGCCACTCTGGAGAAGTGTACGGTGTGTCCTGAAACATCGAAAAAACACAGCTTAGGGAGCATAGGGCACGTCCACTCATGGGCGTATAAATTGGGAAAACTAAAAATCTGCAAGACACAAGCACCCCAAAGTTTAGGGCTGCTCTGTTGACAAGAACCTCCACTTCATGTCACCTTAAATATCCCAGGAAAGAGAAAAATGGATAAAGAATTTGTGGTCCTTATGTACAATGGAATATCACTCAGACATGAAATCTATGTCATAAGGCTAGTAGAAGCAAGATGAGTGGATTTAGGTACGACGATTTTAAGTGAAATAAGTCACACAGAAAAAGACACTTATCATAAGCTATCACTTATAGAGGGAATGTAAAAACCGCTACACTTGAACTGAATTACAAAAGAGAACAGAGTCACACGTTTAGAAAACACACTATGGCTGCTTAACGGGAAAGGTGAGGTGGGGTGATGCATAAAACAAAGGTTTCAAATTCGCTCAGATACCGTTCCATACACCCAATATGTAATAGACAAGACCTACTCCTTGCTCAGTGAACTGGAATCAACACCCCCTATTCACCGCACAAGAATATATCTGACTAGTAAGAAACTTAAAACCTATGTATTTATATCTATCTGGAAGTGAGTCAAGTGGGTGTAAAGACGCATAAACACAGCCGTGAAAAGCAGCTAAACCCCATTATGAAAATAAATTACTTATAAAAACCCGTAAAACAAAGACAGTGAAAGAGAGAGAAATTCTTACAAAATTCGTTCAGGGGCTGTGATGCAACCTGGATTGACCATATCTACACCCACAGCTGGATGAGACATAAGGGTGGTCACTCTTGGGGCTGAGAGGTTTGGTGAGGTTGGGTGAGCAAACGCAGACCCTTTAAAGTAATACAGCTTGGTACCCATCCCATGGGTCCCAAATCCCCAGGTTCAAGGGCATCTTCCTACATCGAAAACATGCATGAGAAACCCAGAAGATGGTACACCGTGTGATTTTGAAAGGTTTTAAAATGCACCTCATTTCTCATCTCCTTGTGCTCGGGTTCGCCTTTCCAGCTACTTTACTAGCAATCTCCCTACTTGGAGAATCAGCACCATTAAGCTCCTGTTCCCTACAGGTTACAATTTGTCCTGAGGATGAACGGGAAGAGGGGCAACCAATGAGAGACTAGATCTAGGTGTTGGGACAGGCACAGGTCACTCTATTTTCCCATCAGGAAGAAGAATTAACCACAGGCTCAGCCTGCCGCCCAGAAGCAGAATAAGGCCTGATGCAATCCCGCACTTTTGCGGCCTGCTCCCAAAAAAGAGAGTTGAAAAATGGAGATCAGGGACACTGCAATTCACAAACCCGCAGAGTTATAAATGATAACTCTCATCCACAGATATATTGAGGGAAGGCAACGAAGAGGATTTGAAAACAAGGCAGAATTGCAGGAAACAGATTTCAGGAGGTAGATTCGAATCGCCTTGAAAGCACATGAAAAGCGGCAAAACGTCGACAATGATGCCCTTGGCCAAAAAGGGCTTATGCGTTTTTTCCTGAGTATATTCAGGAAAACACGCATACGCCCTTTTTGGCCAACCAAGCAACCTGGAAAGGCAAATCAGCGCTACAAAGAAGTCTCGCTTCCCATCGGTCAAAAGGGTGATGCTGCAAAAAGTGTCAAAACCAGAAATGCAGGACAGTCCATGGAGAAATGGCAGCCTTACTACGCTGATGGGCGGGATGTAAATTGCCAACAGCCACTCTGGAGAAGTGTAAGGTGTGTCCTGAAACATCGAAAAAACACAGCTTAGGGAGCATAGGGCACGTCCACTCATGGGTGTATAAATTGGGAAAAATAAAAATCAGCAAGACACAGGCACCCCAAAGTTTAGGGCTGCTCTGTTGACAAGAACCTCCACTTCATGACACCTTAAATATCCCAGGAAAGAGAAAAATGGATAAAGAAATTGTGGTCCTTATGTACAATGGAATATCACTCAAACATGAAATGAATGCAATAAGGCTAGTAGAAGCAAGATGAGTGGAGTTAGGTACGACGATTCTAAGTGAAATAAGTCACACAGAAAAAGACACTTATCATAAGCTATCACTTATAGAGGGAATGTAAACACCGCTACACTTGAACTGAATTACAAAACAGAACAGAGTCACACGTTTAGAAAACACACTATGGCTGCTTAACGGGAAAGGTGAGGTGGGGTGATGCATAAAACAAGGGTTTCAAATTCGCTCAGATACCGTTCCATACACCCAATATGTAATAGACAAGACCTACTCCTTGCTCAGTGAACTGGACTCAACACCCCCTATTCACCGCACAAGAATATATGTGACTAGTAAGAATCTTAAAACCTATGTATTGATATCTGTCTGGAAGTGAGTCAAGTGGGTGTAAAGCCGCATAAACACAGCCGTGAAAAGCAGCTAAAACCCATTATAAAAATAAATTACTTTTAAAAACCCTTAAAATAAAGACAGTGAAAGAGAGAAATTCTTACAAAATTCGTTCAGAGGCTGTGATGCAACCTGAATTGACCATATCTAGACACACAGCTGGATGAGACATAAGGGTGGACACTCTTGGGGTTGAGAGTTTGGGTGAGCAAACGCAGACCCTTTAAAGTAATACTGCGTGGTACCCATCCCATGGGTCCCAAATCTCCAGGTTCAAGGGCATCTTCCTACATCGAAAACATGCATGAGAAAAACAGAAGATGGTACACCGTGTGATTTTGAAAGGTTTCTAAAACGCACCTCATTTCTCATCTCCTTGTGTTCGGGTTTGCCATTCCAGCTACTTGACTAACAATCTCCCTACTTGGAGAATCAGCACCTTTAACCTCCTGTTCCGTACAGGTTGCAATTTGTCCTGAAGATGAAAGGGAAGAGGGGCAACCAATGAGAGACTAGGTCTAGGTGTTGGGACAGGCACAGGTCACTCTATTTTCCCATCAGGAAGAAGAATTAACCACAGGCTCAGCCTGCCGCCGGGAACCAGAATAGGGACTGAGGCAATCCCGTGCTTTTGCCGCCAGCTCCCAAAAAAATAGTTGAAAAATGGAGCTCAGGGGCACTGCCATTCACAAACCTGCTGAGTTATAAATGATAACTCTCATCCACAAATATATTGAGGGAAGGCAACGAAGAGGATTTGAAAGCAAGGCAGAATTGCAGGAAACAGGTTTCAGGAGGTAGATTCGAATCGCCTTTAAAGCACATGAAAAGTGGCAAAACGTCGCCAATGATGCCCTTGGCCAAAAAGGGCGTATGCGTTTTTTCCTGAATATATTCAGCAAAAAACGCATACGCCCTTTTTGGCCAACCAAGCAACCTGGAAAGGCAAATCAGTGCTACAAAAAGTCTCGCTTCCCATCGGTCAAAAGGGCCATGCTGCAAAAAGTGTCAAAACCAGAAATGCAGGACAGTCCATGGAGAAATGGCAGCCTTGCTACGCTGATGGGCGGGATGTAAATTGCCAACAGCCACTCTGGAGAAGTGTACGGTGTGTCCTGAAACATCGAAAAAACACAGCTTAGGGAGCATAGGGCACGTCCACTCATGGGCGTATAAATTGGGAAAACTAAAAATCTGCAAGACACAAGCACCCCAAAGTTTAGGGCGGCTCTGTTGACAAGAACCTCCACTTCATGTCACCTTAAATATCCCAGGAAAGAGAAAAATGGATAAAGAATTTGTGGTCCTTATGTACAATGGAATATCACTCAGACATGAAATCTATGTCATAAGGCTAGTAGAAGCAAGATGAGTGGATTTAGGTACGACGATTTTAAGTGAAATAAGTCACACAGAAAAAGACACTTATCATAAGCTATCACTTATAGAGGGAATGTAAAAACCGCTACACTTGAACTGAATTACAAAAGAGAACAGAGTCACACGTTTAGAAAACACACTATGGCTGCTTAACGGGAAAGGTGAGGTGGGGTGATGCATAAAACAAAGGTTTCAAATTCGCTCAGATACCGTTCCATACACCCAATATGTAATAGACAAGACCTACTCCTTGCTCAGTGAACTGGAATCAACACCCCCTATTCACCGCACAAGAATATATCTGACTAGTAAGAAACTTAAAACCTATGTATTTATATCTATCTGGAAGTGAGTCAAGTGGGTGTAAAGACGCATAAACACAGCCGTGAAAAGCAGCTAAACCCCATTATGAAAATAAATTACTTTTAAAAACCCGTAAAACAAAGACAGTGAAAGAGAGAGAAATTCTTACAAAACTTTTTCAGGGGCTGTGATGCAACCTGGATTGACCATATCTACACCCACAGCTGGATGAGACATAAGGGTGGTCACTCTTGGGGCTGAGAGGTTTGGTGAGGTTGGGTGAGCAAACGCAGACCCTTTAAAGTAATACAGCTTGGTACCCATCCCATGGGTCCCAAATCCCCAGGTTCAAGGGCATCTTCCTACATCGAAAACATGCATGAGAAACCCAGAAGATGGTACACCGTGTGATTTTGAAAGGTTTTAAAATGCACCTCATTTCTCATCTCCTTGTGCTCGGGTTCGCCTTTCCAGCTACTTTACTAGCAATCTCCCTACTTGGAGAATCAGCACCATTAAGCTCCTGTTCCCTACAGGTTACAATTTGTCCTGAGGATGAACGGGAAGAGGGGCAACCAATGAGAGACTAGATCTAGGTGTTGGGACAGGCACAGGTCACTCTATTTTCCCATCAGGAAGAAGAATTAACCACAGGCTCAGCCTGCCGCCCAGAAGCAGAATAGGGCCTGAGGCAATCCCGCGCTTTTGCAGCCAGCTCCCAAAAAAGAGAGTTGAAAAATGGAGATCAGGGACACTGCAATTCACAAACCCGCAGAGTTATAAATGATAACTCTCATCCACAGATATATTGAGGGAAGGCAACGAAGAGGATTTGAAAACAAGGCGGAATTGCATGAAACAGATTTCAAGAGGTAGATTCAAATCGCCTTGAAAGCACATGAAAAGCGGCAAAACGTAGACAATGATGCCCTTGGCCAAAAAGTGCTTATGCGTTTTTTCCTGAGTATATTCAGGAAAACACGCATACGCCCTTTTTGGCCAACCAAGCAACCTGGAAAGGCAAATCAGCGCTACAAAGAAGTCTCGCTTCCCATCGGTCAAAAGGGTGATGCTGCAAAAAGTGTCAAAACCAGAAATGCAGGACAGTCCATGGAGAAATGGCAGCCTTGCTACGCTGATGGGCGGGATGTAAATTGCCAACAGCCACTCTGGAGAAGTGTAAGGTGTGTCCTGAAACATCGAAAAAACACAGCTTAGGGAGCATAGGGCACGTCCACTCATGGGTGTATAAATTGAGAAAATAAAAATCAGCAAGACACAGGCACCCCAAAGTTTAGGTCTGCTCTGTTGACAAGAACCTCCACTTCATGACACCTTAAATATCCCAGGAAAGAGAAAAATGGATAAAGAAGTTGTGGTCCTTATGTACAATGGAATATCACTCAGACATGAAATGAATGCAATAAGGCTAGTAGAAGCAAGATGAGTGGAGTTAGGTACGACGATTCTAAGTGAAATAAGTCACACAGAAAAAGACACTTATCATAAGCTATCACTTATAGAGGGAATTTAAAAACCGCTACACTTGAACTGAATTACAAAACAGAACAGAGTCACACGTTTAGAAAACACACTATGGCTGCTTAACGGGAAAGGTGAGGTGGGGTGATGCATAAAACAAGGGTTTCAAATTCGCTCAGACACCGTTCCATACACTCAATATGTAATAGACAAGACCTACTCCTTGCTCAGTGAACTGGACTCAACACCCCCTATTCACCGCACAAGAATATATGTGACTAGTAAGAATCTTAAAACCTATGTATTGATATCTGTCTGGAAGTGAGTCAAGTGGGTGTAAAGCCGCCTAAACACAGCCGTGAAAAGCAGCTAAACCCCATTATAAAAATAAATTACTTTTAAAAACCCTTAAAATAAAGACAGTGAAAGAGAGAAATTCTTACAAAATTCGTTCAGAGGCTGTGATGCAACCTGAATTGACCATATCTAGACACACAGCTGGAGGAGACATAAGGGTGGACACTCTTGGGGTTGAGAGTTTGGGTGAGCAAACGCAGACCCTTTAAAGAAATACTGCGTGGTACCCATCCCATGGGTCCCAAATCTCCAGGTTCAAGGGCATCTTCCTACATCGAAAACATGCATGAGAAAAACAGAAGATGGTACACCGTGTGATTTTGAAAGGTTTCTAAAACGCACCTCATTTCTCATCTCCTTGTGTTCGGGTTCGCCATTCCAGCTACTTTACTAACAATCTCCCTACTTGGAGAATCAGCACCTTTAACCTCCTGTTCCGTACAGGTTGCAATTTGTCCTGAGGATGAAAGGGAAGAGGGGCAACCAATGAGAGACTAGGTCTAGGTGTTGGGACAGGCACAGGTCACTCTATTTTCCCATCAGGAAGAAGAATTAACCACAGGCTCAGCCTGCCGCCAGGAACCAGAATAGGGCCTGAGGCAATCCTGCGCTTTTGCGGCCAGCTCCCAAAAAGACAGTTGAAAAATGGAGCTAGGGGACACTGCCATTCACATACCTGCTGAGTTATAAATGATAACTCTCGTCCACAAATATATTGAGGGAAGGCAACGAAGAGGATTTGAAAGCAAGGCAGAATTGCAGGAAACAGGTTTCAGGAGGTAGATTCGAATCGCCTTTAAAGCACATGAAAAGTGGCAAAACTTCGAAAATGATGCCCTTGGCCAAAAAGGGCGTATGCGTTTTTTCCTGAATATATTCAGGAAAAAATGCATACGCCCTTTTTGGCCAACCAAGCAACCTGGAAAGGCAAATCAGCGCTACAAAGAAGTCTCGCTTCCCATCTGTCAAAAGGGCCATGCTGCAAAAAGTGTCAAAACCAGAAATGCAGGACAGGCCATGGAGAAATGGCAGCCGTGCTACGCTGATGGTCGGGATGTAAATTGCCAACAGCCACTCTGGAGAAGTGTACGGTGTGTCCTGAAACATCGAAAAAACACAGCTTAGGGAGCATAGGGCACGTCCACTCATGGGCGTATAAATTGGGAAAAATAAAAATCAGCAAGACACAGGCACCCCAAAGTTTAGGGCTGCTCTGTTGACAAGAACCTCCACTTCATGACACCTTAAATATCCCAGGAAAGAGAAAAATGGATAAAGAAGTTGTGGTCCTTATGTACAATGGAATATCACTCAGACATGAAATCAATGTCATAAGGCTAGTAGAAGCAAGATGAGTGGAGTTAGGTACGACGATTCTAAGTGAAATAAGTCACACAGAAAAAGACACTTATCATAAGCTATCACTTATAGAGGGAATGTAAAAACCGCTACACTTGAACTGAATTACAAAACAGAACAGAGTCACACGTTTAGAAAACACACTATGGCTGCTTAACGGGAAAGGTGAGGTGGGGTGATGCATAAAACAAGGGTTTCAAATTCGCTCAGATACCGTTCCATACACCCAATATGTAATAGACAAGACCTACTCCTTGCTCAGTGAACTGGAATCAACACCCCCTATTCACCGCACAACAATATATCTGACTAGTAAGAAACTTAAAACCTATGTATTGATATCTATCTGGAAGTGAGTCAAGTGGGTGTAAAGACGCATAAACACAGCCGTGAAAAGCAGCTAAACCCCATTATGAAAATAAATTACTTTTAAAAACCCGTAAAACAAAGACAGTGAAAGAGAGAGAAATTCTTACAAAATTCGTTCAGGGGCTGTGATGCAACCTGGATTGACCATATCTACACCCACAGCTGGATGAGACATAAGGGTGGTCACTCTTGGGGCTGAGAGGTTTGGTGAGGTTGGGTGAGCAAACGCAGACCCTTTAAAGTAATACTGCTTGGTACCCATCCCATGGGTCCCAAATCCCCAGGTTCAAGGGCATCTTCCTACATCGAAAACATGCATGAGAAACCCAGAAGATGGTACACCGTGTGATTTTGAAAGGTTTTTAAAATGCACCTCATTTCTCATCTCCTTGTGCTCGGGTTCGCCTTTCCAGCTACTTTACTAGCAATCTCCCTACTTGGAGAATCAGCACCATTAAGCTCCTGTTCCCTACAGGTTACAATTTGTCCTGAGGATGAAAGGGAAGAGGGGCAACCAATGAGAGACTAGATCTAGGTGTTGGGACAGGCACAGGTCACTCTATTTTCCCATCAGGAAGAAGAATTAACCACAGGGTCAGCCTGCCGCCCAGAAGCAGAATAAGGCCTGAGGCAATCCCGCACTTTTGCGGCCAGCTCCCAAAAAAGAGAGTTGAAAAATGGAGATCAGGGACACTGCAATTCACAAACCCGCAGAGTTATAAATGATAACTCTCATCCACAGATGTATTGAGGGAAGGCAACGAAGAGGATTTGAAAACAAGGCGGAATTGCAGGAAACAGATTTCAGGAGGTAGATTCGAATCGCCTTGAAAGCACATGAAAAGCGGCAAAACGTCGACAATGATGCCCTTGGCCAAAAAGGGCTTATGCGTCTTTTCCTGAGTATATTCAGGAAAACACGCATACGCCCTTTTTGGCCAACCAAGCAACCTGGAAAGGCAAATCAGCGCTACAAAGAAGTCTCGCTTCCCATCGGTCAAAAGGGCCATGCTGCAAAATGTGTCAAAACCAGAAATGCAGGACAGTCCATGGAGAAATGGCAGCCTTGCTACGCTGATGGGCGGGATGTAAATTGCCAACAGCCAGTCTGGAGAAGTGTAAGGTGTGTCCTGAAACATTGAAAAAACAATGCTTAGGGAGCATAGGGCACGTCCACTCATGGGCGTATAAATTGGGAAAACTAAAAATCAGTAAGACACAGGCACCCCAAAGTTTAGGGCTGCTCTGTAGACAAGAACCTCCACTTCATGACACCTTAAATATCCCAGGAAAGAGAAAAATGGATAAAGAAGTTGTGGTCCTTATGTACAATGGAATATCACTCAGACATGAAATGAATGTCATAAGGCTAGTAGAAGCAAGATGAGTGGAGTTAGGTACGACGATTCTAAGTGAAATAAGTCACACAGAAAAAGACACTTATCATAAGCTATCACTTATAGAGGGAATGTAAAAACCGCTACACTTGAACTGAATTACAAAAGAGAACACAGTCAAACGTTTAGAAAACACACTATGGCTGCTTAACGGGAAAGGTGAGGTGGGGTGATGCATAAAACAAGGGTTTCAAATTCGCTCAGATACCGTTCCATACACCCAATATATAATAGACAAGACCTACTCCTTGCTCAGTGAACTGGACTCAACACCCCCTATTCACCGCACAAGAATATATGTGACTAGTAAGAATCTTAAAACCTATGTATTGATATCTGTCTGGAAGTGAGTCAAGTGGGTGTAAAGCCGCATAAACACAGCCGTGAAAAGCAGCTAAACCCCATTATAAAAATAAATTACTTTTAAAAACCCTTAAAATAAAGACAGTGAAAGAGAGAAATTCTTACAAAATTCGTTCAGAGGCTGTGATGCAACCTGAATTGACCATATCTAGACACACAGCTGGATGAGACATAAGGGTGGACACTCTTGGGGTTGAGAGTTTGGGTGAGCAAACGCAGACCCTTTAAAGTAATACTGCGTGGTACCCATTCCATGGGTCCCAAATCTCCAGGTTCAAGGGCATCTTCCTACATCGAAAACATGCATGAGAAAAACAGAAGATGGTACACCGTGTGATTTTGAAAGGTTTCTAAAACGCACCTCATTTCTCATCTCCTTGTGTTCGGGTTCGCCATTCCAGCTACTTTACTAACAATCTCCCTACTTGGAGAATCAGCACCTTTAACCTCCTGTTCCGTACAGGTTGCAATTTGTCCTGAGGATGAAAGGGAAGAGGGGCAACCAATGAGAGACTAGGTCTAGGTGTTGGAACAGGCACAGGTCACTCTATTTTCCCATCAGGAAGAAGAATTAACCACAGGCTCAGCCTGCCGCCGGGAACCAGAATAGGGCCTGAGGCAATCCTGCGCTTTTGCGGCCAGCTCCCAAAAAGACAGTTGAAAAATGGAGCTAGGGGGCACTGCCATTCACATACCTGCTGAGTTATAAATGATAACTCTCGTCCACAAATATATTGAGGGGAGGCAACGAAGAGGATTTGAAAGCAAGGCAGAATTGCAGGAAACAGGTTTCAGGAGGTAGATTCGAATCGCCTTGAAAGCACATGAAAAGCGGCAAAACTTCGAAAATGATGCCCTTGGCCAAAAAGGGCGTATGCGTTTTTTCCTGAGTATATTCAGGAAAACACGCATACGCCCTTTTTGGCCAACCAAGCAACCTGGAAAGGCAAATCAGCGCTACAAAGAAGTCTCGCTTCCCATCGGTCAAAAGGGTGATGCTGCAAAAAGTTTCAAAACCAGAAATGCAGGACAGGCCATGGAGAAATGGCAGCCGTGCTACGCTGATGGGCGGGATGTAAATTGCCAACAGCCACTCTGGAGAAGTGTAAGGTGTGTCCTGAAACATCGAAAAAACACAGCTTAGGGAGCATAGGGCACGTCCACTCATGGGCGTATAAATTGGGAAAAATAAAAATCAGCAAGACACAGGCACCCCAAAGTTTAGGGCTGCTCTGTTGACAAGAACCTCCACTTCATGACACCTTAAATATCCCAGGAAAGAGAAAAATGGATAAAGAAGTTGTGGTCCTTATGTACAATGGAATATCACTCAGACATGAAATGAATGTCATAAGGCTAGTAGAAGCAAGATGAGTGGAGTTAGGTACGACGATTCTAAGTGAAATAAGTCACACAGAAAAAGACACTTATCATAAGCTATCACTTATAGAGGGAATGTAAAAACCGCTACACTTGAACTGAATTACAAAAGAGAACACAGTCACACGTTTAGAAAACACACTATGGCTGCTTAACGGGAAAGGTGAGGTGGGGTGATGCATAAAACAAGGGTTTCAAATTCGCTCAGATACCGTTCCATACACCCAATATATAATAGACAAGACCTACTCCTTGCTCAGTGAACTGGACTCAACACCCCCTATTCACCGCACAAGAATATATGTGACTAGTAAGAATCTTAAAACCTATGTATTCATATCTGTCTGGAAGTGAGTCAAGTGGGTGTAAAGCCGCATAAACACAGCCGTGAAAAGCAGCTAAACCCCATTATAAAAATAAATTACTTTTAAAAACCCTTAAAATAAAGACAGTGAAAGAGAGAAATTCTTACAAAATTCGTTCAGAGGCTGTGATGCAACCTGAATTGACCATATCTAGACACACAGCTGGATGAGACATAAGGGTGGACACTCTTGGGGTTGAGAGTTTGGGTGAGCAAACACAGACCCTTTAAAGTAATACTGCGTGGTACCCATCCCATGGGTCCCAAATCTCCAGGTTCAAGGGCATCTTCCTACATCGAAAACATGCATGAGAAAAACAGAAGATGGTACACCGTGTGATTTTGAAAGGTTTCTAAAACGCACCTCATTTCTCATCTCCTTGTGTTCGGGTTCGCCATTCCAGCTACTTTACTAACAATCTCCCTACTTGGAGAATCAGCACCTTTAACCTCCTGTTCCGTACAGGTTGCAATTTGTCCTGAGGATGAAAGGGAAGAGGGGCAACCAATGAGAGACTAGATCTAGGTGTTGGGACAGGCACAGGTCACTCTATTTTCCCATCAGGAAGAAGAATTAACCACAGGCTCAGCCTGCCGCCGGGAAGCAGAATAGGGCCTGAGGCAATCCTGCGCTTTAGCGGCCAGCTCACAAAAAGACAGTTGAAAAATGGAGCTAGGGGGCACTGCCATTCACATACCTGCTGAGTTATAAATGATAACTCTCGTCCACAAATATATTGAGGGAATGCAACGAAGAGGATTTGAAAGCAAGGCAGAATTGCAGGAAACAGGTTTCAGGAGGTAGATTTGAATCGCCTTTAAAGCACATGAAAAGTGGCAAAACTTCGAAAATGATGCCCTTGGCCAAAAAGGCCGTATGCGTTTTTTCCTGAATATATTCAGGAAAAAACGCATACGCCCTTTTTGGCCAACCAAGCAACCTGGAAAGGCAAATCAGCGCTACAAAGAAGTCTCGCTTCCCATCGGTCAAAAGGGCCATGCTGCAAAAAGTGTCAAAACCAGAAATGCAGGACAGTCCATGGAGAAATGGCAGCCGTGCTACGCTGATGGTCGGGATGTAAATTGCCAACAGCCACTCTGGAGAAGTGTACGGTGTGTCCTGAAACATCGAAAAAACACAGCTTAGGGAGCATAGGGCACGTCCACTCATGGGCGTATAAATTGGGAAAACTAAAAATCAGCAAGACACAGGCACCCCAAAGTTTAGGGCTGCTCTGTTGACAAGAACCTCCACTTCATGACACCTTAAATATCCCAGGAAAGAGAAAAATGGATAAAGAAGTTGTGGTCCTTATGTACAATGGAATATCACTCAAACATGAAATCAATGTCATAAGGCTAGTAGAAGCAAGATGAGTGGAGTTAGGTACGACGATTCTAAGTGAAATAAGTCACACAGAAAAAGACACTTATCATAAGCTATCACTTATAGAGGGAATGTAAAAACCGCTACACTTGAACTGAATTACAAAACAGAACAGAGTCACACGTTTAGAAAACACACTATGGCTGCTTAACGGGAAAGGTGAGGTGGGGTGATGCATAAAACAAGGGTTTCAAATTCGCTCAGATACCGTTCCATACACCCAATATATAATAGACAAGACCTACTCCTTGCTCAGTGAACTGGACTCAACACCCCCTATTCACCGCACAAGAATATATGTGACTAGTAAGAATCTTAAAACCTATGTATTGATATCTGTCTGGAAGAGAGTCAAGTGGGTGTAAAGCCACATAAACACAGCCGTGAAAAGCAGCTAAACCCCATTATAAAACTAAATTACTTTTAAAAACCCTTAAAATAAAGACAGTGAAAGAGAGAACTTCTTTCAAAATTCGTTCAGAGGCTGTGATGCAACCTGGATTGACCATATCTAGACACACAGCTGGAGGAGACATAAGGGTGGACACTCTTGGGGTTGAGAGTTTGGGTGAGCAAACGCAGACCCTTTAAAGTAATACTGCGTGGTACCCATCCCATGGGTCCCAAATCTCCAGGTTCAAGGGCATCTTCCTACATGGAAAACATGCATGAGAAAAACAGAAGATGGTACACCGTGTGATTTTGAAAGGTTTCTAAAACGCACCTCATTTCTCATCTCCTTGTGTTCGGGTTCGCCATTCCAGCTACTTTACTAACAATCTCCCTACTTGGAGAATCAGCACCTTTAACCTCCTGTTCCGTACAGGTTGCAATTTGTCCTGAGGATGAACGGGAAGAGGGGAAACCAATGAGAGACTAGATCTAGGTGTTGGGACAGGCACAGGTCACTCTATTTTCCCATCAGGAAGAAGAATTAACCACAGGCTCAGTCTGCCGCCGGGAACCAGAATAGGGCCTGAGGCAATCCTGCGCTTTTGCGGCCAGCTCCCAAAAAGACAGTTGAAAAATGGAGCTAGGGGGCACTGCCATTCACATATCTGCTGAGTTATAAATGATAACTCTCGTCCACAAATATATTGAGGGAAGGCAACGAAGAGGATTTGAAAACAAGGCAGAATTGCAGGAAACAGATTTCAGGAGGTAGATTCGAATCGCCTTGAAAGCACATGAAAAGCGGCAAAACGTCGACAATGATGCCCTTGGCCAAAAAGGGCTTATGCGTTTTTTCCTGAGTATATTCAGGAAAACACGCATACGCCCTTTTTGGCCAACCAAGCAACCTGGAAAGGCAAATCAGCGCTACAAAGAAGTCTCGCTTCCCATCGGTCAAAAGGGCCATGCTGCAAAAAGTGTCAAATCCAGAAATGCAGGACAGGCCATGGAGAAATGGCAGCCGTGCTACGCTGATGGTCGGGATGTAAATTGCCAACAGCCACTCTGGAGAAGTGTACGGTGTGTCCTGAAACATCGAAAAAACACAGCTTAGGGAGCATAGGGCACGTCCACTCATGGGCGTATAAATTGGGAAAACTAAAAATCAGCAAGACACAGGCACCCCAAAGTTTAGGGCTGCTCTGTTGACAAGAACCTCCACTTCATGACACCTTAAATATCCCAGGAAAGAGAAAAATGGATAAAGAAGTTGTGGTCCTTATGTACAATGGAATATCACTCAGACATGAAATCAATGTCATAAGGCTAGTAGAAGCAAGATGAGTGGAGTTAGGTACGACGATTCTAAGTGAAATAAGTCACACAGAAAAAGACACTTATCATAAGCTATCACTTATAGAGGGAATGTAAAAACCGCTACACTTGAACTGAATTACAAAACAGAACAGAGTCACACGTTTAGAAAACACACTATGGCTGCTTAACGGGAAAGGTGAGGTGGGGTGATGCATAAAACAAGGGTTTCAAATTCGCTCAGATACCGTTCCATACACCCAATATGTAATAGACAAGACCTACTCCTTGCTCAGTGAACTGGAATCAACACCCCCTATTCACCGCACAACAATATATCTGACTAGTAAGAAACTTAAAACCTATGTATTGATATCTATCTGAGAGTGAGTCAAGTGGGTGTAAAGACGCATAAACACAGCCGTGAAAAGCAGCTAAACCCCATTATGAAAATAAATTACTTTTAAAAACCCGTAAAACAAAGACAGTGAAAGAGAGAGAAATTCTTACAAAATTCGTTCAGGGGCTGTGATGCAACCTGGATTGACCATATCTACACCCACAGCTGGATGAGACATAAGGGTGGTCACTCTTGGGGCTGAGAGGTTTGGTGAGGTTGGGTGAGCAAACGCAGACCCTTTAAAGTAATACTGCTTGTTACCCATCCCATGGGTCCCAAATCCCCAGGTTCAAGGGCATCTTCCTACATCGAAAACATGCATGAGAAACCCAGAAGATGGTACACCGTGTGATTTTGAAAGGTTTTTAAAATGCACCTCATTTCTCATCTCCTTGTGCTCGGGTTCGCCTTTCCAGCTACTTTACTAGCAATATCCCTACTTGGAGAATCAGCACCATTAAGCTCCTGTTCCCTACAGGTTACAATTTGTCCTGAGGATGAACGGGAAGAGGGGCAACCAATGAGAGACTAGATCTAGGTGTTGGGACAGGCACAGGTCACTCTATTTTCCCATCAGGAAGAAGAATTAACCACAGGCTCAGCCTGCCGCCCAGAAGCAGAATAAGGCCTGAGGCAATCCCGCGCTTTTGCGGCCAGCTCCCAAAAAAGAGAGTTGAAAAATGGAGATCAGGGACACTGCAATTCACAAACCCGCAGAGTTATAAATGATAACTCTCATCCACAGATGTATTGCGGGAAGGCAACGAAGAGGATTTGAAAACAAGCCAGAATTGCAGGAAACAGATTTCAGGAGGTAGATTCGAATCGCCTTGAAAGCACATGAAAAGCGGCAAAACGTCCACAATGATGACCTTGGCCAAAAAGGGCTTATGCGTTTTTTCCTGAGTATATTCAGGAAAACACGCATACGCCCTTTTTGGCCAACCAAGCTACCTGGAAAGGCAAATCAGCGCTACAAAGAAGTCTCGCTTCCCATCGGTCAAAAGGGTGATGCTGCAAAAAGTGTCAAAACCAGAAATGCAGGACAGTCCATGGAGAAATGGCAGCCTTGCTACGCTGATGGGCGGGATGTAAATTGCCAACAGCCACTCTGGAGAAGTGTAAGGTGTGTCCTGAAACATCGAAAAAACACAGCTTAGGGAGCATAGGGCACGTCCACTCATGGGCGTATAAATTGGGAAAAATAAAAATCAGCAAGACACAGGCACCCCAAAGTTTAGGGCTGCTCTGTTGACAAGAACCTCCACTTCATGACACCTTAAATATCCCAGGAAAGAGAAAAATGGATAAAGAAGTTGTGGTCCTTATGTACAATGGAATATCACTCAGACATGAAATCAATGTCATAAGGCTAGTAGAAGCAAGATGAGTGGAGTTAGGTACGACGATTCTAAGTGAAATAAGTCACACAGAAAAAGACACTTATCATAAGCTATCACTTATAGAGGGAATGTAAAAACCGCTACACTTGAACTGAATTACAAAAGAGAACAGAGTCACACGTTTAGAAAACACACTATGGCTGCTTAACGGGAAAGGTGAGGTGGGGTGATGCATAAAACAAGGGTTTCAAATTCGCTCAGATACTGTTCCATACACCCAATATATAATAGACAAGACCTACTCCTTGCTCAGTGAACTGGACTCAACACCCCCTATTCACCGCACAAGAATATATGTGACTAGTAAGAATCTTAAAACCTATGTATTGATATCTGTCTGGAAGTGAGTCAAGTGGGTGTAAAGCCGCATAAACACAGCCGTGAAAAGCAGCTAAACCCCATTATAAAAATAAATTACTTTTAAAAACCCTTAAAATAAAGACAGTGAAAGAGAGAAATTTTTACAAAATTCGTTCAGAGGCTGTGATGCAACCTGAATTGACCATATCTAGACACACAGCTGGATGAGACATAAGGGTGGACACTCTTGGGGTTGAGAGTTTGGGTGAGCAAACGCAGACACTTTAAAGTAATACTGCGTGGTACCCATCCCATGGGTCCCAAATCTCCAGGTTCAAGGGCATCTTCCTACATCGAAAACATGCATGAGAAAAACAGAAGATGGTACACCGTGTGATTTTGAAAGGTTTCTAAAACGCACCTCATTTCTCATCTCCTTGTGTTCGGGTTCGCCATTCCAGCTACTTTACTAACAATCTCCCTACTTGGAGAATCAGCACCTTTAACCTCCTGTTCCGTACAGGTTGCAATTTGTCCTGAGGATGAAAGGGAAGAGGGGCAACCAATGAGAGACTAGGTCTAGGTGTTGGGACAGGCACAGGTCACTCTATTTTCCCATCAGGAAGAAGAATTAACCACAGGCTCAGCCTGCCGCCGGGAACCAGAATAGGGCCTGAGGCAATCCTGCGCTTTTGCGGCCAACTCCCAAAAAGACAGTTGAAAAATGGAGCTAGGGGGCACTGCCATTCACATATCTGCTGAGTTATAAATGATAACTCTCGTCCACAAATATATTGAGGGAAGGCAACGAAGAGGATTTGAAAGCAAGGCAGAATTGCAGGAAACAGATTTCAGGAGGTAGATTCGAATCGCCTTGAAAGCACATGAAAAGCGGCAAAACGTCGACAATGATGCCCTTGGCCAAAAAGGGCTTATGCGTTTTTTCCTGAGTATATTCAGGAAAACACGCATACGCCCTTTTTGGCCAACCAAGCAACCTGGAAAGGCAAATCAGCGCTACAAAGAAGTCTCGCTTCCCATCGGTCAAAAGGGCCATGCTGCAAAAAGTGTCAAATCCAGAAATGCAGGACAGGCCATGGAGAAATGGCAGCCGTGCTACGCTGATGGTCGGGATGTAAATTGCCAACAGCCACTCTGGAGAAGTGTACGGTGTGTCCTGAAACATCGAAAAAACACAGCTTAGGGAGCATAGGGCACGTCCACTCATGGGCGTATAAATTGGGAAAACTAAAAATCAGCAAGACACAGGCACCCCAAAGTTTAGGGCTGCTCTGTTGACAAGAACCTCCACTTCATGACACCTTAAATATCCCAGGAAAGAGAAAAATGGATAAAGAAGTTGTGATCCTTATGTACAATGGAATATCACTCAGACATGAAATCAATGTCATAAGGCTAGTAGAAGCAAGATGAGTGGAGTTAGGTACGACGATTCTAAGTGAAATAAGTCACACAGAAAAAGACACTTATCATAAGCTATCACTTATAGAGGGAATGTAAAAACCGCTACACTTGAACTGAATTACAAAACAGAACAGAGTCACACGTTTAGAAAACACACTATGGCTGCTTAACGGGAAAGGTGAGGTGGGGTGATGCATAAAACAAGGGTTTCAAATTCGCTCAGATACCGTTCCATACACCCAATATGTAATAGACAAGACCTACTCCTTGCTCAGTGAACTGGAATCAACACCCCCTATTCACCGCACAACAATATATCTGACTAGTAAGAAACTTAAAACCTATGTATTGATATCTATCTGAGAGTGAGTCAAGTGGGTGTAAAGACGCATAAACACAGCCGTGAAAAGCAGCTAAACCCCATTATGAAAATAAATTACTTTTAAAAACCCGTAAAACAAAGACAGTGAAAGAGAGAGAAATTCTTACAAAATTCGTTCAGGGGCTGTGATGCAACCTGGATTGACCATATCTACACCCACAGCTGGATGAGACATAAGGGTGGTCACTCTTGGGGCTGAGAGGTTTGGTGAGGTTGGGTGAGCAAACGCAGACCCTTTAAAGTAATACTGCTTGTTACCCATCCCATGGGTCCCAAATCCCCAGGTTCAAGGGCATCTTCCTACATCGAAAACATGCATGAGAAACCCAGAAGATGGTACACCGTGTGATTTTGAAAGGTTTTTAAAATGCACCTCATTTCTCATCTCCTTGTGCTCGGGTTCGCCTTTCCAGCTACTTTACTAGCAATATCCCTACTTGGAGAATCAGCACCATTAAGCTCCTGTTCCCTACAGGTTACAATTTGTCCTGAGGATGAACGGGAAGAGGGGCAACCAATGAGAGACTAGATCTAGGTGTTGGGACAGGCACAGGTCACTCTATTTTCCCATCAGGAAGAAGAATTAACCACAGGCTCAGCCTGCCGCCCAGAAGCAGAATAAGGCCTGAGGCAATCCCGCGCTTTTGCGGCCAGCTCCCAAAAAAGAGAGTTGAAAAATGGAGATCAGGGACACTGCAATTCACAAACCCGCAGAGTTATAAATGATAACTCTCATCCACAGATGTATTGCGGGAAGGCAACGAAGAGGATTTGAAAACAAGCCAGAATTGCAGGAAACAGATTTCAGGAGGTAGATTCGAATCGCCTTTAAAGCACATGAAAAGTGGCAAAACTTCGAAAATGATGCCCTTGGCCAAAAAGGGCGTATGCGTTTTTTCCTGAATATATTCAGGAAAAAACGCATACGCCCTTTTTGGCCAACCAAGCAACCTGGAAAGGCAAATCAGCGCTACAAAGAAGTCTCGCTTCCCATCGGTCAAAAGGGCCATGCTGCAAAAAGTGTCAAAACCAGAAATGCAGGACAGGCCATGGAGAAATGGCAGCCGTGCTACGCTGATGGTCGGGATGTAAATTGCCAACAGCCACTCTGGAGAAGTGTACGGTGTGTCCTGAAACATCGAAAAAACACAGCTTAGGGAGCATAGGGCACGTCCACTCATGGGCATATAAATTGGGAAAACAAAAAATCAGCAAGACACAGACACCCCAAAGTTTAGGGCTGCTCTGTTGACAAGAACCTCCACTTCATGACACCTTAAATATCCCAGGAAAGAGAAAAATGGATAAAGAAGTTGTGGTCCTTATGTACAATGGAATATCACTCAGACATGAAATCAATGTCATAAGGCTAGTAGAAGCAAGATGAGTGGAGTTAGGTACGACGATTCTAAGTGAAATAAGTAACACAGAAAAAGACACTTATCATAAGCTATCACTTATAGAGGGAATGTAAAAACCGCTACACTTGAACTGAATTACAAAAGAGAACAGAGTCACACGTTTAGAAAACACACTATGGCTGCTTAACGGGAAAGGTGAGGTGGGGTGATGCATAAAACAAGGGTTTCAAATTCGCTCAGATACCGTTCCATACACCCAATATGTAATAGACAAGACCTACTCCTTGCTCAGTGAACTGGAATCAACACCCCCTATTCACCGCACAACAATATATCTGACTAGTAAGAAACTTAAAACCTATGTATTGATATCTATCTGGAAGTGAGTCAAGTGGGTGTAAAGCCGCATAAACACAGCCGTGAAAAGCAGCTAAACCCCATTATGAAAATAAATTACTTTTAAAAACCCGTAAAACAAAGACAGTGAAAGAGAGAGAAATTCTTACAAAATTCGTTCATGGGCTGTGATGCAACCTGGATTGACCATATCTACACCCACAGCTGGATGAGACATAAGGGTGGTCACTCTTGGGGCTGAGAGGTTTGGTGAGGTTGGGTGAGCAAACGCAGACCCTTTATAGTAATACTGCTTGGTACCCATCCCATGGGTCCCAAATCCCCAGGTTCAAGGGCATCTTCCTACATCGAAAACATGCATGAGAAACCCAGAAGATGGTACACCGTGTGATTTTGAAAGGTTTTTAAAATGCACCTCATTTCTCATCTCCTTGTGCTCGGGTTCGCCTTTCCAGCTACTTTACTAGCAATCTCCCTACTTGGAGAATCAGCACCATTAAGCTCCTGTTCCCTACAGGTTACAATTTGTCCTGAGGATGAACGGGAAGAGGGGCAACCAATGAGAGACTAGATCTAGGTGTTGGGACAGGCACAGGTCACTCTATTTTCCCATCAGGAAGAAGAATTAACCACAGGCTCAGCCTGCCGCCCGGAAGCAGAATAGGGCCTGAGGCAATCCTGCGCTTTTGCGGCCAGCTCCCAAAAAGACAGTTGAAAAATGGAGCTAGGGGGCACTGCCATTCACATACCTGCTGAGTTATAAATGATAACTCTCGTCCACAAATATATTGAGGGAAGGCAACGAAGAGGATTTGAAAGCAAGGCAGAATTGCAGGAAACAGGTTTCAGGAGGTAGATTCGAATCGCCTTGAAAGCACATGAAAAGCGGCAAAACTTCGAAAATGATGCCCTTGGCCAAAAAGGGCGTATGCGTTTTTTCCTGAGTATATTCAGGAAAACACGCATACGCCCTTTTTGGCCAACCAAGCAACCTGGAAAGGCAAATCAGCGCTACAAAGAAGTCTCGCTTCCCATCGGTCAAAAGGGTGATGCTGCAAAAAGTGTCAAAACCAGAAATGCAGGACAGTCCATGGAGAAATGGCAGCCTTGCTACGCTGATGGGCGGGATGTAAATTGCCAACAGCCACTCTGGAGAAGTGTAAGGTGTGTCCTGAAACATCGAAAAAACACAGCTTAGGGAGCATAGGGCACGTCCACTCATGGGCGTATAAATTGGGAAAACTAAAAATCAGCAAGACAAAGGCACCCCAAAGTTTAGGGCTGCTCTGTTGACAAGAACCTCCACTTCATGACACCTTAAATATCCCAGGAAAGAGAAAAATGGATAAAGAAGTTGTGGTCCTTATGTACAATGGAATATCACTCAGACATGAAATCAATGTCATAAGGCTAGTGGAAGCAAGATGAGTGGATTTAGGTACGACGATTCTAAGTGAAATAAGTCACACAGAAAAAGACACTTATCATAAGCTATCACTTATAGAGGGAATGTAAAAACCGCTACACTTGAACTGAATTACAAAAGAGAACAGAGTCACACGTTTAGAAAACACACTATGGCTGCTTAACGGGAAAGGTGAGGTGGGGTGATGCATAAAACAAGGGTTTCAAATTCGCTCAGATACCGTTCCATACACCCAATATATAATAGACAAGACCTACTCCTTGCTCAGTGAACTGGACTCAACACCCCCTATTCACCGCACAAGAATATATGTGACTAGTAAGTATCTTAATACCTATGTATTGATATCTGTCTCGAAGTGAGTCAAGTGGGTGTAAAGCCGCATAAACACAGCCGTGAAAAGCAGCTAAACCCCATTATAAAAATAAATCACTTTTAAAAAACCTTAAAATAAAGACAGTGAAAGAGAGAAATTCTTACAAAATTCGTTCAGAGGCTGTGATGCAACCTGAATTGACCATATCTAGACACACAGCTGGATGAGACATAAGGGTGGACACTCTTGGGGTTGAGAGTTTGGGTGAGCAAACGCAGACCCTTTAAAGTAATACTGCGTGGTACCCATTCCATGGGTCCCAAATCTCCAGGTTCAAGGGCATCTTCCTACATCGAAAACATGCATGAGAAAAACAGAAGATGGTACACCGTGTGATTTTGAAAGGTTTCTAAAACGCACCTCATTTCTCATCTCCTTGTGCTCGGGTTCGCCATTCCAGCTACTTTACTAGCAATCTCCCTACTTGGAGAATCAGCACCTTTAAGCTCCTGTTCCCTACAGGTTGCAATTTGTCCTGAGGATGAACGGGAAGAGGGCCAACCAATGAGAGACTAGATCTAGGTGTTGGGACAGGCACAGGTCACTCTATTTTCCCAAAAGGAAGAAGAATTAACCACAGGCTCAGCCTGCCGCCCGGAACCAGAATAGGGCCTGAGGCAATCCCGTGCTTTTGCGGCCAGCTCCCAAAAAAGACAGTTGAAAAATGGAGCTCAGTGGCACTGCAATTCACAAACCTGCTGAGTTATAAATGATAACTCTCGTCCACAAATATATTGAGGGAAGGCAACGAAGAGGATTTGAAAGCAAGGCAGAATTGCAGGAAACAGGTTTCAGCAGGTAGATTCGAATCGCCTTGAAAGCACATGAAAAGCGGCAAAACTTCGAAAATGATGCCCTTGGCCAAAAAGGGCGTATGCGTTTTTTCCTGAGTATATTCAGGAAAACACGCATACGCCCTTTTTGGCCAACCAAACAACCTGGAAAGGCAAATCAGCGCTACAAAGAAGTCTCGCTTCCCATCGGTCAAAAGGGTGATGCTGCAAAAAGTGTCAAAACCAGAAATGCAGGACAGTCCATGGAGAAATGGCAGCCCTGCTACGCTGATGGGCGGGATGTAAATTGCCAACAGCCACTCTGGAGAAGTGTAAGGTGTGTCCTGAAACATCGAAAAAACACAGCTTAGGGAGCATAGGGCACGTCCAGTAATGGGCGTATAAATTGGGAAAACTAAAAATCAGCAAGACACAGGCACCCCAAAGTTTAGGGCTGCTCTGTTGACAAGAACCTCCACTTCATGACACCTTAAATATCCCAGGAAAGAGAAAAATGGATAAAGAAGTTGTGGTCCTTATGTACAATGGAATATCACTCAGACATGAAATCAATGTCATAAGGCTAGTAGAAGCAAGATGAGTGGAGTTAGGTACGACGATTCTAAGTGAAATAAGTCACACAGAAAAAGACACTTATCATAAGCTATCACTTATAGAGGGAATGTAAAAACCGCTACACTTGAACTGAATTACAAAACAGAATAGAGTCTCACGTTTAGAAAATACTTTATGGCTGCTTAACGGGAAAGGTGAGGTGGGGTGATGCATAAAACAAGGGTTTCAAATTCGCTCAGATACCGTTCCATACACCCAATATGTAATAGACAAGACCTACTCCTTGCTCAGTGAACTGGACTCAACACCCCCTATTCACCGCACAACAATATATCTGACTAGTAAGAAACTTAAAAACTATGTATTGATATCTATCTGGAAGTGAGTCAAGTGGGTGTAAAGACGCATAAACACAGCCGTGAAAAGCAGCTAAACCCCATTATGAAAAAAAATTACTTTTAAAAACCCGTAAAACAAAGACAGTGAAAGAGAGAGAAATTCTTACAAAATTCGTTCAGGGGCTCTGATGCAACCTGGATTGACCATATCTACACCCGCAGCTGGATGAGACATAAGGGTGGTCACTCTTGGGGCTGAGAGGTTTGGTGAGGTTGGGTGAGCAAACGCAGACCCTTTAAAGTAATACTGCTTGGTACCCATCCCATGGGTCCCAAATCCCCAGGTTCAAGGGCATCTTCCTACATCGAAAACATGCATGAGAAACCCAGAAGATGGTACACCGTGTGATTTTGAAAGGTTTTTAAAATGCACCTCATTTCTCATCTCCTTGTGCTCGGGTTCGCCTTTCCAGCTCCTTTACTAGCAATCTCCCTACTTGGAGAATCAGCACCATTAAGCTCCTGTTCCCTACAGGTTACAATTTGTCCTGAGGATGAACGGGAAGAGGGGCAACCAATGAGAGACTAGATCTAGGTGTTGGGACAGGCACAGGTCACTCTATTTTCCCATCAGGAAGAAGAATTAACCACAGGCTCAGCCTGCCGCCCAGAAGCAGAATAAGGCCTGAGGCAATCACGCGCTTTTGCGGCCAGCTCCCAAAAAAGACAGTTGAAAAATGCAGATCAGGGACACTGCAATTCACAAACCCGCAGAGTTATAAATGATAACTCTCATCCACAGATGTATTGAGGGAAGGGAACGAAGAGGATGTGAAAACAAGGCAGAATTGCAGGGAACAGATTTCAGGAGGTCGATTCGAATCGCCTTGAAAGCACATGAAAAGCGGCAAAACGTCGACAATGATGCCCTTGGCCAAAAAGGGCTTATGCGTTTTTTCCTGAGTATATTCAGGAAAACACGCATACGCCCTTTTTGGCCAACCAAGCAACCTGGAAAGGCAAATCAGCGCTACAAAGAAGTCTCGCTTCCCATCGGTCAAAAGGGCCATGCTGCAAAAAGTGTCAAAACCAGAAATGCAGGACAGTCCATGGAGAAATGGCAGCCTTGCTACGCAGATGGGCGGGATGTAAATTGCCAACAGCCACTCTGGAGAAGTGTAAGGTGTGTCCTGAAACATCGAAAAAACACAGCTTAGGGAGCATAGGGCACGTCCACTCATGGGCGTATAAATTG
This sequence comes from Eschrichtius robustus, assembly GCF_028021215.1. NCBI lineage: Eukaryota > Metazoa > Chordata > Mammalia > Artiodactyla > Eschrichtiidae > Eschrichtius > Eschrichtius robustus. The sequence continues at coordinate 1,270,139 of NW_027175169.1, forward strand.
GGAAAAATAAAAATCAGCAAGACACAGGCACCCCAAAGTTTAGGGCTCCTCTGTTGACAAGAACCTCCACTTCATGACACCTTAAATATCCCAGGAAAGAGAAAAATGGATAAAGAAGTTGTGGTCCTTATGTACAATGGAATATCACTCACACATGAAATCAATATCATAAGGCTAGTAGAAGCAAGATGAGTGGAGTTAGGTACGATGATTCTAAGTGAAATAAGTCACACAGAAAAAGACACTTATCATAAGCTATCACTTATAGAGGGAATGTAAAAACCGCTACACTTGAACTGAATTACAAAACAGAACAGAGTCACACGTTTAGAAAACACACTATGGCTGCTTAACGGGAAAGGTGAGGTGGGGTGATGCATAAAACAAGGGTTTCAAATTCGCTCAGATACCGTTCCATACACCCAATATATAATAGACAAGACCTACTCCTTGCTCAGTGAACTGGACTCAACACCCCCTATTCACCGCACAAGAATATATGTGACTAGTAAGAATCTTAAAACCTATGTATTGATATCTGTCTGGAAGTGAGTCAAGTGGGTGTAAAGCCGCATAAACACAGCCGTGAAAAGCAGCTAAACCCCATTATAAAAATAAATTACTTTTAAAAACCCTTAAAATAAAGACAGTGAAAGAGAGAAATTCTTACAAAATTCGTTCAGAGGCTGTGATGCAACCTGAATTGACCATATCTAGACACACAGCTGGATGAGACATAAGGGTGGACACTCTTGGGGTTGAGAGTTTGGGTGAGCAAACGCAGACCCTTTAAAGTAATACTGCGTGGTACCCATCCCATGGGTCCCAAATCTCCAGGTTCAAGGGCATCTTACTACATCGAAAACATGCATGAGAAAAACAGAAGATGGTACACCGTGTGATTTTGAAAGGTTTCTAAAACGCACCTCATTTCTCATCTCCTTGTGTTCGGGTTCGCCATTCCAGCTACTTTACTAACAATCTCCCTACTTGGAGAATCAGCACCTTTAACCTCCTGTTCCGTACAGGTTGCAATTTGTCCTGAGGATGAAAGGGAAGAGGGGCAACCAATGAGAGACTAGGTCTAGGTGTTGGGACAGGCACAGGTCACTCTATTTTCCCATCTGGAAGAAGAATTAACCACAGGCTCAGCCTGCCGCCGGGAACCAGAATAGGGCCTGAGGCAATCCTGCGCTTTTGCGGCCAGCTCCCAAAAAGACAGTTGAAAAATGGAGCTCAGTGGCACTGCAATTCACAATCCTGCTGAGTTATAAATGATAACTCTCGTCCACAAATATATTGAGGGAAGGCAACGAAGAGGAATTCAAAGCAAGGCAGAATTGCAGGAAACAGATTTCAGGAGGTAGATACGAATCGCCTTTAAAGCACATGAAAAGCGGCAAAACGTCGACAATGATGCCCTTGGCCAAAAAGGGCGTATGCGTTTTTTCCTGAATATATTCAGGAAAAAACGCATACGCCCTTTTTGGCCAACCAAGCAACCTGGAAAGGCAAATCAGCGCTACAAAGAAGTCTCGCTTCCCATCGGTGAAAAGGGCCACGCTGCAAAAAGTGTCAAAACCAGAAATGCAGGACAGGCCATGGAGAAATGGCAGCCTTGCTACACTGATGGGCGGAATGTAAATTGCCAACAGCCACTCTGGAGAAGTGTACGTTGTGTCCTGAAACATCGAAAAAAAACAGCTTAGGGAGCATAGGGCACGTCCACTCATGGGCATATAAATTGGAAAAACTAAAAATCAGCAAGACACAGGCACCCGAAAGTTTAGGGCTGCTCTGTTGACAAGAACCTCCACTTCATGACACCTTAAATATCCCAGGAAAGAGAAAAATGGATAAAGAAGTTGTGGTCCTTATGTACAATGGAATATCACTCAGACATGAAATCAATGTTATAAGGCTAGTAGAAGCAAGATGAGTGGAGTTAGGTACGACGATTCTAAGTGAAATAAGTCACACAGAAAAAGACACTTATCATAAGCTATCACTTATAGAGGGAATGTAAAAACCGCTACTCTTGAACTGAATTACAAAAGAGAACAGAGTCACACGTTTAGAAAACACACTATGGCTGCTTAACGGGAAAGGTGAGGTGGGGTGATGCATAAAACAAGGGTTTCAAATTCGCTCAGATACCGTTCCATACACCCAATATGTAATAGACAAGACCTACTCCTTGCTCAGTGAACTGGACTCAACACCCCCTATTCACCGCACAAGAATATATGTGACTAGTAAGAATCTTAAAACCTATATATTGATATCTCTCTGGAAGTGAGTCAAGGGGGTGTAAAGCCGCATAAACAGAGCCATGAAAAGCAGCTAAACCCCATTATAAAAATAAATTACTTTTAAAAACCCGTAAAACAAAGACAGTGAAAGAGAGAGACATTCTTACAAAATTCGTTCAGAGGATGTGATGCAACCTGGATTGACCATATCTAGACCCACAGCTGGATGAGACATAAGGGTGGACACTCTTGGGGCTGAGAGGTTGGGTGAGGTTGCGTGAGCAAACGCAGACCCTTTAAAGTAATACTGCGTGGTACCCATCCCATGGGTCCCAAATCTCCAGGTTCAAGGGCATCTTCCTACATCGAAAACATGCATGAGAAACCCAGAAGATGGTACACCATGTGATTTTGAAAGGTTTCTAAAACGCACCTCATTTCTCATCTCCTTGTGCTCGGGTTCGCCATTCCAGCTACTTTACTAGCAATCTCCCTACTTGGAGAATCAGCACCTTTAAGCTCCTGTTCCCTACAGGTTGCAATTTGTCCTGAGGATGAACGGGAAGAGGGGCAACCAATGAGAGACTAGATCTAGGTGTTGGGACAGGCACAGGTCACTCTATTTTCCCAACAGGAAGAAGAATTAACCACAGGCTCAGCCTGCTGCCCGGAACCAGAATAGGGCCTGAGGCAATCCCGTGCTTTTGCGGCCAGCTCCCAAAAAAGACAGTTGAAAAATGGAGCTCAGTGACACTGCAATTCACAAACCTGCTGAGTTATAAATGATAACTCTCGTCCACAAATATATTGAGGGAAGGCAACGAAGAGGAATTCAAAGCAAGGCAGAATTGCAGGAAACAGATTTCAGGAGGTAGATACGAATCGCCTTTAAAGCACATGAAAAGCGGCAAAACGTCGACAATGATGCCCTTGGCCAAAAAGGGCGTATGCGTTTTTTCCTGAATATATTCAGGAAAAAACGCATACGCCCTTTTTGGCCAACCAAGCAACCTGGAAAGGCAAATCAGCGCTACAAAGAAGTCTCGCTTCCCATCGGTGAAAAGGGCCATGCTGCAAAAAGTGTCAAAACGAGAAATGCAGGACAGGCCATGGAGAAATGGCAGCCTTGCTACACTGATGGGCGGGATGTAAATTGCCAACAGCCACTCTGGAGAAGTGTACGTTGTGTCCTGAAACATCGAAAAAAAACAGCTTAGGGAGCATAGGGCACGTCCACTCATGGGCATATAAATTGGAAAAACTAAAATTCAGCAAGACACAGGCACCCGAAAGTTTAGGGCTGCTCTGTTGACAAGAACCTCCACTTCATGACACCTTAAATATCCCAGGAAAGAGAAAAATGGATAAAGAAGTTGTGGTCCTTATGTACAATGGAATATCACTCAGACATGAAATCAATGTTATAAGGCTAGTAGAAGCAAGATGAGTGGAGTTAGGTACGACGATTCTAAGTGAAATAAGTCACACAGAAAAAGACACTTATCATAAGCTATCACTTATAGAGGGAATGTAAAAACCGCTACTCTTGAACTGAATTACAAAAGAGAACAGAGTCACACGTTTAGAAAACACACTATGGCTGCTTAACGGGAAAGGTGAGGTGGGGTGATGCATAAAACAAGGGTGTCAAATTCGCTCAGATACCGTTCCATACACCCAATATGTAATAGACAAGACCTACTCCTTGCTCAGTGAACTGGACTCAACACCCCCTATTCACCGCACAAGAATATATGTGACTAGTAAGAATCTTAAAACCTATATATTGATATCTCTCTGGAAGTGAGTCAAGGGGGTGTAAAGCCGCATAAACAGAGCCATGAAAAGCAGCTAAACCCCATTATAAAAATAAATTACTTTTAAAAACCCGTAAAACAAAGACAGTGAAAGAGAGAGACATTCTTACAAAATTCGTTCAGAGGCTGTGATGCAACCTGGATTGACCATATCTAGACCCACAGCTGGATGAGACATAAGGGTGGACACTCTTGGGGCTGAGAGGTTGGGTGAGGTTGCGTGAGCAAACGCAGACCCTTTAAAGTAATACTGCGTGGTACCCATCCCATGGGTCCCAAATCTCCAGGTTCAAGGGCATCTTCCTACATCGAAAACATGCATGAGAAACCCAGAAGATGGTACACCATGTGATTTTGAAAGGTTTCTAAAACGCACCTCATTTCTCATCTCCTTGTGCTCGGGTTCGCCATTCCAGCTACTTTACTAGCAATCTCCCTACTTGGAGAATCAGCACCTTTAAGCTCCTGTTCCCTACAGGTTGCAATTTGTCCTGAGGATGAACGGGAAGAGGGGCAACCAATGAGAGACTAGATCTAGGTGTTGGGACAGGCACAGGTCACTCTATTTTCCCAACAGGAAGAAGAATTAACCACAGGCTCAGCCTGCCGCCCGGAACCAGAATAGGGCCTGAGGCAATCCCGTGCTTTTGCGGCCAGCTCCCAAAAAAGACAGTTGAAAAATGGAGCTCAGTGGCACTGCAATTCACAAACCTGCTGAGTTATAAATGATAACTCTCGTCCACAAATATATTGAGGGAAGGCAACGAAGAGGAATTCAAAGCAAGGCAGAATTGCAGGAAACAGATTTCAGGAGGTAGATACGAATCGCCTTTAAAGCACATGAAAAGCGGCAAAACGTCGACAATGATGCCCTTGGCCAAAAAGGGCGTATGCGTTTTTTCCTGAATATATTCAGGAAAAAACGCATACGCCCTTTTTGGCCAACCAAGCAACCTGGAAAGGCAAATCAGCGCTACAAAGAAGTCTCGCTTCCCATCGGTGAAAAGGGCCATGCTGCAAAAAGTGTCAAAACGAGAAATGCAGGACAGGCCATGGATAAATGGCAGCCTTGCTACACTGATGGGCGGAATGTAAATTGCCAACAGCCACTCTGGAGAAGTGTACGTTGTGTCCTGAAACATCGAAAAAAAACAGCTTAGGGAGCATAGGGCACGTCCACTCATGGGCATATAAATTGGAAAAACTAAAAATCAGCAAGACACAGGCACCCGAAAGTTTAGGGCTGCTCTGTTGACAAGAACCTCCACTTCATGACACCTTAAATATCCCAGGAAAGAGAAAAATGGATAAAGAAGTTGTGGTCCTTTTGTACAATGGAATATCACTCAGACATGAAATCAATGTTATAAGGCTAGTAGAAGCAAGATGAGTGGAGTTAGGTACGACGATTCTAAGTGAAATAAGTCACACAGAAAAAGACACTTATCATAAGCTATCACTTATAGAGGGAATGTAAAAACCGCTACTCTTGAACTGAATTACAAAAGAGAACAGAGTCACACGTTTAGAAAACACACTATGGCTGCTTAACGGGAAAGGTGAGGTGGGGTGATGCATAAAACAAGGGTTTCAAATTCGCTCAGATACCGTTCCATACACCCAATATGTAATAGACAAGACCTACTCCTTGCTCAGTGAACTGGACTCAACACCCCCAATTCACCGCACAAGAATATATGTGACTAGTAAGAATCTTAAAACCTATATATTGATATCTCTCTGGAAGTGAGTCAAGGGGGTGTAAAGCCGCATAAACAGAGCCATGAAAAGCAGCTAAACCCCATTATAAAAATAAATTACTTTTAAAAACCCGTAAAACAAAGACAGTGAAAGAGAGAGACATTCTTACAAAATTCGTTCAGAGGCTGTGATGCAACCTGGATTGACCATATCTAGACCCACAGCTGGATGAGACATAAGGGTGGACACTCTTGGGGCTGAGAGGTTGGGTGAGGTTGCGTGAGCAAACGCAGACCCTTTAAAGTAATACTGCGTGGTACCCATCCCATGGGTCCCAAATCTCCAGGTTCAAGGGCATCTTCCTACATCGAAAACATGCATGAGAAACCCAGAAGATGGTACACCATGTGATTTTGAAAGGTTTCTAAAACGCACCTCATTTCTCATCTCCTTGTGCTCGGGTTCGCCATTCCAGCTACTTTACTAGCAATCTCCCTACTTGGAGAATCAGCACCTTTAAGCTCCTGTTCCCTACAGGTTGCAATTTGTCCTGAGGATGAACGGGAAGAGGGGCAACCAATGAGAGACTAGATCTAGGTGTTGGGACAGGCACAGGTCACTCTATTTTCCCAACAGGAAGAAGAATTAACCACAGGCTCAGCCTGCCGCCCGGAACCAGAATAGGGCCTGAGGCAATCCCGTGCTTTTGCGGCCAGCTCCCAAAAAAGACAGTTGAAAAATGGAGCTCAGTGGCACTGCAATTCACAAACCTGCTGAGTTATAAATGATAACTCTCGTCCACAAATATATTGAGGGAAGGCAACGAAGAGGAATTCAAAGCAAGGCAGAATTGCAGGAAACAGATTTCAGGAGGTAGATACGAATCGCCTTTAAAGCACATGAAAAGCGGCAAAACGTCGACAATGATGCCCTTGGCCAAAAAGGGCGTATGCGTTTTTTCCTGAATATATTCAGGAAAAAACGCATACGCCCTTTTTGGCCAACCAAGCAACCTGGAAAGGCAAATCAGCGCTACAAAGAAGTCTCGCTTCCCATCGGTGAAAAGGGCCATGCTGCAAAAAGTGTCAAAACGAGAAATGCAGGACAGGCCATGGAGAAATGGCAGCCTTGCTACACTGATGGGCGGGATGTAAATTGCCAACAGCCACTCTGGAGAAGTGTACGTTGTGTCCTAAAACATCGAAAAAAAACAGCTTAGGGAGCATAGGGCACGTCCTCTCATGGGCATATAAATTGGAAAAACTAAAAATCAGCAAGACACAGGCACCCGAAAGTTTAGGGCTGCTCTGTTGACAAGAACCTCCACTTCATGACACCTTAAATATCCCAGGAAAGAGAAAAATGGATAAAGAAGTTGTGGTCCTTATGTACAATGGAATATCACTCAGACATGAAATCAATGTTATAAGGCTAGTAGAAGCAAGATGAGTGGAGTTAGGTACGACGATTCTAAGTGAAATAAGTCACACAGAAAAAGACACTTATCATAAGCTATCACTTATAGAGGGAATGTAAAAACCGCTACTCTTGAACTGAATTACAAAAGAGAACAGAGTCACACGTTTAGAAAACACACTATGGCTGCTTAACGGGAAAGGTGAGGTGGGGTGATGCATAAAACAAGGGTGTCAAATTCGCTCAGATACCGTTCCATACACCCAATATGTAATAGACAAGACCTACTCCTTGCTCAGTGAACTGGACTCAACACCCCCTATTCACCGCACAAGAATATATGTGACTAGTAAGAATCTTAAAACCTATATATTGATATCTCTCTGGAAGTGAGTCAAGGGGGTGTAAAGCCGCATAAACAGAGCCATGAAAAGCAGCTAAACCCCATTATAAAAATAAATTACTTTTAAAAACCCGTAAAACAAAGACAGTGAAAGAGAGAGACATTCTTACAAAATTCGTTCAGATGCTGTGATGCAACCTGGATTGACCATATCTAGACCCACAGCTGGATGAGACATAAGGGTGGACACTCTTGGGGCTGAGAGGTTGGGTGAGGTTGCGTGAGCAAACGCAGACCCTTTAAAGTAATACTGCGTGGTACCCATCCCATGGGTCCCAAATCTCCAGGTTCAAGGGCATCTTCCTACATCGAAAACATGCATGAGAAACCCAGAAGATGGTACACCATGTGATTTTGAAAGGTTTCTAAAACGCACCTCATTTCTCATCTCCTTGTGCTCGGGTTCGCCATTCCAGCTACTTTACTAGCAATCTCCCTACTTGGAGAATCAGCACCTTTAAGCTCCTGTTCCCTACAGGTTGCAATTTGTCCTGAGGATGAACGGGAAGAGGGGCAACCAATGAGAGACTAGATCTAGGTGTTGGGACAGGCACAGGTCACTCTATTTTCCCAACAAGAAGAAGAATTAACCACAGGCTCAGCCTGCCGCCCGGAACCAGAATAGGGCCTGAGGCAATCCCGTGCTTTTGCGGCCAGCTCCCAAAAAAGACAGTTGAAAAATGGAGCTCAGTGGCACTGCAATTCACAAACCTGCTGAGTTATAAATGATAACTCTCGTCCACAAATATATTGAGGGAAGGCAACGAAGAGGAATTCAAAGCAAGGCAGAATTGCAGGAAACAGATTTCAGGAGGTAGATACGAATCGCCTTTAAAGCACATGAAAAGCGGCAAAACGTCGACAATGATGCCCTTGGCCAAAAAGGGCGTATGCGTTTTTTCCTGAATATATTCAGGAAAAAACGCATACGCCCTTTTTGGCCAACCAAGCAACCTGGAAAGGCAAATCAGCGCTACAAAGAAGTCTCGCTTCCCATCGGTGAAAAGGGCCATGCTGCAAAAAGTGTCAAAACGAGAAATGCAGGACAGGCCATGGAGAAATGGCAGCCTTGCTACACTGATGGGCGGGATGTAAATTGCCAACAGCCACTCTGGAGAAGTGTACGTTGTGTCCTGAAACATCGAAAAAAAACAGCTTAGGGAGCATAGGGCACGTCCACTCATGGGCATATAAATTGGAAAAACTAAAATTCAGCAAGACACAGGCACCCGAAAGTTTAGGGCTGCTCTGTTGACAAGAACCTCCACTTCATGACACCTTAAATATCCCAGGAAAGAGAAAAATGGATAAAGAAGTTGTGGTCCTTATGTACAATGGAATATCACTCAGACATGAAATCAATGTTATAAGGCTAGTAGAAGCAAGATGAGTGGAGTTAGGTACGACGATTCTAAGTGAAATAAGTCACACAGAAAAAGACACTTATCATAAGCTATCACTTATAGAGGGAATGTAAAAACCGCTACTCTTGAACTGAATTACAAAAGAGAACAGAGTCACACGTTTAGAAAACACACTATGGCTGCTTAACGGGAAAGGTGAGGTGGGGTGATGCATAAAACAAGGGTGTCAAATTCGCTCAGATACCGTTCCATACACCCAATATGTAATAGACAAGACCTACTCCTTGCTCAGTGAACTGGACTCAACACCCCCTATTCACCGCACAAGAATATATGTGACTAGTAAGAATCTTAAAACCTATATATTGATATCTCTCTGGAAGTGAGTCAAGGGGGTGTAAAGCCGCATAAACAGAGCCATGAAAAGCAGCTAAACCCCATTATAAAAATAAATTACTTTTAAAAACCCGTAAAACAAAGACAGTGAAAGAGAGAGACATTCTTACAAAATTCGTTCAGAGGCTGTGATGCAACCTGGATTGACCATATCTAGACCCACAGCTGGATGAGACATAAGGGTGGACACTCTTGGGGCTGAGAGGTTGGGTGAGGTTGTGTGAGCAAACGCAGACCCTTTAAAGTAATACTGCGTGGTACCCATCCCATGGGTCCCAAATCTCCAGGTTCAAGGGCATCTTCCTACATCGAAAACATGCATGAGAAACCCAGAAGATGGTACACCATGTGATTTTGAAAGGTTTCTAAAACGCACCTCATTTCTCATCTCCTTGTGCTCGGGTTCGCCATTCCAGCTACTTTACTAGCAATCTCCCTACTTGGAGAATCAGCACCTTTAAGCTCCTGTTCCCTACAGGTTGCAATTTGTCCTGAGGATGAACGGGAAGAGGGGCAACCAATGAGAGACTAGATCTAGGTGTTGGGACAGGCACAGGTCACTCTATTTTCCCAACAGGAAGAAGAATTAACCACAGGCTCAGCCTGCCGCCCGGAACCAGAATAGGGCCTGAGGCAATCCCGTGCTTTTGCGGCCAGCTCCCAAAAAAGACAGTTGAAAAATGGAGCTCAGTGGCACTGCAATTCACAAACCTGCTGAGTTATAAATGATAACTCTCGTCCACAAATATATTGAGGGAAGGCAACGAAGAGGAATTCAAAGCAAGGCAGAATTGCAGGAAACAGATTTCAGGAGGTAGATACGAATCGCCTTTAAAGCACATGAAAAGCGGCAAAACGTCGACAATGATGCCCTTGGCCAAAAAGGGCGTATGCGTTTTTTCCTGAATATATTCAGGAAAAAACGCATACGCCCTTTTTGGCCAACCAAGCAACCTGGAAAGGCAAATCAGCGCTACAAAGAAGTCTCGCTTCCCATCGGTGAAAAGGGCCATGCTGCAAAAAGTGTCAAAACGAGAAATGCAGGACAGGCCATGGAGAAATGGCAGCCTTGCTACACTGATGGGCGGGATGTAAATTGCCAACAGCCACTCTGGAGAAGTGTACGTTGTGTCCTGAAACATCGAAAAAAAACAGCTTAGGGAGCATAGGGCACGTCCACTCATGGGCATATAAATTGGAAAAACTAAAAATCAGCAAGACACAGGCACCCGAAAGTTTAGGGCTGCTCTGTTGACAAGAACCTCCACTTCATGACACCTTAAATATCCCAGGAAAGAGAAAAATGGATAAAGAAGTTGTGGTCCTTATGTACAATGGAATATCACTCAGACATGAAATCAATGTTATAAGGCTAGTAGAAGCAAGATGAGTGGAGTTAGGTACGACGATTCTAAGTGAAATAAGTCACACAGAAAAAGACACTTATCATAAGCTATCACTTATAGAGGGAATGTAAAAACCGCTACTCTTGAACTGAATTACAAAAGAGAACAGAGTCACACGTTTAGAAAACACACTATGGCTGCTTAACGGGAAAGGTGAGGTGGGGTGATGCATAAAACAAGGGTGTCAAATTCGCTCAGATACCGTTCCATACACCCAATATGTAATAGACAAGACCTACTCCTTGCTCAGTGAACTGGACTCAACACCCCCTATTCACCGCACAAGAATATATGTGACTAGTAAGAATCTTAAAACCTATATATTGATATCTCTCTGGAAGTGAGTCAAGGGGGTGTAAAGCCGCATAAACAGAGCCATGAAAAGCAGCTAAACCCCATTATAAAAATAAATTACTTTTAAAAACCCGTAAAACAAAGACAGTGAAAGAGAGAGACATTCTTACAAAATTCGTTCAGAGGCTGTGATGCAACCTGGATTGACCATATCTAGACCCACAGCTGGATGAGACATAAGGGTGGACACTCTTGGGGCTGAGAGGTTGGGTGAGGTTGCGTGAGCAAACGCAGACCCTTTAAAGTAATACTGCGTGGTACCCATCCCATGGGTCCCAAATCTCCAGGTTCAAGGGCATCTTCCTACATCGAAAACATGCATGAGAAACCCAGAAGATGGTACACCATGTGATTTTGAAAGGTTTCTAAAACGCACCTCATTTCTCATCTCCTTGTGCTCGGGTTCGCCATTCCAGCTACTTTACTAGCAATCTCCCTACTTGGAGAATCAGCACCTTTAAGCTCCTGTTCCCTACAGGTTGCAATTTGTCCTGAGGATGAACGGGAAGAGGGGCAACCAATGAGAGACTAGATCTAGGTGTTGGGACAGGCACAGGTCACTCTATTTTCCCAACAGGAAGAAGAATTAACCACAGGCTCAGCCTGCCGCCCGGAACCAGAATAGGGCCTGAGGCAAACCCGTGCTTTTGCGGCCAGCTCCCAAAAAAGACAGTTGAAAAATGGAGCTCAGTGGCACTGCAATTCACAAACCTGCTGAGTTATAAATGATAACTCTCGTCCACAAATATATTGAGGGAAGGCAACGAAGAGGAATTCAAAGCAAGGCAGAATTGCAGGAAACAGATTTCAGGAGGTAGATACGAATCGCCTTTAAAGCACATGAAAAGCGGCAAAACGTCGACAATGATGCCCTTGGCCAAAAAGGGCGTATGCGTTTTTTCCTGAATATATTCAGGAAAAAACGCATACGCCCTTTTTGGCCAACCAAGCAACCTGGAAAGGCAAATCAGCGCTACAAAGAAGTCTCGCTTCCCATCGGTCAAAAGGGCCATGCTGCAAAAAGTGTCAAAACGAGAAATGCAGGACAGGCCATGGATAAATGGCAGCCTTGCTACACTGATGGGCGGAATGTAAATTGCCAACAGCCACTCTGGAGAAGTGTACGTTGTGTCCTGAAACATCGAAAAAAAACAGCTTAGGGAGCATAGGGCACGTCCACTCATGGGCATATAAATTGGAAAAACTAAAAATCAGCAAGACACAGGCACCCGAAAGTTTAGGGCTGCTCTGTTGACAAGAACCTCCACTTCATGACACCTTAAATATCCCAGGAAAGAGAAAAATGGATAAAGAAGTTGTGGTCCTTTTGTACAATGGAATATCACTCAGACATGAAATCAATGTTATAAGGCTAGTAGAAGCAAGATGAGTGGAGTTAGGTACGACGATTCTAAGTGAAATAAGTCACACAGAAAAAGACACTTATCATAAGCTATCACTTATAGAGGGAATGTAAAAACCGCTACTCTTGAACTGAATTACAAAAGAGAACAGAGTCACACGTTTAGAAAACACACTATGGCTGCTTAACGGGAAAGGTGAGGTGGGGTGATGCATAAAACAAGGGTTTCAAATTCGCTCAGATACCGTTCCATACACCCAATATGTAATAGACAAGACCTACTCCTTGCTCAGTGAACTGGACTCAACACCCCCTATTCACCGCACAAGAATATATGTGACTAGTAAGAATCTTAAAACCTATATATTGATATCTCTCTGGAAGTGAGTCAAGGGGGTGTAAAGCCGCATAAACAGAGCCATGAAAAGCAGCTAAACCCCATTATAAAAATAAATTACTTTTAAAAACCCGTAAAACAAAGACAGTGAAAGAGAGAGACATTCTTACAAAATTCGTTCAGAGGCTGTGATGCAACCTGGATTGACCATATCTAGACCCACAGCTGGATGAGACATAAGGGTGGACACTCTTGGGGCTGAGAGGTTGGGTGAGGTTGCGTGAGCAAATGCAGACCCTTTAAAGTAATACTGCGTGGTACCCATCCCATGGGTCCCAAATCTCCAGGTTCAAGGGCATCTTCCTACATCGAAAACATGCATGAGAAACCCAGAAGATGGTACACCATGTGATTTTGAAAGGTTTCTAAAACGCACCTCATTTCTCATCTCCTTGTGCTCGGGTTCGCCATTCCAGCTACTTTACTAGCAATCTCCCTACTTGGAGAATCAGCACCTTTAAGCTCCTGTTCCCTACAGGTTGCAATTTGTCCTGAGGATGAACGGGAAGAGGGGCAACCAATGAGAGACTAGATCTAGGTGTTGGGACAGGCACAGGTCACTCTATTTTCCCAACAGGAAGAAGAATTAACCACAGGCTCAGCCTGCCGCCCGGAACCAGAATAGGGCCTGAGGCAATCCCGTGCTTTTGCGGCCAGCTCCCAAAAAAGACAGTTGAAAAATGGAGCTCAGTGGCACTGCAATTCACAAACCTGCTGAGTTATAAATGATAACTCTCGTCCACAAATATATTGAGGGAAGGCAACGAAGAGGAATTCAAAGCAAGGCAGAATTGCAGGAAACAGATTTCAGGAGGTAGATACGAATCGCCTTTAAAGCACATGAAAAGCGGCAAAACGTCGACAATGATGCCCTTGGCCAAAAAGGGCGTATGCGTTTTTTCCTGAATATATTCAGGAAAAAACGCATACGCCCTTTTTGGCCAACCAAGCAACCTGGAAAGGCAAATCAGCGCTACAAAGAAGTCTCGCTTCCCATCGGTGAAAAGGGCCATGCTGCAAAAAGTGTCAAAACGAGAAATGCAGGACAGGCCATGGAGAAATGGCAGCCTTGCTACACTGATGGGCGGGATGTAAATTGCCAACAGCCACTCTGGAGAAGTGTACGTTGTGTCCTAAAACATCGAAAAAAAACAGCTTAGGGAGCATAGGGCACGTCCACTCATGGGCATATAAATTGGAAAAACTAAAAATCAGCAAGACACAGGCACCCGAAAGTTTAGGGCTGCTCTGTTGACAAGAACCTCCACTTCATGACACCTTAAATATCCCAGGAAAGAGAAAAATGGATAAAGAAGTTGTGGTCCTTATGTACAATGGAATATCACTCAGACATGAAATCAATGTTATAAGGCTAGTAGAAGCAAGATGAGTGGAGTTAGGTACGACGATTCTAAGTGAAATAAGTCACACAGAAAAAGACACTTATCATAAGCTATCACTTATAGAGGGAATGTAAAAACCGCTACTCTTGAACTGAATTACAAAAGAGAACAGAGTCACACGTTTAGAAAACACACTATGGCTGCTTAACGGGAAAGGTGAGGTGGGGTGATGCATAAAACAAGGGTGTCAAATTCGCTCAGATACCGTTCCATACACCCAATATGTAATAGACATGACCTACTCCTTGCTCAGTGAACTGGACTCAACACCCCCTATTCACCGCACAAGAATATATGTGACTAGTAAGAATCTTAAAACCTATATATTGATATCTCTCTGGAAGTGAGTCAAGGGGGTGTAAAGCCGCATAAACAGAGCCATGAAAAGCAGCTAAACCCCATTATAAAAATAAATTACTTTTAAAAACCCGTAAAACAAAGACAGTGAAAGAGAGAGACATTCTTACAAAATTCGTTCAGATGCTGTGATGCAACCTGGATTGACCATATCTAGACCCACAGCTGGATGAGACATAAGGGTGGACACTCTTGGGGCTGAGAGGTTGGGTGAGGTTGCGTGAGCAAACGCAGACCCTTTAAAGTAATACTGCGTGGTACCCATCCCATGGGTCCCAAATCTCCAGGTTCAAGGGCATCTTCCTACATCGAAAACATGCATGAGAAACCCAGAAGATGGTACACCATGTGATTTTGAAAGGTTTCTAAAACGCACCTCATTTCTCATCTCCTTGTGCTCGGGTTCGCCATTCCAGCTACTTTACTAGCAATCTCCCTACTTGGAGAATCAGCACCTTTAAGCTCCTGTTCCCTACAGGTTGCAATTTGTCCTGAGGATGAACGGGAAG
Organism: Eschrichtius robustus; assembly: GCF_028021215.1. Lineage (NCBI taxonomy): Eukaryota > Metazoa > Chordata > Mammalia > Artiodactyla > Eschrichtiidae > Eschrichtius > Eschrichtius robustus. The sequence goes on from NW_027175169.1 coordinate 1,285,277, forward strand.
AGGGGCAACCAATGAGAGACTAGATCTAGGTGTTGGGACAGGCACAGGTCACTCTATTTTCCCAACAAGAAGAAGAATTAACCACAGGCTCAGCCTGCCGCCCGGAACCAGAATAGGGCCTGAGGCAATCCCGTGCTTTTGCGGCCAGCTCCCAAAAAAGACAGTTGAAAAATGGAGCTCAGTGGCACTGCAATTCACAAACCTGCTGAGTTATAAATGATAACTCTCGTCCACAAATATATTGAGGGAAGGCAACGAAGAGGAATTCAAAGCAAGGCAGAATTGCAGGAAACAGATTTCAGGAGGTAGATACGAATCGCCTTTAAAGCACATGAAAAGCGGCAAAACGTCGACAATGATGCCCTTGGCCAAAAAGGGCGTATGCGTTTTTTCCTGAATATATTCAGGAAAAAACGCATACGCCCTTTTTGGCCAACCAAGCAACCTGGAAAGGCAAATCAGCGCTACAAAGAAGTCTCGCTTCCCATCGGTGAAAAGGGCCATGCTGCAAAAAGTGTCAAAACGAGAAATGCAGGACAGGCCATGGATAAATGGCAGCCTTGCTACACTGATGGGCGGAATGTAAATTGCCAACAGCCACTCTGGAGAAGTGTACGTTGTGTCCTGAAACATCGAAAAAAAACAGCTTAGGGAGCATAGGGCACGTCCACTCATGGGCATATAAATTGGAAAAACTAAAAATCAGCAAGACACAGGCACCCGAAAGTTTAGGGCTGCTCTGTTGACAAGAACCTCCACTTCATGACACCTTAAATATCCCAGGAAAGAGAAAAATGGATAAAGAAGTTGTGGTCCTTATGTACAATGGAATATCACTCAGACATGAAATCAATGTTATAAGGCTAGTAGAAGCAAGATGAGTGGAGTTAGGTACGACGATTCTAAGTGAAATAAGTCACACAGAAAAAGACACTTATCATAAGCTATCACTTATAGAGGGAATGTAAAAACCGCTACTCTTGAACTGAATTACAAAAGAGAACAGAGTCACACGTTTAGAAAACACACTATGGCTGCTTAACGGGAAAGGTGAGGTGGGGTGATGCATAAAACAAGGGTTTCAAATTCGCTCAGATACCGTTCCATACACCCAATATGTAATAGACAAGACCTACTCCTTGCTCAGTGAACTGGACTCAACACCCCCTATTCACCGCACAAGAATATATGTGACTAGTAAGAATCTTAAAACCTATATATTGATATCTCTCTGGAAGTGAGTCAAGGGGGTGTAAAGCCGCATAAACAGAGCCATGAAAAGCAGCTAAACCCCATTATAAAAATAAATTACTTTTAAAAACCCGTAAAACAAAGACAGTGAAAGAGAGAGACATTCTTACAAAATTCGTTCAGAGGCTGTGATGCAACCTGGATTGACCATATCTAGACCCACAGCTGGATGAGACATAAGGGTGGACACTCTTGGGGCTGAGAGGTTGGGTGAGGTTGCGTGAGCAAACGCAGACCCTTTAAAGTAATACTGCGTGGTACCCATCCCATGGGTCCCAAATCTCCAGGTTCAAGGGCATCTTCCTACATCGAAAACATGCATGATAAACCCAGAAGATGGTACACCATGTGATTTTGAAAGGTTTCTAAAACGCACCTCATTTCTCATCTCCTTGTGCTCGGGTTCGCCATTCCAGCTACTTTACTAGCAATCTCCCTACTTGGAGAATCAGCACCTTTAAGCTCCTGTTCCCTACAGGTTGCAATTTGTCCTGAGGATGAACGGGAAGAGGGGCAACCAATGAGAGACTAGATCTAGGTGTTGGGACAGGCACAGGTCACTCTATTTTCCCAACAGGAAGAAGAATTAACCACAGGCTCAGCCTGCCGCCCGGAACCAGAATAGGGCCTGAGGCAATCCCGTGCTTTTGCGGCCAGCTCCCAAAAAAGACAGTTGAAAAATGGAGCTCAGTGGCACTGCAATTCACAAACCTGCTGAGTTATAAATGATAACTCTCGTCCACAAATATATTGAGGGAAGGCAACGAAGAGGAATTCAAAGCAAGGCAGAATTGCAGGAAACAGATTTCAGGAGGTAGATACGAATCGCCTTTAAAGCACATGAAAAGCGGCAAAACGTCGACAATGATGCCCTTGGCCAAAAAGGGCGTATGCGTTTTTTCCTGAATATATTCAGGAAAAAACGCATACGCCCTTTTTGGCCAACCAAGCAACCTGGAAAGGCAAATCAGCGCTACAAAGAAGTCTCGCTTCCCATCGGTCAAAAGGGCCATGCTGCAAAAAGTGTCAAAACGAGAAATGCAGGACAGGCCATGGAGAAATGGCAGCCTTGCTACACTGATGGGCGGAATGTAAATTGCCAACAGCCACTCTGGAGAAGTGTACGTTGTGTCCTGAAACATCGAAAAAAAACAGCTTAGGGAGCATAGGGCACGTCCACTCATGGGCATATAAATTGGAAAAACTAAAAATCAGCAAGACACAGGCACCCGAAAGTTTAGGGCTGCTCTGTTGACAAGAACCTCCACTTCATGACACCTTAAATATCCCAGGAAAGAGAAAAATGGATAAAGAATTTGTGGTCCTTATGTACAATGGAATATCACTCAGACATGAAATCAATGTTATAAGGCTAGTAGAAGCAAGATGAGTGGAGTTAGGTACGACGATTCTAAGTGAAATAAGTCACACAGAAAAAGACACTTATCATAAGCTATCACTTATAGAGGGAATGTAAAAACCGCTACTCTTGAACTGAATTACAAAAGAGAACAGAGTCACACGTTTAGAAAACACACTATGGCTGCTTAACGGGAAAGGTGAGGTGGGGTGATGCATAAAACAAGGGTTTCAAATTCGCTCAGATACCGTTCCATACACCCAATATGTAATAGACAAGACCTACTCCTTGCTCAGTGAACTGGACTCAACACCCCCTATTCACCGCACAAGAATATATGTGACTAGTAAGAATCTTAAAACCTATATATTGATATCTCTCTGGAAGTGAGTCAAGGGGGTGTAAAGCCGCATAAACAGAGCCATGAAAAGCAGCTAAACCCCATTATAAAAATAAATTACTTTTAAAAACCCGTAAAACAAAGACAGTGAAAGAGAGAGACATTCTTACAAAATTCGTTCAGAGGCTGTGATGCAACCTGGATTGACCATATCTAGACCCACAGCTGGATGAGACATAAGGGTGGACACTCTTGGGGCTGAGAGGTTGGGTGAGGTTGCGTGAGCAAACGCAGACCCTTTAAAGTAATACTGCGTGGTACCCATCCCATGGGTCCCAAATCTCCAGGTTCAAGGGCATCTTCCTACATCGAAAACATGCATGAGAAACCCAGAAGATGGTACACCATGTGATTTTGAAAGGTTTCTAAAACGCACCTCATTTCTCATCTCCTTGTGCTCGGGTTCGCCATTCCAGCTACTTTACTAGCAATCTCCCTACTTGGAGAATCAGCACCTTTAAGCTCCTGTTCCCTACAGGTTGCAATTTGTCCTGAGGATGAACGGGAAGAGGGGCAACCAATGAGAGACTAGATCTAGGTGTTGGGACAGGCACAGGTCACTCTATTTTCCCAACAGGAAGAAGAATTAACCACAGGCTCAGCCTGCCACCCGGAACCAGAATAGGGCCTGAGGCAATCCCGTGCTTTTGCGGCCAGCTCCCAAAAAAGACAGTTGAAAAATGGAGCTCAGTGGCACTGCAATTCACAAACCTGCTGAGTTATAAATGATAACTCTCGTCCACAAATATATTGAGGGAAGGCAACGAAGAGGAATTCAAAGCAAGGCAGAATTGCAGGAAACAGATTTCAGGAGGTAGATACGAATCGCCTTTAAAGCACATGAAAAGCGGCAAAACGTCGACAATGATGCCCTTGGCCAAAAAGGGCGTATGCGTTTTTTCCTGAATATATTCAGGAAAAAACGCATACGCCCTTTTTGGCCAACCAAGCAACCTGGAAAGGCAAATCAGCGCTACAAAGAAGTCTCGCTTCCCATCGGTGAAAAGGGCCATGCTGCAAAAAGTGTCAAAACGAGAAATGCAGGACAGGCCATGGAGAAATGGCAGCCTTGCTACACTGATGGGCGGAATGTAAATTGCCAACAGCCACTCTGGAGAAGTGTACGTTGTGTCCTGAAACATCGAAAAAAAACAGCTTAGGGAGCATAGGGCACGTCCACTCATGGGCATATAAATTGGAAAAACTAAAAATCAGCAAGACACAGGCACCCGAAAGTTTAGGGCTGCTCTGTTGACAAGAACCTCCACTTCATGACACCTTAAATATCCCAGGAAAGAGAAAAATGGATAAAGAAGTTGTGGTCCTTATGTACAATGGAATATCACTCAGACATGAAATCAATGTTATAAGGCTAGTAGAAGCAAGATGAGTGGAGTTAGGTACGACGATTCTAAGTGAAATAAGTCACACAGAAAAAGACACTTATCATAAGCTATCACTTATAGAGGGAATGTAAAAACCGCTACTCTTGAACTGAATTACAAAAGAGAACAGAGTCACACGTTTAGAAAACACACTATGGCTGCTTAACGGGAAAGGTGAGGTGGGGTGATGCATAAAACAAGGGTTTCAAATTCGCTCAGATACCGTTCCATACACCCAATATGTAATAGACAAGACCTACTCCTTGCTCAGTGAACTGGACTCAACACCCCCTATTCACCGCACAAGAATATATGTGACTAGTAAGAATCTTAAAACCTATATATTGATATCTCTCTGGAAGTGAGTCAAGGGGGTGTAAAGCCGCATAAACAGAGCCATGAAAAGCAGCTAAACCCCATTATAAAAATAAATTACTTTTAAAAACCCGTAAAACAAAGACAGTGAAAGAGAGAGACATTCTTACAAAATTCGTTCAGAGGCTGTGATGCAACCTGGATTGACCATATCTAGACCCACAGCTGGATGAGACATAAGGGTGGACACTCTTGGGGCTGAGAGGTTGGGTGAGGTTGCGTGAGCAAACGCAGACCCTTTAAAGTAATACTGCGTGGTACCCATCCCATGGGTCCCAAATCTCCAGGTTCAAGGGCATCTTCCTACATCGAAAACATGCATGAGAAACCCAGAAGATGGTACACCATGTGATTTTGAAAGGTTTCTAAAACGCACCTCATTTCTCATCTCCTTGTGCTCGGGTTCGCCATTCCAGCTACTTTACTAGCAATCTCCCTACTTGGAGAATCAGCACCTTTAAGCTCCTGTTCCCTACAGGTTGCAATTTGTCCTGAGGATGAACGGGAAGAGGGGCAACCAATGAGAGACTAGATCTAGGTGTTGGGACAGGCACAGGTCACTCTATTTTCCCAACAGGAAGAAGAATTAACCACAGGCTCAGCCTGCCGCCCGGAACCAGAATAGGGCCTGAGGCAATCCCGTGCTTTTGCGGCCAGCTCCCAAAAAAGACAGTTGAAAAATGGAGCTCAGTGGCACTGCAATTCACAAACCTGCTGAGTTATAAATGATAACTCTCGTCCACAAATATATTGAGGGAAGGCAACGAAGAGGAATTCAAAGCAAGGCAGAATTGCAGGAAACAGATTTCAGGAGGTAGATACGAATCGCCTTTAAAGCACATGAAAAGCGGCAAAACGTCGACAATGATGCCCTTGGCCAAAAAGGGCGTATGCGTTTTTTCCTGAATATATTCAGGAAAAAACGCATACGCCCTTTTTGGCCAACCAAGCAACCTGGAAAGGCAAATCAGCGCTACAAAGAAGTCTCGCTTCCCATCGGTCAAAAGGGCCATGCTGCAAAAAGTGTCAAAACGAGAAATGCAGGACAGGCCATGGAGAAATGGCAGCCTTGCTACACTGATGGGCGGGATGTAAATTGCCAACAGCCACTCTGGAGAAGTGTACGTTGTGTCCTGAAACATCGAAAAAAAACAGCTTAGGGAGCATAGGGCACGTCCACTCATGGGCATATAAATTGGAAAAACTAAAAATCAGCAAGACACAGGCACCCGAAAGTTTAGGGCTGCTCTGTTGACAAGAACCTCCACTTCATGACACCTTAAATATCCCAGGAAAGAGAAAAATGGATAAAGAAGTTGTGGTCCTTATGTACAATGGAATATCACTCAGACATGAAATCAATGTTAGAAGGCTAGTAGAAGCAAGATGAGTGGAGTTAGGTACGACGATTCTAAGTGAAATAAGTCACACAGAAAAAGACACTTATCATAAGCTATCACTTATAGAGGGAATGTAAAAACCGCTACTCTTGAACTGAATTACAAAAGAGAACAGAGTCACACGTTTAGAAAACACACTATGGCTGCTTAACGGGAAAGGTGAGGTGGGGTGATGCATAAATCAAGGGTTTCAAATTCGCTCAGATACCGTTCCATACACCCAATATGTAATAGACAAGACCTACTCCTTGCTCAGTGAACTGGACTCAACACCCCCTATTCACCGCACAAGAATATATGTGACTAGTAAGAATCTTAAAACCTATATATTGATATCTCTCTGGAAGTGAGTCAAGGGGGTGTAAAGCCGCATAAACAGAGCCATGAAAAGCAGCTAAACCCCATTATAAAAATAAATTACTTTTAAAAACCCGTAAAACAAAGACAGTGAAAGAGAGAGACATTCTTACAAAATTCGTTCAGAGGCTGTGATGCAACCTGGATTGACCATATCTAGACCCACAGCTGGATGAGACATAAGGGTGGACACTCTTGGGGCTGAGAGGTTGGGTGAGGTTGCGTGAGCAAACGCAGACCCTTTAAAGTAATACTGCGTGGTACCCATCCCATGGGTCCCAAATCTCCAGGTTCAAGGGCATCTTCCTACATCGAAAACATGCATGAGAAACCCAGAAGATGGTACACCATGTGATTTTGAAAGGTTTCTAAAACGCACCTCATTTCTCATCTCCTTGTGCTCGGGTTCGCCATTCCAGCTACTTTACTAGCAATCTCCCTACTTGGAGAATCAGCACCTTTAAGCTCCTGTTCCCTACAGGTTGCAATTTGTCCTGAGGATGAACGGGAAGAGGGGCAACCAATGAGAGACTAGATCTAGGTGTTGGGACAGGCACAGGTCACTCTATTTTCCCAACAGGAAGAAGAATTAACCACAGGCTCAGCCTGCCGCCCGGAACCAGAATAGGGCCTGAGGCAATCCCGTGCTTTTGCGGCCAGCTCCCAAAAAAGACAGTTGAAAAATGGAGCTCAGTGGCACTGCAATTCACAAACCTGCTGAGTTATAAATGATAACTCTCGTCCACAAATATATTGAGGGAAGGCAACGAAGAGGAATTCAAAGCAAGGCAGAATTGCAGGAAACAGATTTCAGGAGGTAGATACGAATCGCCTTTAAAGCACATGAAAAGCGGCAAAACGTCGACAATGATGCCCTTGGCCAAAAAGGGCGTATGCGTTTTTTCCTGAATATATTCAGGAAAAAACGCATACGCCCTTTTTGGCCAACCAAGCAACCTGGAAAGGCAAATCAGCGCTACAAAGAAGTCTCGCTTCCCATCGGTGAAAAGGGCCATGCTGCAAAAAGTGTCAAAACGAGAAATGCAGGACAGGCCATGGAGAAATGGCAGCCTTGCTACACTGATGGGCGGAATGTAAATTGCCAACAGCCACTCTGGAGAAGTGTACGTTGTGTCCTGAAACATCGAAAAAACACAGCTTAGGGAGCATAGGGCACGTCCACTCATGGGCATATAAATTGGAAAAACTAAAAATCAGCAAGACACAGGCACCCGAAAGTTTAGGGCTGCTCTGTTGACAAGAACCTCCACTTCATGACACCTTAAATATCCCAGGAAAGAGAAAAATGGATAAAGAAGTTGTGGTCCTTATGTACAATGGAATATCACTCAGACATGAAATCAATGTTATAAGGCTAGTAGAAGCAAGATGAGTGGAGTTAGGTACGACGATTCTAAGTGAAATAAGTCACACAGAAAAAGACACTTATCATAAGCTATCACTTATAGAGGGAATGTAAAAACCGCTACTCTTGAACTGAATTACAAAAGAGAACAGAGTCACACGTTTAGAAAACACACTATGGCTGCTTAACGGGAAAGGTGAGGTGGGGTGATGCATAAAACAAGGGTTTCAAATTCGCTCAGATACCGTTCCATACACCCAATATGTAATAGACAAGACCTACTCCTTGCTCAGTGAACTGGACTCAACACCCCCTATTCACCGCACAAGAATATATGTGACTAGTAAGAATCTTAAAACCTATATATTGATATCTCTCTGGAAGTGAGTCAAGGGGGTGTAAAGCCGCATAAACAGAGCCATGAAAAGCAGCTAAACCCCATTATAAAAATAAATTACTTTTAAAAACCCGTAAAACAAAGACAGTGAAAGAGAGAGACATTCTTACAAAATTCGTTCAGAGGCTGTGATGCAACCTGGATTGACCATATCTAGACCCACAGCTGGATGAGACATAAGGGTGGACACTCTTGGGGCTGAGAGGTTGGGTGAGGTTGCGTGAGCAAACGCAGACCCTTTAAAGTAATACTGCGTGGTACCCATCCCATGGGTCCCAAATCTCCAGGTTCAAGGGCATCTTCCTACATCGAAAACATGCATGAGATACCCAGAAGATGGTACACCATGTGATTTTGAAAGGTTTCTAAAACGCACCTCATTTCTCATCTCCTTGTGCTCGGGTTCGCCATTCCAGCTACTTTACTAGCAATCTCCCTACTTGGAGAATCAGCACCTTTAAGCTCCTGTTCCCTACAGGTTGCAATTTGTCCTGAGGATGAACGGGAAGAGGGGCAACCAATGAGAGACTAGATCTAGGTGTTGGGACAGGCACAGGTCACTCTATTTTCCCAACAGGAAGAAGAATTAACCACAGGCTCAGCCTGCCGCCCGGAACCAGAATAGGGCCTGAGGCAATCCCGTGCTTTTGCGGCCAGCTCCCAAAAAAGACAGTTGAAAAATGGAGCTCAGTGGCACTGCAATTCACAAACCTGCTGAGTTATAAATGATAACTCTCGTCCACAAATATATTGAGGGAAGGCAACGAAGAGGAATTCAAAGCAAGGCAGAATTGCAGGAAACAGATTTCAGGAGGTAGATACGAATCGCCTTTAAAGCACATGAAAAGCGGCAAAACGTCGACAATGATGCCCTTGGCCAAAAAGGGCGTATGCGTTTTTTCCTGAATATATTCAGGAAAAAACGCATACGCCCTTTTTGGCCAACCAAGCAACCTGGAAAGGCAAATCAGCGCTACAAAGAAGTCTCGCTTCCCATCGGTGAAAAGGGCCATGCTGCAAAAAGTGTCAAAACGAGAAATGCAGGACAGGCCATGGAGAAATGGCAGCCTTGCTACACTGATGGGCGGAATGTAAATTGCCAACAGCCACTCTGGAGAAGTGTACGTTGTGTCCTGAAACATCGAAAAAAAACAGCTTAGGGAGCATAGGGCACGTCCACTCATGGGCATATAAATTGGAAAAACTAAAAATCAGCAAGACACAGGCACCCGAAAGTTTAGGGCTGCTCTGTTGACAAGAACCTCCACTTCATGACACCTTAAATATCCCAGGAAAGAGAAAAATGGATAAAGAAGTTGTGGTCCTTATGTACAATGGAATATCACTCAGACATGAAATCAATGTTATAAGGCTAGTAGAAGCAAGATGAGTGGAGTTAGGTACGACGATTCTAAGTGAAATAAGTCACACAGAAAAAGACACTTATCATAAGCTATCACTTATAGAGGGAATGTAAAAACCGCTACTCTTGAACTGAATTACAAAAGAGAACAGAGTCACACGTTTAGAAAACACACTATGGCTGCTTAACGGGAAAGGTGAGGTGGGGTGATGCATAAAACAAGGGTTTCAAATTCGCTCAGATACCGTTCCATACACCCAATATGTAATAGACAAGACCTACTCCTTGCTCAGTGAACTGGACTCAACACCCCCTATTCACCGCACAAGAATATATGTGACTAGTAAGAATCTTAAAACCTATATATTGATATCTCTCTGGAAGTGAGTCAAGGGGGTGTAAAGCCGCATAAACAGAGCCATGAAAAGCAGCTAAACCCCATTATAAAAATAAATTACTTTTAAAAACCCGTAAAACAAAGACAGTGAAAGAGAGAGACATTCTTACAAAATTCGTTCAGAGGCTGTGATGCAACCTGGATTGACCATATCTAGACCCACAGCTGGATGAGACATAAGGGTGGACACTCTTGGGGCTGAGAGGTTGGGTGAGGTTGCGTGAGCAAACGCAGACCCTTTAAAGTAATACTGCGTGGTACCCATCCCATGGGTCCCAAATCTCCAGGTTCAAGGGCATCTTCCTACATCGAAAACATGCATGAGAAACCCAGAAGATGGTACACCTTGTGATTTTGAAAGGTTTCTAAAACGCACCTCATTTCTCATCTCCTTGTGCTCGGGTTCGCCATTCCAGCTACTTTACTAGCAATCTCCCTACTTGGAGAATCAGCACCTTTAAGCTCCTGTTCCCTACAGGTTGCAATTTGTCCTGAGGATGAACGGGAAGAGGGGCAACCAATGAGAGACTAGATCTAGGTGTTGGGACAGGCACAGGTCACTCTATTTTCCCAACAGGAAGAAGAATTAACCACAGGCTCAGCCTGCCGCCCGGAACCAGAATAGGGCCTGAGGCAATCCCGTGCTTTTGCGGCCAGCTCCCAAAAAAGACAGTTGAAAAATGGAGCTCAGTGGCACTGCAATTCACAAACCTGCTGAGTTATAAATGATAACTCTCGTCCACAAATATATTGAGGGAAGGCAACGAAGAGGAATTCAAAGCAAGGCAGAATTGCAGGAAACAGATTTCAGGAGGTAGATACGAATCGCCTTTAAAGCACATGAAAAGCGGCAAAACGTCGACAATGATGCCCTTGGCCAAAAAGGGCGTATGCGTTTTTTCCTGAATATATTCAGGAAAAAACGCATACGCCCTTTTTGGCCAACCAAGCAACCTGGAAAGGCAAATCAGCGCTACAAAGAAGTCTCGCTTCCCATCGGTGAAAAGGGCCATGCTGCAAAAAGTGTCAAAACGAGAAATGCAGGACAGGCCATGGAGAAATGGCAGCCTTGCTACACTGATGGGTGGAATGTAAATTGCCAACAGCCACTCTGGAGAAGTGTACGTTGTGTCCTGAAATATCGAAAAAAAACAGCTTAGGGAGCATAGGGCACGTCCACTCATGGGCATATAAATTGGAAAAACTAAAAATCAGCAAGACACAGGCACCCGAAAGTTTAGGGCTGCTCTGCTGACAAGAACCTCCACTTCATGACACCTTAAATATCCCAGGAAAGAGAAAAATGGATAAAGAAGTTGTGGTCCTTATGTACAATGGAATATCACTCAGACATGAAATCAATGTTATAAGGCTAGTAGAAGCAAGATGAGTGGAGTTAGGTACGACGATTCTAAGTGAAATAAGTCACACAGAAAAAGACACTTATCATAAGCTATCACTTATAGAGGGAATGTAAAAACCGCTACTCTTGAACTGAATTACAAAAGAGAACAGAGTCACACGTTTAGAAAACACACTATGGCTGCTTAACGGGAAAGGTGAGGTGGGGTGATGCAAAAAACAAGGGTTTCAAATTCGCTCAGATACCGTTCCATACACCCAATATGTAATAGACAAGACCTACTCCTTGCTCAGTGAACTGGACTCAACACCCCCTATTCACCGCACAAGAATATATGTGACTAGTAAGAATCTTAAAACCTATATATTGATATCTCTCTGGAAGTGAGTCAAGGGGGTGTAAAGCCGCATAAACAGAGCCATGAAAAGCAGCTAAACCCCATTATAAAAATAAATTACTTTTAAAAACCCGTAAAACAAAGACAGTGAAAGAGAGAGACATTCTTACAAAATTCGTTCAGAGGCTGTGATGCAACCTGGATTGACCATATCTAGACCCACAGCTGGATGAGACATAAGGGTGGACACTCTTGGGGCTGAGAGGTTGGGTGAGGTTGCGTGAGCAAACGCAGACCCTTTAAAGTAATACTGCGTGGTACCCATCCCATGGGTCCCAAATCTCCAGGTTCAAGGGCATCTTCCTACATCGAAAACATGCATGAGAAACCCAGAAGATGGTACACCATGTGATTTTGAAAGGTTTCTAAAACGCACCTCATTTCTCATCTCCTTGTGCTCGGGTTCGCCATTCCAGCTACTTTACTAGCAATCTCCCTACTTGGAGAATCAGCACCTTTAAGCTCCTGTTCCCTACAGGTTGCAATTTGTCCTGAGGATGAACGGGAAGAGGGGCAACCAATGAGAGACTAGATCTAGGTGTTGGGACAGGCACAGGTCACTCTATTTTCCCAAAAGGAAGAAGAATTAACCACAGGCTCAGCCTGCCGCCCGGAACCAGAATAGGGCCTGAGGCAATCCCGCGCTTTTGCGGCCAGCTCCCAAAAAAGACAGTTGAAAAATGGAGCTCAGTGGCACTGCAATTCACAAACCTGCTGAGTTATAAATGATAACTCTCGTCCACAAATATATTGAGGGAAGGCAACGAAGAGGAATTCAAAGCAAGGCAGAATTGCAGGAAACAGATTTCAGGAGGTAGATACGAATCGCCTTTAAAGCACATGAAAAGCGGCAAAACGTCGACAATGATGCCCTTGGCCAAAAAGGGCGTATGCGTTTTTTCCTGAATATATTCAGGAAAAAACGCATACGCCCTTTTTGGCCAACCAAGCAACCTGGAAAGGCAAATCAGCGCTACAAAGAAGTCTCGCTTCCCATCGGTGAAAAGGGCCATGCTGCAAAATGTGTCAAAACGAGAAATGCAGGACAGGCCATGGAGAAATGGCAGCCTTGCTACACTGATGGGCGGAATGTAAATTGCCAACAGCCACTCTGGAGAAGTGTACGTTGTGTACTGAAACATCGAAAAAAAACAGCTTAGGGAGCATAGGGCACGTCCACTCATGGGCATATAAATTGGAAAAACTAAAAATCAGCAAGACACAGGCACCCGAAAGTTTAGGGCTGCTCTGTTGACAAGAACCTCCACTTCATGACACCTTAAATATCCCAGGAAAGAGAAAAATGGATAAAGAAGTTGTGGTCCTTATGTACAATGGAATATCACTCAGACATGAAATCAATGTTATAAGGCTAGTAGAAGCAAGATGAGTGGAGTTAGGTACGACGATTCTAAGTGAAATAAGTCACACAGAAAAAGACACTTATCATAAGCTATCACTTATAGAGGGAATGTAAAAACCGCTACTCTTGAACTGAATTACAAAAGAGAACAGAGTCACACGTTTAGAAAACACACTATGGCTGCTTAACGGGAAAGGTGAGGTGGGGTGATGCATAAAACAAGGGTTTCAAATTCGCTCAGATACCGTTCCATACACCCAATATGTAATAGACAAGACCTACTCCTTGCTCAGTGAACTGGACTCAACACCCCCTATTCACCGCACAAGAATATATGTGACTAGTAAGAATCTTAAAACCTATATATTGATATCTCTCTGGAAGTGAGTCAAGGGGGTGTAAAGCCGCATAAACAGAGCCATGAAAAGCAGCTAAACCCCATTATAAAAATAAATTACTTTTAAAAACCCGTAAAACAAAGACAGTGAAAGAGAGAGACATTCTTACAAAATTCGTTCAGAGGCTGTGATGCAACCTGGATTGACCATATCTAGACCCACAGCTGGATGAGACATAAGGGTGGACACTCTTGGGGCTGAGAGGTTGGGTGAGGTTGCGTGAGCAAACGCAGACCCTTTAAAGTAATACTGCGTGGTACCCATCCCATGGGTCCCAAATCTCCAGGTTCAAGGGCATCTTCCTACATCGAAAACATGCATGAGAAACCCAGAAGATGGTACACCATGTGATTTTGAAAGGTTTCTAAAACGCACCTCATTTCTCATCTCCTTGTGCTCGGGTTCGCCATTCCAGCTACTTTACTAGAAATCTCCCTACTTGGAGAATCAGCACCTTTAAGCTCCTGTTCCCTACAGGTTGCAATTTGTCCTGAGGATGAACGGGAAGAGGGGCAACCAATGAGAGACTAGATCTAGGTGTTGGGACAGGCACAGGTCACTCTATTTTCCCAACAGGAAGAAGAATTAACCACAGGCTCAGCCTGCCGCCCGGAACCAGAATAGGGCCTGAGGCAATCCCGTGCTTTTGCGGCCAGCTCCCAAAAAAGACAGTTGAAAAATGGAGCTCAGTGGCACTGCAATTCACAAACCTGCTGAGTTATAAATGATAACTCTCGTCCACAAATATATTGAGGGAAGGCAACGAAGAGGAATTCAAAGCAAGGCAGAATTGCAGGAAACAGATTTCAGGAGGTAGATACGAATCGCCTTTAAAGCACATGAAAAGCGGCAAAACGTCGACAATGATGCCCTTGGCCAAAAAGGGCGTATGCGTTTTTTCCTGAATATATTCAGGAAAAAACGCATACGCCCTTTTTGGCCAACCAAGCAACCTGGAAAGGCAAATCAGCGCTACAAAGAAGTCTCGCTTCCCATCGGTCAAAAGGGCCATGCTGCAAAAAGTGTCAAAACGAAAAATGCAGGACAGGCCATGGAGAAATGGCAGCCTTGCTACACTGATGGGCGGAATGTAAATTGCCAACAGCCACTCTGGAGAAGTGTACGTTGTGTCCTGAAACATCGAAAAAAAACAGCTTAGGGAGCATAGGGCACGTCCACTCATGGGCATATAAATTGGAAAAACTAAAAATCAGCAAGACACAGGCACCCCAAAGTTTAGGGCTGCTCTGTTGACAAGAACCTCCACTTCATGACACCTTAAATATCCCAGGAAAGAGAAAAATGGATAAAGAAGTTGTGGTCCTTATGTACAATGGAATATCACTCAGACATGAAATCAATGTTATAAGGCTAGTAGAAGCAAGATGAGTGGAGTTAGGTACGACGATTCTAAGTGAAATAAGTCACACAGAAAAAGACACTTATCATAAGCTATCACTTATAGAGGGAATGTAAAAACCGCTACTCTTGAACTGAATTACAAAAGAGAACAGAGTCACACGTTTAGAAAACACACTATGGCTGCTTAACGGGAAAGGTGAGGTGGGGTGATGCATAAAACAAGGGTTTCAAATTCGCTCAGATACCGTTCCATACACCCAATATGTAATAGACAAGACCTACTCCTTGCTCAGTGAACTGGACTCAACACCCCCTATTCACCGCACAAGAATATATGTGACTAGTAAGAATCTTAAAACCTATATATTGATATCTCTCTGGAAGTGAGTCAAGGGGGTGTAAAGCCGCATAAACAGAGCCATGAAAAGCAGCTAAACCCCATTATAAAAATAAATTACTTTTAAAAACCCGTAAAACAAAGACAGTGAAAGAGAGAGACATTCTTACAAAATTCGTTCAGAGGCTGTGATGCAACCTGGATTGACCATATCTAGACCCACAGCTGGATGAGACATAAGGGTGGACACTCTTGGGGCTGAGAGGTTGGGTGAGGTTGCGTGAGCAAACGCAGACCCTTTAAAGTAATACTGCGTGGTACCCATCCCATGGGTCCCAAATCTCCAGGTTCAAGGGCATCTTCCTACATCGAAAACATGCATGAGAAACCCAGAAGATGGTACACCATGTGATTTTGAAAGGTTTCTAAAACGCACCTCATTTCTCATCTCCTTGTGCTCGGGTTCGCCATTCCAGCTACTTTACTAGCAATCTCCCTACTTGGAGAATCAGCACCTTTAAGCTCCTGTTCCCTACAGGTTGCAATTTGTCCTGAGGATGAACGGGAAGAGGGGCAACCAATGAGAGACTAGATCTAGGTGTTGGGACAGGCACAGGTCACTCTATTTTCCCAACAGGAAGAAGAATTAACCACAGGCTCAGCCTGCCGCCCGGAACCAGAATAGGGCCTGAGGCAATCCCGTGCTTTTGCGGCCAGCTCCCAAAAAAGACAGTTGAAAAATGGAGCTCAGGGGCACTGCAATTCACAAACCTGCAGAGTTATAAATGATAACTCTCGTCCACAAATATATTGAGGGAAGGCAACGAAGAGGAATTCAAAGCAAGGCAGAATTGCAGGAAACAGATTTCAGGAGGTAGATACGAATCGCCTTTAAAGCACATGAAAAGCGGCAAAACGTCGACAATGATGCCCTTGGCCAAAAAGGGCGTATGCGTTTTTTCCTGAATATATTCAGGAAAAAACGCATACGCCCTTTTTGGCCAACCAAGCAACCTGGAAAGGCAAATCAGCGCTACAAAGAAGTCTCGCTTCCCATCGGTGAAAAGGGCCATGCTGCAAAAAGTGTCAAAACGAGAAATGCAGGACAGGCCATGGAGAAATGGCAGCCTTGCTACACTGATGGGTGGAATGTAAATTGCCAACAGCCACTCTGGAGAAGTGTACGTTGTGTCCTGAAATATCGAAAAAAAACAGCTTAGGGAGCATAGGGCACGTCCACTCATGGGCATATAAATTGGAAAAACTAAAAATCAGCAAGACACAGGCACCCGAAAGTTTAGGGCTGCTCTGCTGACAAGAACCTCCACTTCATGACACCTTAAATATCCCAGGAAAGAGAAAAATGGATAAAGAAGTTGTGGTCCTTATGTACAATGGAATATCACTCAGACATGAAATCAATGTTATAAGGCTAGTAGAAGCAAGATGAGTGGAGTTAGGTACGACGATTCTAAGTGAAATAAGTCACACAGAAAAAGACACTTATCATAAGCTATCACTTATAGAGGGAATGTAAAAACCGCTACTCTTGAACTGAATTACAAAAGAGAACAGAGTCACACGTTTAGAAAACACACTATGGCTGCTTAACGGGAAAGGTGAGGTGGGGTGATGCAAAAAACAAGGGTTTCAAATTCGCTCAGATACCGTTCCATACACCCAATATGTAATAGACAAGACCTACTCCTTGCTCAGTGAACTGGACTCAACACCCCCTATTCACCGCACAAGAATATATGTGACTAGTAAGAATCTTAAAACCTATATATTGATATCTCTCTGGAAGTGAGTCAAGGGGGTGTAAAGCCGCATAAACAGAGCCATGAAAAGCAGCTAAACCCCATTATAAAAATAAATTACTTTTAAAAACCCGTAAAACAAAGACAGTGAAAGAGAGAGACATTCTTACAAAATTCGTTCAGAGGCTGTGATGCAACCTGGATTGACCATATCTAGACCCACAGCTGGATGAGACATAAGGGTGGACACTCTTGGGGCTGAGAGGTTGGGTGAGGTTGCGTGAGCAAACGCAGACCCTTTAAAGTAATACTGCGTGGTACCCATCCCATGGGTCCCAAATCTCCAGGTTCAAGGGCATCTTCCTACATCGAAAACATGCATGAGAAACCCAGAAGATGGTACACCATGTGATTTTGAAAGGTTTCTAAAACGCACCTCATTTCTCATCTCCTTGTGCTCGGGTTCGCCATTCCAGCTACTTTACTAGCAATCTCCCTACTTGGAGAATCAGCACCTTTAAGCTCCTGTTCCCTACAGGTTGCAATTTGTCCTGAGGATGAACGGGAAGAGGGGCAACCAATGAGAGACTAGATCTAGGTGTTGGGACAGGCACAGGTCACTCTATTTTCCCAAAAGGAAGAAGAATTAACCACAGGCTCAGCCTGCCGCCCGGAACCAGAATAGGGCCTGAGGCAATCCCGTGCTTTTGCGGCCAGCTCCCAAAAAAGACAGTTGAAAAATGGAGCTCAGTGGCACTGCAATTCACAAACCTGCTGAGTTATAAATGATAACTCTCGTCCACAAATATATTGAGGGAAGGCAACGAAGAGGAATTCAAAGCAAGGCAGAATTGCAGGAAACAGATTTCAGGAGGTAGATTCGAATCGCCTTTAAAGCACATGAAAAGCGGCAAAACGTCGACAATGATGCCCTTGGCCAAAAAGGGCGTATGCGTTTTTTCCTGAATATATTCAGGAAAAAACGCATACGCCCTTTTTGGCCAACCAAGCAACCTGGAAAGGCAAATCAGCGCTACAAAGAAGTCTCGCTTCCCATCGGTGAAAAGGGCCATGCTGCAAAAAGTGTCAAAACGAGAAATGCAGGACAGGCCATGGAGAAATGGCAGCCTTGCTACACTGATGGGCGGGATGTAAATTGCCAACAGCCACTCTGGAGAAGTGTACGTTGTGTCCTGAAACATCGAAAAAAACAGCTTAGGGAGCATAGGGCACGTCCACTCATGGGCATATAAATTGGAAAAACTAAAAATCAGCAAGACTCAGGCACCCGAAAGTTTAGGGCTGCTCTGTTGACAAGAACCTCCACTTCATGACACCTTAAATATCCCAGGAAAGAGAAAAATGGATAAAGAAGTTGTGGTCCTTATGTACAATGGAATATCACTCAGACATGAAATCAATGTCATAAGGCTAGTAGAAGCAAGATGAGTGGATTTAGGTACGACGATTCTAAGTGAAATAAGTCACACAGAAAAAGACACTTATCATAAGCTATCACTTATAGAGGGAATGTAAAAACCGCTACACTTGAACTGAATTACAAAACAGAACAGAGTCACACGTTTAGAAAACACACTATGGCTGCTTAACGGGAAAGGTGAGGTGGGGTGATGCATAAAACAAGGGTTTCAAATTCGCTCAGATACCGTTCCATACACCCAATATATAATAGACAAGACCTACTCCTTGCTCAGTGAACTGGACTCAACACCCCCTATTCATCGCACAACAATATATCTGACTAGTAAGAAACTTAAAACCTATGTATTGATATCTATCTGGAAGTGAGGCAAGTGTGTGTAAAGCCGCATAAACACAGCCGTGAAAAGCAGCTAAACCCCATTATGAAAATAAATTACTTTTAAAAACCCGTAAAACAAAGACAGTGAAAGAGAGAGAAATTCTTACAAAATTCGTTCAGGGGCTCTGATGCAACCTGGATTGACCATATCTACACCCACAGCTGGATGAGACATAAGGGTGGTCACTCTTGGGGCTGAGAGGTTTGGTGAGGTTGGGTGAGCAAACGCAGACCCTTTAAAGTAATACTGCTTGGTACCCATCCCATGGGTCCCAAATCCCCAGGTTCAAGGGCATCTTCCTACATCGAAAACATGCATGAGAAACCCAGAAGATGGTACACTGTGTGATTTTGAAAGGTTTTTAAAATGCACCTCATTTCTCATCTCCTTGTGCTCGGGTTCGCCTTTCCAGCTACTTTACTAGCAATCTCCCTACTTGGAGAATCAGCACCATTAAGCTCCTGTTCCCTACAGGTTACAATTTGTCCTGAGGATGAACGGGAAGAGGGGCAACCAATGAGAGACTAGATCTAGGTGTTGGGACAGGCACAGGTCACTCTATTTTCCCATCAGGAAGAAGAATTAACCACAGGCTCAGCCTGCCGCCCAGAAGCAGAATAAGGCCTGAGGCAATCCCGCGCTTTTGCGGCCAGCTCCCAAAAAAGAGAGTTGAAAAATGGAGATCAGGGACACTGCAATTCACAAACCCGCAGATTTATAAATGATAACTCTCATCCACAGATGTATTGAGGGAAGGCAACGAAGAGGATTTGAAAACAAGGCAGAATTGTAGGGAACAGATTTCAGGAGGTAGATTCGAATCGCCTTGAAAGCACATGAAAAGCGGCAAAACGTCGACAATGATGCCCTTGGCCAAAAAGGGCTTATGCGTTTTTTCCTGAGTATATTCAGGAAAACACGCATACGCCCTTTTTGGCCAACCAAGCAACCTGGAAAGGCAAATCAGCGCTACAAAGAAGTCTCGCTTCCCATCGGTCAAAAGGGCCATGCTGCAAAAAGTGTCAAAACCAGAAATGCAGGACAGTCCATGGAGAAATGGCAGCCTTGCTACGCTGATGGGCGGGATGTAAATTGCCAACAGCCACTCTGGAGAAGTGTAAGGTGTGTCCTGAAACATCGAAAAAACACAGCTTAGGGAGCATAGTGCACGTCCACTCATGGGCGTATAAATTGGGAAAAATAAAAATCAGCAAGACACAGGCACCCCAAAGTTTAGGGCTCCTCTGTTGACAAGAACCTCCACTTCATGACACCTTAAATATCCCAGGAAAGAGAAAAATGGATAAAGAAGTTGTGGTCCTTATGTACAATGGAATATCACTCAGACATGAAATCAATGTTATAAGGCTAGTAGAAGCAAGATGAGTGGATTTAGGTACGACGATTCTAAGTGAAATAAGTCACACAGAAAAAGACACTTATCATAAGCTATCACTTATAGAGGGAATGTAAAAACCGCTACACTTGAACTGAATTACAAAACAGAACAGAGTCACACGTTTAGAAAACACACTATGGCTGCTTAACGGGAAAGGTGAGGTGGGGTGATGCATAAAACAAGGGTTTCAAATTCGCTCAGATACCGTTCCATACACCCAATATATAATAGACAAGACCTACTCCTTGCTCAGTGAACTGGACTCAACACCCCCTATTCATCGCACAACAATATATCTGACTAGTAAGAAACTTAAAACCTATGTATTGATATCTATCTGGAAGTGAGGCAAGTGTGTGTAAAGCCGCATAAACACAGCCGTGAAAAGCAGCTAAACCCCATTATGAAAATAAATTACTTTTAAAAACCCGTAAAACAAAGACAGTGAAAGAGAGAGAAATTCTTACAAAATTCGTTCAGGGGCTCTGATGCAACCTGGATTGACCATATCTACACCCACAGCTGGATGAGACATAAGGGTGGTCACTCTTGGGGCTGAGAGGTTTGGTGAGGTTGGGTGAGCAAACGCAGACCCTTTAAAGTAATACTGCTTGGTACCCATCCCATGGGTCCCAAATCCCCAGGTTCAAGGGCATCTTCCTACATCGAAAACATGCATGAGAAACCCAGAAGATGGTACACTGTGTGATTTTGAAAGGTTTTTAAAATGCACCTCATTTCTCATCTCCTTGTGCTCGGGTTCGCCTTTCCAGCTACTTTACTAGCAATCTCCCTACTTGGAGAATCAGCACCATTAAGCTCCTGTTCCCTACAGGTTACAATTTGTCCTGAGGATGAACGGGAAGAGGGGCAACCAATGAGAGACTAGATCTAGGTGTTGGGACAGGCACAGGTCACTCTATTTTCCCATCAGGAAGAAGAATTAACCACAGGCTCAGCCTGCCGCCCAGAAGCAGAATAAGGCCTGAGGCAATCCCGCGCTTTTGCGGCCAGCTCCCAAAAAAGAGAGTTGAAAAATGGAGATCAGGGACACTGCAATTCACAAACCCGCAGATTTATAAATGATAACTCTCATCCACAGATGTATTGAGGGAAGGCAACGAAGAGGATTTGAAAACAAGGCAGAATTGCAGGGAACAGATTTCAGGAGGTAGATTCGAATCGCCTTGAAAGCACATGAAAAGCGGCAAAACGTCGACAATGATGCCCTTGGCCAAAAAGGGCTTATGCGTTTTTTCCTGAGTATATTCAGGAAAACACGCATACGCCCTTTTTGGCCAACCAAGCAACCTGGAAAGGCAAATCAGCGCTACAAAGAAGTCTCGCTTCCCATCGGTCAAAAGGGCCATGCTGCAAAAAGTGTCAAAACCAGAAATGCAGGACAGTCCATGGAGAAATGGCAGCCTTGCTACGCTGATGGGCGGGATGTAAATTGCCAACAGCCACTCTGGAGAAGTGTAAGGTGTGTCCTGAAACATCGAAAAAACACAGCTTAGGGAGCATAGTGCACGTCCACTCATGGGCGTATAAATTGGGAAAAATAAAAATCAGCAAGACACAGGCACCCCAAAGTTTAGGGCTCCTCTGTTGACAAGAACCTCCACTTCATGACACCTTAAATATCCCAGGAAAGAGAAAAATGGATAAAGAAGTTGTGGTCCTTATGTACAATGGAATATCACTCAGACATGAAATCAATGTCATAAGGCTAGTAGAAGCAAGATGAGTGGAGTTAGGTACGACGATTCTAAGTGAAATAAGTCACACAGAAAAAGACACTTATCATAAGCTATCACTTATAGAGGGAATGTAAAAACCGCTACACTTGAACTGAATTACAAAACAGAACAGAGTCACACGTTTAGAAAACACACTATGGCTGCTTAACGGGAAAGGTGAGGTGGGGTGATGCATAAAACAAGGGTTTCAAATTCGCTCAGATACCGATCCATACACACAATATGTAATAGACAAGACGTGCTCCTTGCTCAGTGAACTGGACTCAACACCCCCTATTCACCGCACAAGAATATATCTGACTAGTAAGAATCGTAAAACCTATGTATTGATATCTCTCTGGAAGTGAGTCAAGTGGGTGTAAAGCCGCATAAACACAGCCGTGAAAAGCAGCTAAACCCCATTTTAAAAATAAATTACTTTTAAAAACCCGTAAAACAAAGACAGTGAAAGAGAGAGAAATTCTTACAAAATTCGTTCAGAGGCTGTGAAGCAACCTGGATTGATCATATCTAGACCCACACCTGGATGAGACATAAGGGTGGACACTCTTGGGGCTGAGAGGTTGGGTGAGGTTGGGTGAGCAAACTCAGACCCTTTAAAGTAATACTGCGTGGTACCCATCCAATGGGTCACAAATCTCCAGGTTCAAGGGCATCTTCCTACATCGAAAACATGCATGAGAAACCCAGAAGATGGTACACCGTGTGATTTTGAAAGGTTTCTAAAACGCACCCCATTTCTCATCTCCTTGTGCTAGGGTTCGCCATTCCAGCTACTTTACTAGCAATCTCCCTACTTGGAGAATCAGCACCTTTAACCTCCTGTTCCGTACAGGTTGCAATTTGTCCTGAGGATGAACGGGAAGAGGGGCAACCAATGAGAGACTAGATCTAGGTGTTGGGACAGGCACAGGTCACTCTATTTTCCCATCATGAAGAAGAATTAACCACAGGCTCAGCCTGCCGCCCAGAAGCAGAATAAGGCCTGAGGCAATCCCGCGCTTTTGCGGCCAGCTCCCAAAAAAGAGAGTTGAAAAATGGAGCTCAGGTGCACTGCCTTTCACAAACCTGCTGAGTTATAAATGATAACTCTCGTCCACAAATATATTGAGGGAAGGCAACAAAGAGGATTTGAAAGCAAGGCAGTATTGCAGGAAACAGATTTCAGGAGGTAGATTCTAATCGCCTTTAAAGCACATGAAAAGCGGCAAAACGTCGACAGTGATGCCCTTGGCCAAAAAGGGCATATGCGTTTTTTCCTGAATGTATTCAGGAAAAAACGCATACGCCCTTTTTGGCCAACCAAGCAACCTGGAAATGCAAATCAGCGCTACAAAGAAGTCTCGCTTCCCATCGGTCAAAAGGGCCATGCTGCAAAAAGTGTCAAAACCAGAAATGCAGGACAGGCCATGGAGAAATGGCAGCCTTGCTACGCTGATGGGTGGGATGTAAATTGCCAACAGCCACTCTGGAGAAGTGTACGGTGTGTCCTGAAACATCGAAAAAACACAGCTTAGGGAGCATAGGGCACGTCCACTCATGGGCGTATAAATTGGGAAAACTAAAAATCAGCAAGACACAGGCACCCCAAAGTTTAGGGCTGCTCTGTTGACAAGAACCTCCACTTCATGACACCTTAAATATCCCAGGAAGAGAAAAATGGATACAGAACTTGTGGTCCTTATGTACAATGGAATATCACTCAGACATGAAATCAATGTCATAAGGCTAGTAGAAGCAAGATGAGTGGATTTAGGTATGACGATTCTAAGTGAAATAAGTCACACAGAAAAAGACATTTATCATAAGCTATCACTTATAGAGGGAATGTAAAAACCGCTACACTTGAAGTGAATTACAAAACAGAACAGAGTCACACGTTTAGAAAACACACTATGGCTGCTTAACGGGAAAGGTGAGGTGGGGTGATGCATAAAACAAGGGTTTCAAATTCGCTCAGATACCGATCCATACACCCAATATGTAATAGACAAGACCTACTCCTTGCTCAGTGAACTGGACTCAACACCCCCTATTCACCGCACAAGAATATATCTGACTAGTAAGAATCGTAAAACCTATGTAGTGATATCTCTCTGGAAGTGAGTCAAGTGGGTGTAAAGCCGCATAAACACAGCCATGAAAAGCAGCTAAACCCCATTTTAAAAATAAATTACTTTTAAAAACCCGTAAAACAAAGACAGTGAAAGAGAGAGAAATTCTTACAAAATTCGTTCAGAGGATGTGATGCAACCTGGATTGATCATATCTAGAACCACAGCTGGATGAGACATAAGGGTGGACACTCTTGGGGCTGAGAGGTTGGGTGAGGTTGGGTGAGCAAACGCAGACCCTTTAAAGTAATACTGCGTGGTACCCATCCCATGGGTCCCAAATCTCCAGGTTCAAGGGCATCTTCCTACATCGAAATCATGCATGAGAAACCCAGATGATGGTACACAGTGTGATTTTGAAAGGTTTCTAAAACGCACCTCATTTCTCATCTCCTTGTGTTCGGGTTCGCCATTCCAGCTACTTTACTAACAATCTCCCTACTTGGAGAATCAGCACCTTTAACCTCCTGTTCCGTGCAGGTTGCAATTTGTCCTGAGGATGAAAGGGAAGAGGGGCAACCAATGAGAGACTAGATCTAGGTGTTGGGACAGGCACAGGTCACTCTATTTTCCCATCAGGAAGAAGAATTAACCACAGGCTCAGCCTGCCGCCCAGAAGCAGAATAGGGCCTGAGGCAATGCCGCGCTTTTGCGGCCAGCTCCCAAAAAAGCGAGTTGCAAAACGGAGCTCAGGGCACTGCAATTCACAAACCTGCAGAGTTATAAATGATAACTCCGTCCACAAATATATTGAGGGAAGACAACGAACAGGATTTGAAAGCAAGGCATTATTGCAGGAAACAGGTTTCAGGAGGTAGATTCGAATCGCCTTTAAAGCACATGAAAAGTGGCAAAACATCGACAATGATGCCCTTGGCCAAAAAGGGCGTATGCGTATTTTCCTGAATATATTCAGGAAAACACGCATACGCCCTTTTTGGCCAACCAAGCAACCTGGAAAGTCAAATCAGCGGTACAACGAAGTCTCGCTTCCCATCGGTCAAAAGGGCCATGCTGCAAAAAGTGTCAAAACCAGAAATGCAGGACAGGCCATGGAGAAATGGCAGCCTTGCTACGCTGATGGGCGGGATGTAAATTGCCAACAGCCACTCTGGAGAAGTGTACGGTGTGTCCTGAAACATCGAAAAAACACAGCTTAGGGAGCATAGGGCACGTCCACTCATGGGCGTATAAATTGGGAAAACTAAAAATCAGCAAGACACAGGCACCCCAATGTTTAGGGCTGCTCTGTTGACAAGAACCTCCACTTCATGACACCTTAAATATCCCAGGAAAGAGAAAAATGGATAAAGATGTTGTGGTCCTTATGTACAATGGAATATCACTCAGACATGAAATCAATGTTATAAGGCTAGTAGAAGAAAGATGAGTGGATTTAGTTACGACGATTTTAAGTGAAATAAGTCACACAGAAAAAGACACTTATCATAAGCTATCACTTATAGAGGGAATGTAAAAACCGCTACACTTGAAATGAATTACAAAACAGAACAGAGTCTCACGTTTAGAAAGTAGATTATGGCTGCTTAACGGGAAAGGTGAGGTGGGGTGAGGCATAAAACAAGGGTTTCAAATTCGCTCAGATACCGTTCCATACACCCAATATGTAATAGACAAGACCTACTCCTTGCTCAGTGAACTGGACTCAACACCCCCTATTCACCGCACACGATTATATGTGACTAGTAAGAATCATAAAACCTATGTATTGATATCTCTGGAAGTGAGTCAAGTGGTTGTAAAGCCTCATAAACACAGCCGTGAAAAGCAGCTAAACCCCATTACAAAAATAAATTACTTTATAAACCCGTAAAACAAAGACAGTGAAAGAGAGAGAAATTCTTACAAAATTCGTTCAGAGGCTGTGATGCAACCTGGATTGACCATATCTAGACCCACAGCTGGATGAGACATAAGGGTTGACACTCTTGGGGCTGACAGTTTGGGTGAGGTTGGGTGAGCAAACGCAGACCCTTTAAAGTAATACAGCGTGCTACCCATCCCATGGGTCCCAAATCTCCAGGTTCAAGGGCATCTTCCTACATCGAAATCATGCATGAGAAACCAAGACGATGTTACACCGTGTGATTTTGAAAGGTTTCTAAAACGCACCTCATTTCTCATCTCCTTGTGTTCGTGTTCGCCATTCCAGCTACTTTACTAACAATCTCCCTACTTGGAGAATCAGCACTTTTAACCTCCTGTTCCCTGCAGGTTGCAATTTGTCCTGAGGATGAAAGGGAAGAGGGGCAACCAATGAGAGACTAGATCTAGGTGTTGGGACAGGCACAGGTCACTCTATTTTCCCATCAGGAAGAAGAATTAACCACAGGCTCAGCCTGCCGCCCAGAAGCAGAATAGGGCCTGAGGGAATCCAGTGCTATTGCGGCCAGCACCCAAAAAAGCGAGTTGAAAAATGGAGCCCAGATACACGGCCATTCACAAACCCGCAGAGTTATAAATGATAACTCTCGTCCACAAATATATTGAGGGAAGGCAACGAAGAGGATTTGAAAGCAAGGCAGAATTGCAGGAAACAGGTTTCAGGAGGTAGATTCGAATCGCCTTTAAAGCACATGAAAAGCGGTAAAACGTCGACAATGATGCCCTTGGCCAAAAAGGGCGTATGCGTTTTTTCCTGAATATATTCAGGAAAAAACGCATACGCCCTTTTTGGTCAACCAAGCAACCTGGAAAGGCAAATCAGTGCTACAAGGAAGTCTCGCTTCCCATCGGTCAAAAGGACCATGCTGCAAAAAGTGTCAAAACCAGAAATGCAGGACAGGCCATGGAGAAATGGCAGCCTTGCTACGCTGATGGGCGGGATGTAAATTGCCAACAGCCACTCTGGAGAAGTGCACGGTGTGTCCTGAAACTTCGAAAAAACACAGCTTAGGGAGCATAGGGCACGTCCACTCATGGGCGTATAAATTGGGAAAACTAAAAATCAGCACGACACAGGCACCCCAAAGTTTAGGGCTGCTCTGTTGACAAGAACCTGCACTTCATGACACCTTAAATACCCCAGGAAAGAGAAAAATGGATAAAGAAGTTGTGGTCCTTATGTACAATGGAATATCACTCAGACATGAAATCAATGTTATAAGGCTAGTAGAAGAAAGATGAGTGGATTTAGGTACGACGATTTTAAGTGAAATAAGTCACACAGAAAAAGACACTTATCATAAGCTATCACTTATAGAGAGAATGTAAAAACCGCTACACTTGAAATAAATTACAAAACAGAACAGAGTCTCACGTTTAGAAAGTACATTATGGCTGCTTAACGGGAAAAGTGAGGTGGGGTGATGCATAAAACAAGGGTTTCAAATTCGCTCAGATACCGTTCCATACACCCAATATGTAATAGACAAGACCTACTCCTTGCTCAGTGAACTGGACTCAACACCCCCTATTCACCGCACAAGAATATATGTGACTAGTAAGAATCAAAAAACCTATGTATTGATATCTCTCTGGAAGTGAGTCAAGTGGTTGTAAAGCCTCATAAACACAGCCGTGAAAAGCAGCTAAACCCCATTACAAAAATAAATTACTTTTAAAAACCCGTAAAACAAAGACAGTGAAAGAGAGAGAAATTCTTACAAAATTCGTTCAGGGGCTGTGATGCAACCTGGATTGACCATATCTAGACCCACAGCTGGATGAGACATAAGGGTGGACACTCTTGGGGCTGAGAGGTTGGGTGAGGTTGGGTGAGCAAACGCAGACCCTTTAAAGTAATACTGCGTGGTACCCATCCCATGGGTCCCAAATCTCCAGGTTCAAGGGCATCTTCCTACATCGAAAACATGCATGAGAAACCCAGAAGATGGTACACCGTGTGATTTTGATAGGTTTCTAAAACGCACCTCATTTCTCATCTCCTTGTGCTCGGGTTCGCCATTCCAGCTACTTTACTAACAATCTCCCTACTTGGAGAATCAGCACCTTTAACCTCCTGTTCTGTAAAGTTTGCAATTTGTCCTGAGGATGAAAGGGAAGAGGGGCAACCAATGAGAGACTAGATCTAGGTGTTGGGACAGGCACAGGTCACTCTATTTTCCCATTAGGAAGAATAATTAACCACAGGCTCAGCCTGCCGCCGGGAACCAGAATAGGGCCTGAGGCAATCCCGTGCCTTTGCGGCCAGATCCCAAAAAAGACAGTTGAAAAATGGAGCTCAGGGGCACTGCCTTTCACAAACCCGCTGAGTTATAAATGATAACTCTCGTCCACAAATATATTGAGGGAAGGCAACGAAGAGGATTTGAAAGCAAGGCAGAATTGCAGGAAACAGGTTTCAGGAGGTAGATTCGAATCGCCTTTAAAGCACATGAAAAGTGGCAAAACGTCGACAATGATGCCCTTGGCCAAAAAGGGCGTATGCGTTTTTTCCTGAATATATTCAGGAAAAAACGCATACGCCCTTTTTGGCCAACCAAGCAACCTGGAAAGGCAAATCAGCGCTACAAAGAAGTCTCGCTTCCCATCGGTCAAAAGGGCCATGCTGCAAAAAGTGTCAAAACCAGAAATGCAGGACAGGCCATGGAGAAATGGCAGCCTTGCTACGCTAATGGGCGGGATGTAAATTGCTAACAGCCACACTGGAGAAGTGTACGGTGTGTCCTGAAAAATCGAAAAAACACAGCTTAGGTAACATAGGGCACGTCCACTCATGGGCGTATATATTGGGAAAACTAAAAATCATCAAGACACAGGCACCCCAAAGTTTAGGGCTGCTCTGTTGACAAGAACCTCCACTTCATGACACCTTAAATATCCCAGGAAAGAGAAAAATGGATAAAGAAGTTGTGGTCCTTATGTACAATGGAATATCACTCAGACATGAAATCAATGTCATAAGGCTAGTAGAAGCAAGATGAGTGGACTTAGGTACGACGATTCTAAGTGAAATAAGTCACACAGAAAAAGATACTTATCATAAGCTATCACTTATAGAGGGAATGTAAAAACCGCTACACTTGAACTGAATTACAAAACAGAACAGAGTCTCACGTTTAGAAAATATATTATGGCTGCTTAACGGGAAAGGTGAGGTGGGGTGATGCATAAAACAAGGGTTTCAAATTCGCTCAGATACCGTTCCATACACCCAATATGTAATAGACAAGACCTACTCCTTGCTCAGTGTACTGGACTCAACACCCCCTATTCACCGCACAAGAATATATGTGACTAGTAAGAATCATAAAACCTATGTATTGATATCTCTCTGGAAGTGAGTCAAGTGGTTGTAAAGCCTCATAAACACAGCCGTGAAAAGCAGCTAAACCCCATTATAAAAATAAATTACTTTTAAAAACCCGTAAAACAAAGACAGTGAAAGAGAGAGTAATTCTTACAAAATTCGTTCAGAGGCTGTGATGCAACCTGGATTGACCATATCTAGACCCACAGCTGGATGAGACATAAGGGTGGACACTCTTGGGGCTGAGAGGTTGGGTGAGCAAACGCAGACACTTTAAAGTAATACTGCGTGGTACCCATCCCATGGGTCCCAAATCTCCAGGTTCAAGGGCATCTTCCTACATCGAAATCATGCATGAGAAACCCAGAAGATGGTACACCGTGTGATTTTGAAAGGTTTCTAAAAGCACCTTATTTCTCATCTCCTTGTGTTCGGGTTCGCCATTCCAGCTACTTTACTAACAATCTCCGTACTTGGAGAATCAGCACCTTTAACCTCCTGTTCCGTGCAGGATGCAATTTGTCCTGACGATGAAAGGGAAGAGGGGCAACCAATGAGAGATTAGATCTAGGTGTGGGGACAGGCACAGGTCACTCTATTTTCCCATCAGGAAGAAGAATTAACCACAGGCTCAGCCTGCCCCCCGGAACCTGAATAGGGCCTGAGGGAATCCCGTGCTATTGCGGCCAGCACCCAAAAAAGCGAGTTGAAAAATGGAGCCCAGATACACGGCCATTCACAAACCCGCAGAGTTATAAATGATAACTCTCGTCCAAAAATATATTGAGGGAAGGCAACGAAGAGGATTTGAATGCAAGGCAGAATTGCAGGAAACAGGTTTCAGGAGGTAGATTCGAATCGCCTTTAAAGCACATGAAAAGTGGCAAAACATCGACAATGATGCCCTTGGCCAAAAAGGGCGTATGCGTGTTTTCCTGAATATATTCAGGAAAACACGCATACGCCCTTTTTGGCCAACCAAGCAACCTGGAAAGGCAAATCAGTGCTACAAGGAAGTCTCGCTTCCCATCGGTCAAAAGGGCCATGCTGCAAAAAGTGTCAAAACCAGAAATGCAGGACAGGCCATGGAGAAATGGCAGCCTTGCTACGCTGATGGGCGGGATGTAAATTGCCAAGAGCCACTCTGGAGAAGTGTACGGTGTGTCCTGAAACATCGAAAAAACACAGCTTAGGGAGCATAGGGCACGTCCACTCGTGGTCGTATAAAATGGGAAAACTAAAAATCAGCAAGACACAGGCACCACAAAGTTTAGGGCTGCTCTGTTGACAAGAACCTCCACTTCATGACACCTTAAATATCTCAGGAAAGAGAAAAATGGATAAAGAGGCTGTGGTCCTTATGTACAATGGAATATCCCTCAGACATGAAATCAATGTCATAAAGCTAGTAGAAGCAAGATGAGTGGATTTAGGTACGACGATTCTAAGTGAAATAAGTCACACAGAAAAAGACACTTATCATAAGCTATCACTTATAGAGGGAATGTAAAAACCGCTACACTTGAACTGAATTACAAAACAGAATAGAGTCTCACGTTTAGAAAATACTTTATGGCTGCTTAACGGGAAAGGTGAGGTGGGGTGATGCATAAAACAAGGGTTTCAAATTCGCTCAGATACCGTTCCATACACCCAATATGTAATAGACAAGACCTACTCCTTGCTCAGTGAACTGGACTCAACACACCCTATTCACCGCACAAGAATATATGTAACTAATAAGAATCATAAAACCTATGTATTGATATCTCTCAGGAAGTGAGTCAAGTGGTTGTAAAGCCTCATAAACACAGCCGTGAAAAGCAGCTAAAACCCATTATAAAAATAAATTACTTTTAAAAACCCGTAAAACAAAGACAGTGAAAGAGAGAGAAATTCTTACAAAATTCGTTCAGAGGCTGTGATGCAACCTGGATTGACCATATCTAGACCCACAGCTGGATGAGACATAAGGGTGGACACTCTTGGGGCTGAGAGGTTGGGTGAGGTTGGGTGAGCAAACGCAGACCCTTTAAAGTAATACTGCGTGGTACCCATTCCATGGGTCCCATATCTCCAGGTTCAAGGGCATCTTCCTACATCGAAAACATGCATGAGAAACCCAGAAGATGGTACACCGTGTGATTTTGAAAGGTTTCTAAAACGCACCTCATTTCTCATCTCCTTGTGTTCGGGTTCGCCATTCCAGCTACTTTACTAGCAATCTCCCTACTTGGAGAATCAGCACCTTTAACCTCCTGTTCCGTACAGGTTGCGATTTGTCCTGAGGGTGAAAGGGAAGAGGGGCAACCAATGAGAGACTAGATCTAGGTGTTGGGACAGGCACAGGTCACTCTATTTTCCCATCAGGAAGAAGAATTAACCACAGGCTCAGCCTGCCGCCCAGAAGCAGAATAGGGCCTGAGGCAATCCAACGCTTTTGCGGCCAGCACCCAAAAAAGCGAGTTGAAAAATGAAGGCCAGGGACACTGCCATTCACAAACCCGCAGAGTTATAAATGATAACACTCGTCCACAAATATATTGAGGGAAGGCAACGAAGAGGATTTGAAAGCAAGGCAGAATTGCAGGAAACAGGTTTCAGGAGGTAGATTCGAATCGCCTTTAAAGCACATGAAAAGTGGCAAAACATCGACAATGATGACCTTGGCCAAAAAAGGCGTATGCGTGTTTTCCTGAATATATTCAGGAAAACACGCATACGCCCTTTTTGGCCAACCAAGCAACCTGGAAAGGCAAATCAGCGCTACAAGGAAGTCTCGCTTCCCATCGGTCAAAAGGGCTATGCTGCAAAAAGTGTCAAAACCAGAAATGCAGGACAGGCCATGGAGAAATGGCAGCCTTGCTACGCTGATGGGCGGGATGTAAATTGCCAACAGCCACTCTGGAGAAGTGTACGGTGTGTCCTGAAACATCGAAAAAACACAGCTTATGGAGCATAGGGCACGTCCACTCATGGGCGTATAAATTGGGAAAACTAAAAATCAGCAAGACACAGGCAACGCAAAGTTTAGGGCTGCTCTGTTGACAAGAACCTCCACTTCATGACACCTTAAATATCCCAGGATAGAGAAAAATGGATAAAGAAGTTGTGGACCTTATGTACACTGGAATATCACTCAGACATAAAATCAATGTCATAAGGCTAGTAGAAGAAAGATGAGTGGATTTAGGCACGACGTTTCTAAGTGAAATAAGTCACACAGAAAAAGACTCTTATCATAAGCTATCACTTATAGAGGGAATGTAAAAACCGCTACACTTGAACTGAATTACAAAACAGAACAGTGTCTCACGTTTAGAAAATACATTATGGCTGCTTAACGGAAAAGGTGAGGTGGGGTGATGCATAAAACAAGGGTTTAAAATTCGCTCAGATAACATTCCATACACCCAATATGTAATAGAAAAGACCAACTCCTTCCTCAGTGAACTGGACTCAACACCCCCTATTCACGGCACCAGACTATATGTGACTAGTAAGAATCTTAAAACCTATGTATTGATATCTGTCTGGAAGTGAGTCAAGTGGGTGTAAAGCCGCATAAACACAGCCGTGAAAAGCAGCTAAACCCCATTATAAAAATAAATTACTTTTAAAAACCCGTAAAACAAAGACAGTGAAAGAGAGATAAATTCTTACAAAATTCGTTCATAGGCTGTGATGCAACCTGGATTGACCATATCTAGACCCACAGCTGGATGAGACATAAGGGTGGACTCTCTTGGGGCTGAGAGTTTGGGTGAGGTTGGGTGAGCAAATGCAGACCCTTTAAAGTAATACTGCGTGGTACGCATCCCATGGGTCCCCAATCTCCAGGTTCAAGGGCATCTTCCTACATCGAAAACATGCATGAGAAACCAGAAGATGGTACACCGTGTGATTTTGAAAGGTTTCTAAAACGCACCTCATTTCTCATCTCCTTGTGTTCGGGTTCGCCATTCCAGCTACTTTACTAGCAATCTCCCTACTTGGAGAATCAGCACCTTTAACCTCCTGTTCCGTACAGGTTGCGATTTGTCCTGAGGGTGACAGGGAAGAGGGGCAACCAATGAGAGACTAGATCTAGGTGTTGGGACAGGCACAGGTCACTCTATTTTCCCATCAGGAAGAAGAATTAACCACAGGCTCAGCCTGCCGCCCAGAAGCAGAATAGGGCCTGAGGCAATCCCGCGCTTTTGCGGCCAGCACCCAAAAAAGCGAGTTGAAAAATGAAGGCCAGGGACACTGCCATTCACAAACCCGCAGCGTTATAAATGATAACTCTCGTCCACAAATATATTGAGGGAAGGCAACGAAGAGGATTTGAAAGCAAGGCAGAATTGCAGGAAACAGGTTTCAGGAGGTAGATTCGAATCGCCTTTAAAGCACATGAAAAGTGGCAAAACGTCGACAATGATGCCCTTGGCCAAAAAGGGCGTATGCGTTTTTTCCTGAATATATTCAGGAAAAAACGCATACGCCCTTTTTGGCCAACCAAGCAACCTGGAAAGGCAAATCAGCGCTACAAAGAAGTCTCGCTTCCCATCGGTCAAAAGGGCCATGCTGCAAAATGTGTCAAAACCAGAAATGCAGGACAGGCCATGGAGAAATGGCAGCCTTGCTACGCTAATGGGCGGGATGTAAATTGCTAACAGCCACACTGGAGAAGTGTACGGTGTGTCCTGAAAAATCGAAAAAACACAGCTTAGGTAACATAGGGCACGTCCACTCATGGGCGTATATATTGGGAAAACTAAAAATCATCAAGACACAGGCACCCCAAAGTTTAGGGCTGCTCTGTTGACAAGAACCTCCACTTCATGACACCTTAAATATCCCAGGAAAGAGAAAAATGGATAAAGAAGTTGTGGTCCTTATGTACAATGGAATATCACTCAGACATGAAATCAATGTCATAAGGCTAGTAGAAGCAAGATGAGTGGACTTAGGTACGACGATTCTAAGTGAAATAAGTCACACAGAAAAAGATACTTATCATAAGCTATCACTTATAGAGGGAATGTAAAAACCGCTACACTTGAACTGAATTACAAAACAGAACAGAGTCTCACGTTTAGAAAATATATTATGGCTGCTTAACGGGAAAGGTGAGGTGGGGTGATGCATAAAACAAGGGTTTCAAATTCGCTCAGATACCGTTCCATACACCCAATATGTAATAGACAAGACCTACTCCTTGCTCAGTGTACTGGACTCAACACCCCCTATTCACCGCACAAGAATATATGTGACTAGTAAGAATCATAAAACCTATGTATTGATATCTCTCTGGAAGTGAGTCAAGTGGTTGTAAAGCCTCATAAACACAGCCGTGAAAAGCAGCTAAACCCCATTATAAAAATAAATTACTTTTAAAAACCCGTAAAACAAAGACAGTGAAAGAGAGAGTAATTCTTACAAAATTCGTTCAGAGGCTGTGATGCAACCTGGATTGACCATATCTAGACCCACAGCTGGATGAGACATAAGGGTGGACACTCTTGGGGCTGAGAGGTTGGGTGAGCAAACGCAGACACTTTAAAGTAATACTGCGTGGTACCCATCCCATGGGTCCCAAATCTCCAGGTTCAAGGGCATCTTCCTACATCGAAATCATGCATGAGAAACCCAGAAGATGGTACACCGTGTGATTTTGAAAGGTTTCTAAAAGCACCTTATTTCTCATCTCCTTGTGTTCGGGTTCGCCATTCCAGCTACTTTACTAACAATCTCCGTACTTGGAGAATCAGCACCTTTAACCTCCTGTTCCGTGCAGGATGCAATTTGTCCTGACGATGAAAGGGAAGAGGGGCAACCAATGAGAGATTAGATCTAGGTGTGGGGACAGGCACAGGTCACTCTATTTTCCCATCAGGAAGAAGAATTAACCACAGGCTCAGCCTGCCCCCCGGAACCTGAATAGGGCCTGAGGGAATCCCGTGCTATTGCGGCCAGCACCCAAAAAAGCGAGTTGAAAAATGGAGCCCAGATACACGGCCATTCACAAACCCGCAGAGTTATAAATGATAACTCTCGTCCAAAAATATATTGAGGGAAGGCAACGAAGAGGATTTGAATGCAAGGCAGAATTGCAGGAAACAGGTTTCAGGAGGTAGATTCGAATCGCCTTTAAAGCACATGAAAAGTGGCAAAACATCGACAATGATGCCCTTGGCCAAAAAGGGCGTATGCGTGTTTTCCTGAATATATTCAGGAAAACACGCATACGCCCTTTTTGGCCAACCAAGCAACCTGGAAAGGCAAATCAGTGCTACAAGGAAGTCTCGCTTCCCATCGGTCAAAAGGGCCATGCTGCAAAAAGTGTCAAAACCAGAAATGCAGGACAGGCCATGGAGAAATGGCAGCCTTGCTACGCTGATGGGCGGGATGTAAATTGCCAAGAGCCACTCTGGAGAAGTGTACGGTGTGTCCTGAAACATCGAAAAAACACAGCTTAGGGAGCATAGGGCACGTCCACTCGTGGTCGTATAAAATGGGAAAACTAAAAATCAGCAAGACACAGGCACCACAAAGTTTAGGGCTGCTCTGTTGACAAGAACCTCCACTTCATGACACCTTAAATATCTCAGGAAAGAGAAAAATGGATAAAGAGGCTGTGGTCCTTATGTACAATGGAATATCCCTCAGACATGAAATCAATGTCATAAAGCTAGTAGAAGCAAGATGAGTGGATTTAGGTACGACGATTCTAAGTGAAATAAGTCACACAGAAAAAGACACTTATCATAAGCTATCACTTATAGAGGGAATGTAAAAACCGCTACACTTGAACTGAATTACAAAACAGAATAGAGTCTCACGTTTAGAAAATACTTTATGGCTGCTTAACGGGAAAGGTGAGGTGGGGTGATGCATAAAACAAGGGTTTCAAATTCGCTCAGATACCGTTCCATACACCCAATATGTAATAGACAAGACCTACTCCTTGCTCAGTGAACTGGACTCAACACACCCTATTCACCGCACAAGAATATATGTAACTAATAAGAATCATAAAACCTATGTATTGATATCTCTCAGGAAGTGAGTCAAGTGGTTGTAAAGCCTCATAAACACAGCCGTGAAAAGCAGCTAAAACCCATTATAAAAATAAATTACTTTTAAAAACCCGTAAAACAAAGACAGTGAAAGAGAGAGAAATTCTTACAAAATTCGTTCAGAGGCTGTGATGCAACCTGGATTGACCATATCTAGACCCACAGCTGGATGAGACATAAGGGTGGACACTCTTGGGGCTGAGAGGTTGGGTGAGGTTGGGTGAGCAAACGCAGACCCTTTAAAGTAATACTGCGTGGTACCCATTCCATGGGTCCCATATCTCCAGGTTCAAGGGCATCTTCCTACATCGAAAACATGCATGAGAAACCCAGAAGATGGTACACCGTGTGATTTTGAAAGGTTTCTAAAACGCACCTCATTTCTCATCTCCTTGTGTTCGGGTTCGCCATTCCAGCTACTTTACTAGCAATCTCCCTACTTGGAGAATCAGCACCTTTAACCTCCTGTTCCGTACAGGTTGCGATTTGTCCTGAGGGTGAAAGGGAAGAGGGGCAACCAATGAGAGACTAGATCTAGGTGTTGGGACAGGCACAGGTCACTCTATTTTCCCATCAGGAAGAAGAATTAACCACAGGCTCAGCCTGCCGCCCAGAAGCAGAATAGGGCCTGAGGCAATCCAACGCTTTTGCGGCCAGCACCCAAAAAAGCGAGTTGAAAAATGAAGGCCAGGGACACTGCCATTCACAAACCCGCAGAGTTATAAATGATAACACTCGTCCACAAATATATTGAGGGAAGGCAACGAAGAGGATTTGAAAGCAAGGCAGAATTGCAGGAAACAGGTTTCAGGAGGTAGATTCGAATCGCCTTTAAAGCACATGAAAAGTGGCAAAACATCGACAATGATGACCTTGGCCAAAAAAGGCGTATGCGTGTTTTCCTGAATATATTCAGGAAAACACGCATACGCCCTTTTTGGCCAACCAAGCAACCTGGAAAGGCAAATCAGCGCTACAAGGAAGTCTCGCTTCCCATCGGTCAAAAGGGCTATGCTGCAAAAAGTGTCAAAACCAGAAATGCAGGACAGGCCATGGAGAAATGGCAGCCTTGCTACGCTGATGGGCGGGATGTAAATTGCCAACAGCCACTCTGGAGAAGTGTACGGTGTGTCCTGAAACATCGAAAAAACACAGCTTATGGAGCATAGGGCACGTCCACTCATGGGCGTATAAATTGGGAAAACTAAAAATCAGCAAGACACAGGCAACGCAAAGTTTAGGGCTGCTCTGTTGACAAGAACCTCCACTTCATGACACCTTAAATATCCCAGGATAGAGAAAAATGGATAAAGAAGTTGTGGACCTTATGTACACTGGAATATCACTCAGACATAAAATCAATGTCATAAGGCTAGTAGAAGAAAGATGAGTGGATTTAGGCACGACGTTTCTAAGTGAAATAAGTCACACAGAAAAAGACTCTTATCATAAGCTATCACTTATAGAGGGAATGTAAAAACCGCTACACTTGAACTGAATTACAAAACAGAACAGTGTCTCACGTTTAGAAAATACATTATGGCTGCTTAACGGAAAAGGTGAGGTGGGGTGATGCATAAAACAAGGGTTTAAAATTCGCTCAGATAACATTCCATACACCCAATATGTAATAGAAAAGACCAACTCCTTCCTCAGTGAACTGGACTCAACACCCCCTATTCACGGCACCAGACTATATGTGACTAGTAAGAATCTTAAAACCTATGTATTGATATCTGTCTGGAAGTGAGTCAAGTGGGTGTAAAGCCGCATAAACACAGCCGTGAAAAGCAGCTAAACCCCATTATAAAAATAAATTACTTTTAAAAACCCGTAAAACAAAGACAGTGAAAGAGAGATAAATTCTTACAAAATTCGTTCATAGGCTGTGATGCAACCTGGATTGACCATATCTAGACCCACAGCTGGATGAGACATAAGGGTGGACTCTCTTGGGGCTGAGAGTTTGGGTGAGGTTGGGTGAGCAAATGCAGACCCTTTAAAGTAATACTGCGTGGTACGCATCCCATGGGTCCCCAATCTCCAGGTTCAAGGGCATCTTCCTACATCGAAAACATGCATGAGAAACCAGAAGATGGTACACCGTGTGATTTTGAAAGGTTTCTAAAACGCACCTCATTTCTCATCTCCTTGTGTTCGGGTTCGCCATTCCAGCTACTTTACTAGCAATCTCCCTACTGGGAGAATCAGCACCTTTAACCTCCTCTTCCGTACAGGTTGCAATTTGTCCTGAGGATGAAAGGGAAGAGGGGCAACCAATGAGAGACTAGATTTAGGTGTTGGGACAGGCAGAGTTCAGTCTATTTTCCCATCAGGAAGAAGAATTAACCACAGGCTCATCCTGCCCCCCGGAACCTGAATAGATCCTGAGGCAGTCCCGCGCTTTTGCGGCCAGCACCCAAAAAAGCAAGTTGAAAAATGGAGCCCACGGACACTGCCATTCACAAACCCGCAGAGTTATACATGATAACTCTCGTCCACAAATATTTTGAGGGAAGGCAACGAAGAGGATTTGAAAGCAAGGCAGAATTGCAGGAAACAGGTTTCAGGAGGTAGATACGAATCGCCTTTAAAGCACATGAAAAGTGGCAAAACATCGACAATGATGCCCTTGGCCAAAAAGGGCGTATGCGTTTTTTCTTGAATATATTCAGGAAAACACGCATACACCCTTTTTGGCCAACCAAGCAACCTGGAAAGGCAAATCAGCGCTACAAGGAAGTCTCGCTTCCCATCGGTCAAAAGGGCTATGCTGCAAAAAGTGTCAAAACCAGAAATGCAGAACAGGCCATGGAGAAATGGCAGCCTTGCTACGCTGATGGGCGGGATGTAAATTGCCAACAGCCACTCTGGAGAAGTGTACGGTGTGTCCTGAAACATCGAAAAAACACAGCTTATGGAGCATAGGGCACGTCCACTCATGGGCGTATAAATTGGGAAAACTAAAAATCAGCAAGACACAGGCACCGCAAAGTTTAGGGCTGCTCTGTTGAAAAGAACCTCCACTTCATGACACCTTAAATATCCCAGGATAGAGAAAAATGGATAAAGAAGTTGTGGACCTTATGTACACTGGAATATCACTCAGACATAAAATCAATGTCATAAGGCTAGTAGAAGAAAGATGAGTGGATTTAGGCACGACGATTCTAAGTGAAATAAGTCACACAGAAAAAGACTCTTATCATAAGCTATCACTTATAGAGGGAATGTAAAAACCGCTACACTTGAACTGAATTACAAAACAGAACAGTGTCTCACGTTTAGAAAATACATTATGGCTGCTTAACGGAAAAGGTGAGGTGGGGTGATGCATAAAACAAGGGTTTCAAATTCGCTCAGATACCATTCCATACACCCAATATGTAATAGAAAAGACCAACTCCTTCCTCAGTGAACTGGACTCAACACCCCCTATTCACGGCACCAGACTATATGTGACTAGTAAGAATCTTAAAACCTATTTATTGATATCTGTCTGGAAGTGAGTCAAGTGGGTGTAAAGCCGCATAAACACAGCCGTGACAAGCAGCTAAACCCCATTATAAAAATAAATTACTTTTAAAAACCCGTAAAACAAAGACAGTGAAAGAGAGATAAATTCTTACAAAATTCGTTCATAGGCTGTGATGCAACCTGGATTGACCATATCTAGACCCACAGCTGGATGAGACATAAGGGTGGACTCTCTTGGGGCTGAGAGTTTGGGTGAGGTTGGGTGAGCAAATGCAGACCCTTTAAAGTAATACTGCGTGGTACGCATCCCATGGGTCCCCAATCTCCAGGTTCAAGGGCATCTTCCTACATCGAAAACATGCATGAGAAACCAGAAGATGGTACACCGTGTGATTTTGAAAGGTTTCTAAAACGCACCTCATTTCTCATCTCCTTGTGTTCGGGTTCGCCATTCCAGCTACTTTACTAGCAATCTCCCTACTGGGAGAATCAGCACCTTTAACCTCCTCTTCCGTACAGGTTGCAATTTGTCCTGAGGATGAAAGGGAAGAGGGGCAACCAATGAGAGACTAGATTTAGGTGTTGGGACAGGCAGAGTTCAGTCTATTTTCCCATCAGGAAGAAGAATTAACCACAGGCTCATCCTGCCCCCCGGAACCTGAATAGATCCTGAGGCAGTCCCGCGCTTTTGCGGCCAGCACCCAAAAAAGCAAGTTGAAAAATGGAGCCCACGGACACTGCCATTCACAAACCCGCAGAGTTATACATGATAACTCTTGTCCACAAATATATTGAGGGAAGGCAACGAAGAGGATTTGAAAGCAAGGCAGAATTGCAGGAAACAGGTTTCAGGAGGTAGATACGAATCGCCTTTAAAGCACATGAAAAGTGGCAAAACATCGACAATGATGCCCTTGGCCAAAAAGGGCGTATGCGTTTTTTCCTGAATATATTCAGGAAAACACGCATACGCCCTTTTTGGCCAACCAAGCAACCTGGAAAGGCAAATCAGCGCTACAAGGAAGTCTCGCTTCCCATCGGTCAAAAGGGCTATGCTGCAAAAAGTGTCAAAACCAGAAATGCAGAACAGGCCATGGAGAAATGGCAGCCTTGCTACGCTGATGGGCGGGATGTAAATTGCCAACAGCCACTCTGGAGAAGTGTACGGTGTGTCCTGAAACATCGAAAAAACACAGCTTATGGAGCATAGGGCACGTCCACTCATGGGCGTATAAATTGGGAAAACTAAAAATCAGCAAGACACAGGCACCGCAAAGTTTAGGGCTGCTCTGTTGACAAGAACCTCCACTTCATGACACCTTAAATATCCCAGGATAGAGAAAAATGGATAAAGAAGTTGTGGACCTTATGTACACTGGAATATCACTCAGACATAAAATCAATGTCATAAGGCTAGTAGAAGAAAGATGAGTGGATTTAGGCACGACGTTTCTAAGTGAAATAAGTCACACAGATAAAGACTCTTATCATAAGCTATCACTTATAGAGGGAATGTAAAAACCGCTACACTTGAACTGAATTACAAAACAGAACAGTGTCTCACGTTCAGAAAATACATTATGGCTGCTTAACGGAAAAGGTGAGGTGGGGTGATGCATAAAACAAGGGTTTCAAATTCGCTCAGATACCGTTCCATACACCCAATATGTAATAGACAAGACCTACTCCTTGCTCAGTGAACTGGACTCAACAACCCCTATTCACCGCACAAGAATATATGTAACTAATAAGAATCATAAAACCTATGTATTGATATCTCTCTGGAAGTGAGTCAAGTGGTTGTAAAGCCTCATAAACACAGCCGTGAAAAGCAGCTAAACCCCATTATAAAAATAAATTACTTTTAAAAACCCGTAAAACAAAGACAGTGAAAGAGAGAGTAATTCTTACAAAATTCGTTCAGAGGCTGTGATGCAACCTGGATTGACCATATCTAGACCCACAGCTGGATGAGACATAAGGGTGGACACTCTTGGGGCTGAGAGGTTGGGTGAGGTTGGGTGAGCAAACGCAGACACTTTAAAGTAATACTGCGTGGTACCCATCCCATGGGTCCCAAATCTCCAGGTTCAAGGGCATCTTCCTACATCGAAATCATGCATGAGAAACCCAGAAGATGGTACACCGTGTGATTTTGAAAGGTTTCTAAAAGCACCTTATTTCTCATCTCCTTGTGTTCGGGTTCGCCATTCCAGCTACTTTACTAACAATCTCCGTACTTGGAGAATCAGCACCTTTAACCTCCTGTACCGTGCAGGATGCAATTTGTCCTGACGATGAAAGGGAAGAGGGGCAACCAATGAGAGACTAGATCTAGGTGTGGGGACAGGCACAGGTCACTCTATTTTCCCATCAGGAAGAAGAATTAACCACAGGCTCAGCCTGCCGCCCAGAAGCAGAATAGGGCCTGAGGGAATCCCGTGCTATTGCGGCCAGCACCCAAAAAAGCGAGTTGAAAAATGGAGCCCAGATACACGGCCATTCACAAAACCGCAGAGTTATAAATGATAACTCTCGTCCACAAATATATTGAGGGAAGGCAACGAAGAGGATTTGCAAGCAAGGCAGAATTGCAGGAAACAGGTTTCAGGAGGTAGATTCGAATCGCCTTTAAAGCACATGAAAAGTGGCAAAACATCGACAATGATGCCCTTGGCCAAAAAGGGCGTATGCGTATTTTCCTGAATATATTCAGGAAAACACGCATACGCCCTTTTTGGCCAACCAAGCAACCTGGAAAGGCAAATCAGCGCTACAAGGAAGTCTCGCTTCCCATCGGTCAAAAGGGCCATGCTGCAAAAAGTGTCAAAACCAGAAATGCAGGACAGGCCATGGAGAAATGGCAGCCTTGCTACGCTGATGGGCGGGATGTAAATTGCCAACAGCCACTCTGGAGAAGTGTACGGTGTGTCCTGAAACATCGAAAAAACACAGCTTAGGGAGCATAGGGCACGTCCACTCATGGGCGTATAAATTGGGAAAACTAAAAATCAGCAAGACACAGGCACCACAAAGTTTAGGGCTGCTCTGTTGACAAGAACCTCCACTTCATGACACCTTAAATATCTCAGGAAAGAGAAAAATGGATAAAGAGGCTGTGGTCCTTATGTACAATGGAATATCACTCAGACATGAAATCAATGTCATAAAGCTAGTAGAAGCAAGATGAGTGGATTTAGGTACGACGATTCTAAGTGAAATAAGTCACACAGAAAAAGACACTTATCATAAGCTATCACTTATAGAGGGAATGTAAAAACCGCTACACTTGAACTGAATTACAAAACAGAATAGAGTCTCACGTTTAGAAAATACTTTATGGCTGCTTAACGGGAAAGGTGAGGTGGGGTGATGCATAAAACAAGGGTTTCAAATTCGCTCAGATACCGTTCCATACACCCAATATGTAATAGACAAGACCTACTCCTTGCTCAGTGAACTGGACTCAACACCCCCTATTCACCGCACAAGAATATATGTAACTAATAAGAATCATAAAACCTATGTATTGATATCTCTCTGGAAGTGAGTCAAGTGGTTGTAAAGCCTCATAAACACAGCCGTGAAAAGCAGCTAAACCCCATTATAAAAATAAATGACTTTTAAAAACCCGTAAAACAAAGACAGTGAAAGAGAGAGAAATTCTTACAAAATTCGTTCAGAGGCTGTGATGCAACCTGGATTGACCATATCTAGACCCACAGCTGGATGAGACATAAGGGTGGACACTCTTGGGGCTGAGAGGTTGGGTGAGGTTGGGTGAGCAAACGCACACCCTTTAAAGTAATACTGCGTGGTACCCATCCCATGGGTCCCATATCTCCAGGTTCAAGGGCATCTTCCTACATCGAAAACATGCATGAGAAACCCAGAAGATGGTACACCGTGTGATTTTGAAAGATTTCTAAAACGCACCTCATTTCTCATCTCCTTGTGTTCGGGTTCGCCATTCCAGCTACTTTACTAGCAATCTCCCTACTTGGAGAATCAGCACCTTTAACCTCCTGTTCCGTACAGGTTGCGATTTGTCCTGAGGGTGACAGGGAAGAGGGGCAACCAATGAGAGACTAGATCTAGGTGTTGGGACAGGCACAGGTCACTCTATTTTCCCATCAGGAAGAAGAATTAACCACAGGCTCAGCCTGCCGCCCAGAAGCAGAATAGGGCCTGAGGCAATCCCGCACTTTTGCGGCCAGCACCCAAAAAAGCGAGTTGAAAAATGAAGGCCAGGGACACTGCCATTCACAAACCCGCAGAGTTATAAATGATAACTCTCGTCCACAAATATATTGAGGGAAGGCAACGAAGAGGATTTGAAAGCAAGGCAGAATTGCAGGAAACAGGTTTCAGGAGGTAGATACGAATCGCCTTTAAAGCACATGAAAAGTGGCAAAACATCGACAATGATGCCCTTGGCCAAAAAGGGCGTATGCGTTTTTTCCTGAATATATTCAGGAAAAAACGCATACGCCCTTTTTGGCCAACCAAGCAACCTGGAAAGGCAAATCAGCGCTACAAAGAAGTCTCGCTTCCCATCGGTCAAAAGGGCCATGCTGCAAAAAGTGTCAAAACCAGAAATGCAGGACAGGCCATGGAGAAATGGCAGCCTTGCTACGCTAATGGGCGGGATGTAAATTGCTAACAGCCA
This sequence comes from Eschrichtius robustus, assembly GCF_028021215.1. Taxonomy (NCBI): domain Eukaryota; kingdom Metazoa; phylum Chordata; class Mammalia; order Artiodactyla; family Eschrichtiidae; genus Eschrichtius; species Eschrichtius robustus. The sequence goes on from NW_027175169.1 coordinate 1,329,844, forward strand.
CACTGGAGAAGTGTACGGTGTGTCCTGAAAAATCGAAAAAACACAGCTTAGGGAACATAGGGCACGTCCACTCATGGGCGTATATATTGGGAAAACTAAAAATCATCAAGACACAGGCACCCCAAAGTTTAGGGCTGCTCTGTTGACAAGAACCTCCACTTCATGACACCTTAAATATCCCAGGAAAGAGAAAAATGGATAAAGAAGTTGTGGTCCTTATGTACAATGGAATATCACTCAGACATGAAATCAATGTCATAAGGCTAGTAGAAGCAAGATGAGTGGACTTAGGTACGACGATTCTAAGTGAAATAAGTCACACAGAAAAAGACACTTATCATAAGCTATCACTTATAGAGGGAATGTAAAAACCGCTACACTTGAACTGAATTACAGAACAGAACAGAGTCTCACGTTTAGAAAATATATTATGGCTGCTTAACGGGAAAGGTGAGGTGGGGTGATGCATAAAACAAGGGTTTCAAATTCGCTCAGATACCGTTCCATACACCCAATATGTAATAGACAAGACCTACTCCTTGCTCAGTGTACTGGACTCAACACCCCCTATTCACCGCACAAGAATATATGTGACTAATAAGAATCATAAAACCTATGTATTGATATCTCTCTGGAAGTGAGTCAAGTGGTTGTAAAGCCTCATAAACACAGCCGTGAAAAGCAGCTAAACCCCATTATAAAAATAAATTACTTTTAAAAACCCGTAAAACAAAGACAGTGAAAGAGAGAGTAATTCTTACAAAATTCGTTCAGAGGCTGTGATGCAACCTGGATTGACCATATCTAGACCCACAGCTGGATGAGACATAAGGGTGGACACTCTTGGGGCTGAGAGGTTGGGTGAGCAAACGCAGACACTTTAAAGTAATACTGCGTGGTACCCATCCCATGGGTCCCAAATCTCCAGGTTCAAGGGCATCTTCCTACATCGAAATCATGCATGAGAAACCCAGAAGATGGTACACCGTGTGATTTTGAAAGGTTTCTAAAAGCACCTTATTTCTCATCTCCTTGTGTTCGGGTTCGCCATTCCAGCTACTTTACTAACAATCTCCGTACTTGGAGAATCAGCACCTTTAACCTCCTGTTCCGTGCAGGATGCAATTTGTCCTGACGATGAAAGGGAAGAGGGGCAACCAATGAGAGACTAGATCTAGGTGTGGGGACAGGCACAGGTCACTCTATTTTCCCATCAGGAAGAAGAATTAACCACAGGCTCAGCCTGCCGCCCAGAAGCAGAATAGGGCCTGAGGGAATCCCGTGCTATTGCGGCCAGCACCCAAAAAAGCGAGTTGAAAAATGGAGCCCAGATACACGGCCATTCACAAACCCGCAGAGTTATAAATGATAACTCTCGTCCAAAAATATATTGAGGGAAGGCAACGAAGAGGATTTGAAAGCAAGGCAGAATTGCAGGAAACAGGTTTCAGGAGGTAGATTCGAATCGCCTTTAAAGCACATGAAAAGTGGCAAAACATCGACAATGATGCCCTTGGCCAAAAAGGGCGTATGCGTGTTTTCCTGAATATATTCAGGAAAACACGCATACGCCCTTTTTGGCCAACCAAGCAACCTGGAAAGGCAAATCAGTGCTACAAGGAAGTCTCGCTTCCCATCGGTCAAAAGGGCCATGCTGCAAAAAGTGTCAAAACCAGAAATGCAGGACAGGCCATGGAGAAATGGCAGCCTTGCTACGCTGATGGGCGGGATGTAAATTGACAACAGCCACTCTGGAGAAGTGTACGGTGTGTCCTGAAACATCGAAAAAACACAGCTTAGGGAGCATAGGGCACGTCCACTCGTGGTCGTATAAAATGGGAAAACTAAAAATCAGCAAGACACAGGCACCACAAAGTTTAGGGCTGCTCTGTTGACAAGAACCTCCACTTCATGACACCTTAAATATCTCAGGAAAGAGAAAAATGGATAAAGAGGCTGTGGTCCTTATGTACAATGGAATATCACTCAGACATGAAATCAATGTCATAAAGCTAGTAGAAGCAAGATGAGTGGATTTAGGTACGACGATTCTAAGTGAAATAAGTCACACAGAAAAAGACACTTATCAAAAGCTATCACTTATAGAGGGAATGTAAAAACCGCTACACTTGAACTGAATTACAAAACAGAATAGAGTCTCACGTTTAGAAAATACTTTATGGCTGCTTAACGGGAAAGGTGAGGTGGGGTGATGCATAAAACAAGGGTTTCAAATTCGCTCAGATACCGTTCCATACACCCAATATGTAATAGACAAGACCTACTCCTTGCTCAGTGAACTGGACTCAACACCCCCTATTCACCGCACAAGAACATATGTAACTAATAAGAATCATAAAACCTATGTATTGATATCTCTCTGGAAGTGAGTCAAGTGGTTGTAAAGCCTCATAAACACAGCCGTGAAAAGCAGCTAAACCCCATTATAAAAATAAATTACTTTTAAAAACCCGTAAAACAAAGACAGTGAAAGAGAGAGAAATTCTTACAAAATTCGTTCAGAGGCTGTGATGCAACCTGGATTGACCATATCTAGACCCACAGATGGATGAGACATAAGGGTGGACACTCTTGGGTCTGAGAGGTTGGGTGAGGTTGGGTGAGCAAACGCAGACCCTTTAAAGTAATACTGCGTGGTACCCATTCCATGGGTCCCATATCTCCAGGTTCAAGGGCATCTTCCTACATCGAAAACATGCATGAGAAACCCAGAAGATGGTACACCGTGTGATTTTGAAAGGTTTCTAAAACGCACCTCATTTCTCATCTCCTTGTGTTCGGGTTCGCCATTCCAGCTACTTTACTAGCAATCTCCCTACTTGGAGAATCAGCACCTTTAACCTCCTGTTCCGTACAGGTTGCGATTTGTCCTGAGGGTGAAAGGGAAGAGGGGCAACCAATGAGAGACTAGATCTAGGTGTTGGGACAGGCACAGGTCACTCTATTTTCCCATAAGGAAGAAGAATTAACCACAGGCTCAGCCTGCCGCCCAGAAGCAGAATAGGGCCTGAGGCAATCCCGCGCTTTTGCGGCCAGCACCCAAAAAAGCGAGTTGAAAAATGAAGGCCAGGGACACTGCCATTCACAAACCCGCAGAGTTATAAATGATAACTCTCGTCCACAAATATATTGAGGGAAGGCAACGAAGAGGATTTGAAAGCAAGGCAGAATTGCAGAAAACAGGTTTCAGGAGGTAGATTCGAATCGCCTTTAAAGCACATGAAAAGTGGCAAAACATCGACAATGATGCCCTTGGCCAAAAAGGGCGTATGCGTTTTTTCCTGAATATATTCAGGAAAAAACGCATACGCCCTTTTTGGCCAACCAAGCAACCTGGAAAGGCAAATCAGCGCTACAAAGAAGTCTCGCTTCCCATCGGTCAAAAGGGCCATGCTGCAAAAAGTGTCAAAACCAGAAATGCAGGACAGGCCATGGAGAAATGGCAGCCTTGCTACGCTAATGGGCGGGATGTAAATTGCTAACAGCCACACTGGAGAAGTGTACGGTGTGTCCTGAAAAATCGAAAAAACACAGCTTAGGGAACATAGGGCACGTCCACTCATGGGCGTATATATTGGGAAAACTAAAAATCATCAAGACACAGGCACCCCAAAGTTTAGGGCTGCTCTGTTGACAAGAACCTCCACTTCATGACACCTTAAATATCCCAGGAAAGAGAAAAATGGATAAAGAAGTTGTGGTCCTTATGTACAATGGAATATCACTCAGACATGAAATCAATGTCATAAGGCTAGTAGAAGCAAGATGAGTGGACTTAGGTACGACGATTCTAAGTGAAATAAGTCACACAGAAAAAGACACTTATCATAAGCTATCACTTATAGAGGGAATGTAAAAACCGCTACACTTGAACTGAATTACAAAACAGAACAGAGTCTCACGTTTAGAAAATATATTATGGCTGCTTAACGGGAAAGGTGAGGTGGGGTGATGCATAAAACAAGGGTTTCAAATTCGCTCAGATACCGTTCCATACACCCAATATGTAATAGACAAGACCTACTCCTTGCTCAGTGTACTGGACTCAACACCCCCTATTCACCGCACAAGAATATATGTGACTAATAAGAATCATAAAACCTATGTATTGATATCTCTCTGGAAGTGAGTCAAGTGGTTGTAAAGCCTCATAAACACAGCCGTGAAAAGCAGCTAAACCCCATTATAAAAATAAATTACTTTTAAAAACCCGTAAAACAAAGACAGTGAAAGAGAGAGTAATTCTTACAAAATTCGTTCAGAGGCTGTGATGCAACCTGGATTGACCATATCTAGACCCACAGCTGGATGAGACATAAGGGTGGACACTCTTGGGGCTGAGAGGTTGGGTGAGCAAACGCAGACACTTTAAAGTAATACTGCGTGGTACCCATCCCATGGGTCCCAAATCTCCAGGTTCAAGGGCATCTTCCTACATCGAAATCATGCATGAGAAACCCAGAAGATGGTACACCGTGTGATTTTGAAAGGTTTCTAAAAGCACCTTATTTCTCATCTCCTTGTGTTCGGGTTCGCCATTCCAGCTACTTTACTAACAATCTCCGTACTTGGAGAATCAGCACCTTTAACCTCCTGTTCCGTGCAGGATGCAATTTGTCCTGACGATGAAAGGGAAGAGGGGCAACCAATGAGAGACTAGATCTAGGTGTGGGGACAGGCACAGGTCACTCTATTTTCCCATCAGGAAGAAGAATTAACCACAGGCTCAGCCTGCCGCCCAGAAGCAGAATAGGGCCTGAGGGAATCCCGTGCTATTGCGGCCAGCACCCAAAAAAGCGAGTTGAAAAATGGAGCCCAGATACACGGCCATTCACAAACCCGCAGAGTTATAAATGATAACTCTCGTCCAAAAATATATTGAGGGAAGGCAACGAAGAGGATTTGAAAGCAAGGCAGAATTGCAGGAAACAGGTTTCAGGAGGTAGATTCGAATCGCCTTTAAAGCACATGAAAAGTGGCAAAACATCGACAATGATGCCCTTGGCCAAAAAGGGCGTATGCGTGTTTTCCTGAATATATTCAGGAAAACACGCATACGCCCTTTTTGGCCAACCAAGCAACCTGGAAAGGCAAATCAGTGCTACAAGGAAGTCTCGCTTCCCATCGGTCAAAAGGGCCATGCTGCAAAAAGTGTCAAAACCAGAAATGCAGGACAGGCCATGGAGAAATGGCAGCCTTGCTACGCTGATGGGCGGGATGTAAATTGACAACAGCCACTCTGGAGAAGTGTACGGTGTGTCCTGAAACATCGAAAAAACACAGCTTAGGGAGCATAGGGCACGTCCACTCGTGGTCGTATAAAATGGGAAAACTAAAAATCAGCAAGACACAGGCACCACAAAGTTTAGGGCTGCTCTGTTGACAAGAACCTCCACTTCATGACACCTTAAATATCTCAGGAAAGAGAAAAATGGATAAAGAGGCTGTGGTCCTTATGTACAATGGAATATCACTCAGACATGAAATCAATGTCATAAAGCTAGTAGAAGCAAGATGAGTGGATTTAGGTACGACGATTCTAAGTGAAATAAGTCACACAGAAAAAGACACTTATCAAAAGCTATCACTTATAGAGGGAATGTAAAAACCGCTACACTTGAACTGAATTACAAAACAGAATAGAGTCTCACGTTTAGAAAATACTTTATGGCTGCTTAACGGGAAAGGTGAGGTGGGGTGATGCATAAAACAAGGGTTTCAAATTCGCTCAGATACCGTTCCATACACCCAATATGTAATAGACAAGACCTACTCCTTGCTCAGTGAACTGGACTCAACACCCCCTATTCACCGCACAAGAACATATGTAACTAATAAGAATCATAAAACCTATGTATTGATATCTCTCTGGAAGTGAGTCAAGTGGTTGTAAAGCCTCATAAACACAGCCGTGAAAAGCAGCTAAACCCCATTATAAAAATAAATTACTTTTAAAAACCCGTAAAACAAAGACAGTGAAAGAGAGAGAAATTATTACAAAATTCGTTCAGAGGCTGTGATGCAACCTGGATTGACCATATCTAGACCCACAGATGGATGAGACATAAGGGTGGACACTCTTGGGGCTGAGAGGTTGGGTGAGGTTGGGTGAGCAAACGCAGACCCTTTAAAGTAATACTGTGTGGTACCCATTCCATGGGTCCCATATCTCCAGGTTCAAGGGCATCTTCCTACATCGAAAACATGCATGAGAAACCCAGAAGATGGTACACCGTGTGATTTTGAAAGGTTTCTAAAACGCACCTCATTTCTCATCTCCTTGTGTTCGGGTTCGCCATTCCAGCTACTTTACTAGCAATCTCCCTACTTGGAGAATCAGCACCTTTAACCTCCTGTTCCGTACAGGTTGCGATTTGTCCTGAGGGTGAAAGGGAAGAGGGGCCACCAATGAGAGACTAGATCTAGGTGTTGGGACAGGCACAGGTCACTCTATTTTCCCATCAGGAAGAAGAATTAACCACAGGCTCAGCCTGCCGCCCAGAAGCAGAATAGGGCCTGAGGCAATCCCACGCTTTTGCGGCCAGCACCCAAAAAAGCGAGTTGAAAAATGAAGGCCAGGGACACTGCCATTCACAAACCCTCAGCGTTATAAATGATAACTCTCGTCCACAAATATATTGAGGGAAGGCAACAAAGAGGATTTGAAAGCAAGGCAGAATTGCAGGAAACAGGTTTCAGGAGGTAGATTCGAATCGCCTTGAAAGCACATGAAAAGTGGCAAAACATCGACAATGATGCCCTTGGTCAAAAAGGGCGTATGCGTTTTTTCCTGAATATATTCAGGAAAAAACGCATACGCCCTTTTTGGCCAACCAAGCAACCTGGAAAGGCAAATCAGCGCTACAAGGAAGTCTCGCTTCCCATCGGTCAAAAGGGCCATGCTGCAAAAAGTGTCAAAACCAGAAATGCAGGACAGGCCATGGAGAAATGGCAGCCTTGCTACGCTGATGGGCGGGATGTAAATTGCCAACAGCCACTCTGGAGAAGTGTACGGTGTGTCCTGAAACATCGAAAAAACACAGCTTAGGGAGCATAGGGCACGTCCACTCATGGGCGTATAAATTGGGAAAACTAAAAATCAGCAAGACACAGGCACCGCAAAGTTTAGGGCTGCTCTGTTGACAAGAACCTCCACTTCATGACACCTTAAATATCCCAGGAAAGAGAAAAATGGATAAAGAAGTTGTGGACCTTATGTACACTGGAATATCACTCAGACATAAAATCAATGTCATAAGGCTAGTAGAAGAAAGATGAGTGGATTTAGGCACGACGTTCCTAAGTGAAATAAGTCACACAGAAAAAGACTCTTATCATAAGCTATCACTTATAGAGGGAATGTAAAAACCGCTACACTTGAACTGAATTACAAAACAGAACAGTGTCTCACGTTTAGAAAATACATTATGGCTGCTTAACGGGAAAGGTGAGGTGGGGTGATGCATAAAACAAGGGTTTCAAATTCGCTCAGATACCATTCCATACACCCAATATGTAATAGAAAAGACCAACTCCTTCCTCAGTGAACTGGACTCAACACCCCCTATTCACGGCACCAGACTATATGTGACTAGTAAGAATCTTAAAACCTATGTATTGATATCTGTCTGGAAGTGAGTCAAGTGGGTGTAAAGCCGCATAAACACAGCCGTGAAAAGCAGCTAAACCCCATTATAAAAATAAATTACTTTTAAAAACCCGTAAAACAAAGACAGTGAAAGAGAGATAAATTCTTACAAAATTCGTTCAGAGGCTGTGATGCAACCTGGATTGACCATATCTAGACCCACAGCTGGATGAGACATAAGGGTGGACTCTCTTGGGGCTGAGAGTTTGGGTGAGGTTGGGTGAGCAAATGCAGACCCTTTAAAGTAATACTGCGTGGTACGCATCCCATGGGTCCCCAATCTCCAGGTTCAAGGGCATCTTCCTACATCGAAAACATGCATGAGAAACCAGAAGATGGTACACCGTGTGATTTTGAAAGGTTTCTAAAACGCACCTCATTTCTCATCTCCTTGTGTTCGGGTTCGCCATTCCAGCTACTTTACTAGCAATCTCCCTACTGGGAGAATCAGCACCTTTAACCTCCTCTTCCGTACAGGTTGCAATTTGTCCTGAGGATGAAAGGGAAGAGGGGCAACCAATGAGAGACTAGATTTAGGTGTTGGGACAGGCACAGGTCAGTCTATTTTCCCATCAGGAAGAAGAATTAACCACAGGCTCATCCTGCCCCCCGGAACCTGAATAGGGCCTGAGGCAGTCCCGCGCTTTTGCGGCCAGCACCCAAAAAAGCAAGTGGAAAAATGGAGCCCACGGACACTGCCATTCACAAACCCGCAGAGTTATACATGATAACTCTCGTCCACAAATATATTGAGGGAAGGCAACGAAGAGGATTTGAAAGCAAGGCAGAATTGCAGGAAACAGGTTTCAGGAGGTAGATACGAATCGCCTTTAAAGCACATGAAAAGTGGCAATACATCGACAATGATGCCCTTGGCCAAAAAGGGCGTATGCGTTTTTTCCTGAATATATTCAGGAAAAAACGCATACGCCCTTTTTTGCCAACCAAGCAACCTGGAAAGGCAAATCAGCACTACAAGGAAGTCTCGCTTCCCATCGGTCAAAAGGGCCATGCTGCAAAAAGTGTCAAAACCAGAAATGCAGGACAGGCCATGGAGAAATGGCAGCCTTGCTAAGCTGATGGGCGGGATGTAAATTGCCAACAGCCACTCTGGAGAAGTGTACGGTGTGTCCTGAAACATCGAAAAAACACAGCTTAGGGAGCATAGGGCACGTCCACTCATGGACGTATAAATTGGGAAAACTAAAAATCAGCAAGACACAGGCACCCGAAAGTTTAGGGCTGCTCTGTTGACAAGAACCTCCACTTCATGACACCTTAAATATCCCAGGAAAGAGAAAAATGGATAAAGAAGTTGTGGTCCTTATGTACAATGGAATATCACTCAGACATGAAATCAATGTCATAAGGCTAGTAGAAGCAAGATGAGTGGATTTAGGTACGACGATTCTAAGTGAAATAAGTCACACAGAAAAAGATACTTATCATAAGCTATCACTTACAGAGGGAATGTAAAAACCGCTACACTTGAACTGAATTACAAAACAGAACAGAGTCTCACGTTTACAAAACACACTATGGCTGCTTAACGGGAAAGGTGAGGTGGGGTGATGCATAAAACAAGGGTTTCAAATTCGCTCAGATACCGTTCCATACACCCAATATGTAATAGATAAGACCTACTCCTTGCTCAGTGTACTGGACTCAACACCCCCTATTCACCGCACAAGAATATATGTGACTAGTAAGAATCATAAAACCTATGTATTGATATCTCTCTGGAAGTGAGTCAAGTGGTTGTAAAGCCTCATAAACACAGCCGTGAAAAGCAGCTAAACCCCATTATAAAAATAAATTACTTTTAAAAACCCGTAAAACAAAGACAGTGAAAGAGAGAGTAATTCTTACAAAATTCGTTCAGAGGCTGTGATGCAACCTGGATTGACCATATCTAGACCCACAGCTGGATGAGACATAAGGGTGGACACTTTTGGGGCTTAGAGGTTGGGTGAGGTTGGGTGAGCAAACGCAGACACTTTAAAGTAATACTGCGTGGTACCCATCCCATGGGTCCCAAATCTCCAGGTTCAAGGGCATCTTCCTACATCGAAATCATGCATGAGAAACCCAGAAGATGGTACACAGTGTGATTTTGAAAGGTTTCTAAAAGCACCTTATTTCAAATCTCCTTGTGTTCGGGTTCGCCATTCCAGCTACTTTACTAACAATCTCCGTACTTGGAGAATCAGCACCTTTAACCTCCTGTTCCGTGCAGGATGCAATTTGTCCTGACGATGAAAGGGAAGAGGGGCAACCAATGAGAGACTAGATCTAGGTGTGGGGACAGGCACAGGTCACTCTATTTTCCCATCAGGAAGAAGAATTAACCACAGGCTCAGCCTGCCGCCCAGAAGCAGAATAGGGCCTGAGGGAATCCCGTGCTATTGCGGCCAGCACCCAAAAAAGCGAGTTGAAAAATGGAGCCCAGATACACGGCCATTTACAAACCCGCAGAGTTATAAATGATAACTCTCGTCCACAAATATATTGAGGGAAGGCAACGAAGAGGATTTGAAAGCAAGGCAGAATTGCAGGAAACAGGTTTCAGGAGGTAGATTCGAATCGCCTTTAAAGCACATGAAAAGTGGCAAAACATCGACAATGATGCCCTTGGCCAAAAAGGGCGTATGCGTTTTTTCCTGAATATATTCAGGAAAACACGCATACGCCCTTTTTGGCCAACCAAGCAACCTGGAAAGGCAAATCAGTGCTACAAGGAAGTCTCGCTTCCCATCGGTCAAAAGGGCCATGCTGCAAAAAGTGTCAAAACCAGAAATGCAGGACAGGCCATGGAGAAATGGCAGCCTTGCTACGCTGATGGGCGGGATGTAAATTGCCAACAGCCACTCTGGAGAAGTGTACGGTGTGTCCTGAAACATCGAAAAAACACAGCTTAGGGAGCATAGGGCACGTCCACTCATGGGCGTATAAATTGGGAAAACTAAAAATCAGCAAGACACAGGCACCCCAAAGTTTAGGGCTGCTCTGTTGACAAGAACCTCCACTTCATGACACCTTAAATATCTCAGGAAAGAGAAAAATGGATAAAGAAGCTGTGGTCCTTATGTACAATGGGATATCACTCAGACATGAAATCAATGTCATAAAGCTAGTAAAAGCAAGATGAGTGGATTTAGGTACGACGATTCTAAGTGAAATAAGTCACACAGAAAAAGACACTTATCATAAGCTATCACTTATAGAGGGAATGTAAAAACCGCTACACTTGAACTGAATTACAAAACAGAATAGAGTCTCACGTTTAGAAAATACTTTATGGCTGCTTAACGGGAAAGGTGAGGTGGGGTGATGCATAAAACAAGGGTTTCAAATTCGCTCAGATACCGTTCCATACACCCAATATGTAATAGACAAGACCTACTCCTTGCTCAGTGAACTGGACTCAACACCCCTTATTCACCGCACAAGAATATATGTAACTAATAAGAATCATAAAACCTATGTATTGATATCTCTCTGGAAGTGAGTCAAGTGGTTGTAAAGCCTCATAAACACAGCCGTGAAAAGCAGCTAAACCCCATTATAAAAATAAATTACTTTTAAAAACCCGTAAAACAAAGACAGTGAAAGAGAGAGAAATTCTTACAAAATTCGTTCAGAGGCTGTGATGCAACCTGGATTGACCATATCTAGACCCACAGCTGGATGAGACATAAGGGTGGACACTCTTGGAGCTGAGAGGTTGGGTGAGGTTGGGTGAGCAAACGCAGACCCTTTAAAGTAATACTGCGTGGTACCCATCCCATGGGTCCCAAATCTCCAGGTTCAAGGGCATCTTCCTACATCAAAAACATGCATGAGAAACGCAGAAGATGGTACACCGTGTGATTTTGAAAGGTTTCTAAAACGCACCTCATTGCTCATCTCCTTGTGTTCGGGTTCGCCATTCCAGCTACTTTACTAGCAATCTCCCTACTTGGAGAATCAGCACCTTTAACCTCCTGTTCCGTACAGGTTGCGATTTGTCCTGAGGGTGAAAGGGAAGAGGGGCAACCAATGAGAGACTAGATCTAGGTGTTGGGACAGGCACACGTCACTCTATTTTCCCATCAGGAAGAAGAATTAACCACAGGCTCAGCCTGCCGCCCAGAAGCAGAATAGGGCCTGAGGCAATCCCGCGCTTTTGCGGCCAGCACCCAAAAAAGCGAGTTGAAAAATGAAGGCCAGGGACACTGCCATTCACAAACCCGCAGAGTTATAAATGATAACTCTCGTCCACAAATATATTGAGGGAAGGCAACGAAGAGGATTTGAAAGCAAGGCAAAATTGCAGGAAACAGGTTTCAGGAGGTAGATTCGAATCACCTTTAAAGCACATGAAAAGTGGCAAAACATTGACAATGATGCCCTTGGCCAAAAAGGGCGTATGCGTTTTTTCCTGAATATATTCAGGAAAAAACGCATACGCCCTTTTTGGCCAACCAAGCAACCTGGAAAGGCAAATCAGCGCTACAAGGAAGTCTCGCTTCCCATCGGTCAAAAGGGCCATGCTGCAAAAAGTGTCAAAACCAGAAATGCAGGACAGGCCATGGAGAAATGGCAGCCTTGCTACGCTGATGGGCGGGATGTAAATTGCCAACAGCCACTCTGGAGAAGTGTACGGTGTGTCCTGAAACATCGAAAAAACACAGCTTATGGAGCGTAGGGCACGTCCACTCATGGGCGTATAAATTGGGAAAACTAAAAATCAGCAAGACACAGGCACCCCAAAGTTTAGGGCTGCTCTGTTGACAAGAACCTCCACTTCATGACACCTTAAATATCCCAGGGAAGAGAAAAATGGATAAAGAAGTTGTGGTCCTTATGTACAATGGAATATCACTCAGACATAAAATCAATGTCATAAGGCTAGTAGAAGAAAGATGAGTGGATTTAGGCACGACGTTTCTAAGTGAAATAAGTAACACAGAAAAAGACTCTTATCATAAGCTATCACTTATAGAGGGAATGTAAAAACCGCTACACTTGAACTGAATTACAAAACAGAATAGAGTCTCACGTTTAGAAAATACATTATGGCTGCTTAACGGGAAATGTGAGGTGGGGTGATGCATAAAACAAGGGTTTCAAATTCGCTCAGAGACCGTTCCATACACCCAATATGTAATAGACAAGACCTACTCCTTGCTCAGTGAACTGGACTCAACACCCCCTATTCACCGCACAAGAATATATGTAACTAATAAGAATCATAAAACCTATGTATTGATATCTCTCTGGAAGTGAGTCAAGTGGTTGTAAAGCCTCATAAACACAGCCGTGAAAAGCAGCTAAACCCCATTATAAAAATAAATTACTTTTAAAAACCCGTAAAACAAAGACAGTGAAAGAGAGAGAAATTCTTACAAAATTCGTTCAGAGGCTGTGATGCAACCTGGATTGACCATATCTAGACCCACAGCTGGATGAGACATAAGTGTGGACACTCTTGGGGCTGAGAGGTTGGGTGAGGTTGGGTGAGCAAACGCAGACCCTTTCAAGTAATACTGCGTGGTACCCATCCCATGGGTCCCAAATCTCCAGGTTCAAGGGCATCTTCCTACATCGAAATCATGCATGAGAAACCCAGAAGATGGTACACCGTGTGATTTTGAAAGGTTTCTAAAACGCACCTCATTTCTCATCTCCTTGTGTTCGGGTTCGCCATTCCAGCTACTTTACTAGCAATCTCCCTACTTGGAGAATCAGCACCTTTAACCTCCTGTTCCGTACAGGTTGCGATTTGTCCTGAGGGTGAAAGGGAAGAGGGGCAACCAATGAGAGACTAGATTTAGGTGTTGGGACAGGCACAGGTCACTCTATTTTCCCATCAGGAAGCAGAAGTAACCACAGGCTCAGCCTGCCGCCCAGAAGCAGAATAGGGCCTGAGGCAATCCCGCGCTTTTGCGGCCAGCACCCAAAAAAGCGAGTTGAAAAATGAAGGCCAGGGACACTGCCATTCAAAAACCCACAGAGTTATAAATGATAACTCTCGTCCACAAATATATTGAGGGAAGGCAACGAAGAGGATTTAAAAGCAAGGCAGAATTGCAGGAAACAGGTTTCAGGAGGTAGATTCGAATCGCATTTAAAGCACATGAAAAGTGGCAAAACATCGACAATGACGCCCTTGGCCAAAAAGGGCGTATGCGTTTTTTCCTGAATATATTCAGGAAAAAACGCATACGCCCTTTTTGGCCAACCAAGCAACCTGGAAAGGCAAATCAGCGCTACAAGGAAGTCTCGCTTCCCATCGGTCAAAAGGGCCATGCTGCAAAAAGTGTCAAAACCAGAAATGCAGGACAGGCCATGGAGAAATGGCAGCCTTGCTACGCTGATGGGCGGGATGTAAATTGCCAACAGCCACTCTGGAGAAGTGTACGGTGTGTCCTGAAACATCGAAAAAACACAGCTTAGGGAGCATAGGGCACGTCCACTCATGGGCGTATAAATTGGGAAAACTAAAAATCAGCAAGACACAGGCACCCCAAAGTTTAGGGCTGCTCTGTTGACAAGAACCTCCACTTCATGACACCTTAAATATCCCAGGAAAGAGAAAAATGGATAAAGAAGTTGTGGACCTTATGTACACTGGAATATCACTCAGACATAAAATCAATGTCATAAGGCTAGTAGAAGAAAGATGAGTGGATTTAGGCACGACGTTTCTAAGTGAAATAAGTCACACAGAAAAAGACTCTTATCATAAGCTATCACTTATAGAGGGAATGTAAAAACCGCTACACTTGAACTGAATTACAAAACAGAACAGTGTCTCACGTTTAGAAAATACATTATGGCTGCTTAACGGGAAAGGTGAGGTGGGGTGATGCATAAAACAAGGGTTTCAAATTCGCTCAGATACCATTCCATACACCCAATATGTAATAGAAAAGACCAACTCCTTCCTTAGTGAACTGGACTCAACACCCCCTATTCACGGCACCAGACTATATGTGACTAGTAAGAATCTTAAAACCTATGTGTTGATATCTGTCTGGAAGTGAGTCAAGTGGGTGTAAAGCCGCATAAACACAGCCGTGAAAAGCAGCTAAACCCCATTATAAAAATAAATTACTTTTAAAAACCCGTAAAACAAAGACAGTGAAAGAGAGATAAATTCTTACAAAATTCGTTCAGAGGCTGTGATGCAACCTGGATTGACCATATCTAGACCCACAGCTGGATGAGACATAAGGGTGGACTCTCTTGGGGCTGAGAGTTTGGGTGAGGTTGGGTGAGCAAATGCAGACCCTTTAAAGTAATACTGCGTGGTACGCATCCCATGGGTCCCCAATCTCCAGGTTCAAGGGCATCTTCCTACATCGAAAACATGCATGAGAAACCAGAAGATGGTACACCGTGTGATTTTGAAAGGTTTCTAAAACGCACCTCATTTCTCATCTCCTTGTGTTCGGGTTCGCCATTCCAGGTACTTTACTAGCAATCTCCCTATTGGGAGAATCAGAACCTTTAACCTCCTCTTCCGTACAGGTTGCAATTTGTCCTGAGGATGAAAGGGAAGAGAGGCAACCAATGAGAGACTAGATTTAGGTGTTGGGACAGGCACAGGTCAGTCTATTTTCCCATCAGGAAGAAGAATTAACCACAGGCTCATCCTGCCCCCCGGAACCTGAATAGGGCCTGAGGCAGTCCCGCGCTTTTGCGGCCAGCACCCAAAAAAGCGAGTAGAAAAATGGAGCCCACGGACACTGCCATTCACAAACCCGCAGAGTTATACATGATAACTCTCGTCCACAAATATATTGAGGGAAGGCAACGAAGAGGATTTGAAAGCAAGGCAGAATTGCAGGAAACAGGTTTCAGGAGGTAGATTCGAATCGCCTTTAAAGCACATGAAAAGCGGCAAAACATCGACAATGATGCCCTTGGCCAAAAAGGGCGTATGCGTTTTTTCCTGAATATATTCAGGAAAAAACGCATACGCCCTTTTTGGCCAACCAAGCAACCTGGAAAGGCAAATCAGCGCTACAAGGAAGTCTCGCTTCCCATCGGTCAAAAGGGCCATGCTGCAAAAAGTGTCAAAACCAGAAATGCAGGACAGGCCATGGAGAAATGGCAGCCTTGTTACGCTGATGGGCGGGATGTAAATTGCCAACAGCCACTCTGGAGAAGTGTACGGTGTGTCCTGAAACATCGAAAAAACACAGCTTAGGGAGCATAGGGCACGTCCACTCATGGGCGTATAAATTGGGAAAAATAAAAATCATCAAGACACAGGCACCCCAAAGTTTAGAGCTGCTCTGTTGACAAGAACCTCCACTTCATGACACTTTAAATATCCCAGGAAAGAGAAAAATGGATAAAGAAGTTGTGGTCCTTATGTACAATGGAATATCACTCAGACATGAAATCAATGTCATAAGGCTAGTAGAAGCAAGATGAGTGGATTTAGGTACGACGATTCTAAGTGAAATAAGTCACACAGAAAAAGACACTTATCATAAGCTATCACTTATAGAGGGAATGTAAAAACCGCTACACTTGAACTGAATTACAAAACAGAACAGAGTCTCACGTTTAGAAAACACACTATGGCTGCTTAACGGGAAAGGTGAGGTGGGGTGATGCATAAAACAAGGGTTTCAAATTCGCTCAGATAACGTTCCATACACCCAATATGTAATAGACAAGACCTACTCCTTGCTCAGTGAACTGGACTCAACACCACCTATTCACTGCACAACAATATATGTGACTAGTAAGAATCTTAAAACCTATGTATTGATATCTGTCTGGAAGTGAGTCCAGTGGGTGTAAAGGCGAATAAACACAGCCGTGAAAAGCAGCTAAACCCCATTATAAAAATAAATTACTTTTAAAAACCCGTAAAACAAAGACAGTGAAAGAGAGAGAAATTCTTACAAAATTCGTTCAGAGGCTGTGATGCAACCTGGATTGACCATATCTAGACCCACAGCTGGATGAGACATAAGGGTGGACACTCTTGGGGCTGAGAGGTTGGGTGAGGTTGGGTGAGCAAACGCAGACCCTTTAAAGTAATACTGCGTGGTACCCATCCCATGGGTCCCAAATCTCCAGGTTCAAGGGCATCTTCCTACATCGAAAACATGCATGAGAAACCCAGAAGATGGTACACCGTGTGATTTTGAAAGGTTTCTAAAACGCATCTCATTTCTCATCTCCTTGTGTTTGCGTTCGCCATTCCAGCTACTTTACTAGCAATCTCCCTACTTGGAGAATCAGCACCTTTAACCTCCTGTTCCGTACAGGTTGCGATTTGTCCTGAGGGTGAAAGGGAAGAGGGGCAACCAATGAGAGACTAGATCTAGGTGTTGGGACAGGCACACGTCACTCTATTTTCCCATCAGGAAGAAGAATTAACCACAGGCTCAGCCTGCCGCCCAGAAGCAGAATAGGGCCTGAGGCAATCCCGCGCTTTTGCGGCCAGCACCCAAAAAAGCGAGTTGAAAAATGAAGGCCAGGGACACTGCCATTCACAAACCCGCAGAGTTATAAATGATAACTCTCGTCCACAAATATATTGAGGGAAGGCAACGAAGAGGATTTGAAAGCAAGGCAGAATTGCAGGAAACAGGTTTCAGGAGGCAGATTCGAATCGCCTGTAAAGCACATGAAAAGTGGCAAAACATCGAAAATGATGCCCTTGGCCAAAAGGGGCGTATGCGTTTTTTCCTGAATATATTCAGGAAAAAACGCATACGCCCCTTTTGGCCAACCAAGCAACCTGGGAAGGCAAATCAGCGCTACAAGGAAGTCTCGCTTCCCATCGGTCAAAAGGGCCATGCTGCAAAAAGTGTCAAAACCAGAAATGCAGGACAGGCCATGGAGAAATGGCAGCCTTGCTACGCTGATGGGCGGGATGTAAATTGCCAACAGCCACTCTGGAGAAGTGTACGGTGTGTCCTGAAACATCGAAAAATACAGCTTAGGGAGCATAGGGCACGTCCACTCATGGGCGTATAAATTGGGAAAACTAAAAATCAGCAAGACACAGGCACCACAAAGTTTAGGGCTGCTCTGTTGACAAGAACCTCCACTTCATGACACCTTAAATATCCCAGGAAAGAGAAAAATGGATAAAGAAGTTGTGGACCTTATGTACACTGGAATATCACTCAGACATAAAATCAATGTCATAAAGCTAGTAGAAGAAAGATGAGTGGATTTAGGCACGACGTTTCTAAGTGAAATAAGTCACACAGAAAAAGACTCTTATCATAAGCTATCACTTTTAGAGGGAATGTAAAAACTGCTACACTTGAACTGAATTACAAAACAGAACAGAGTCTCACGTTTAGAAAACACACTATGGCTGCTTAACGGGAAAGGTGAGGTGGGGTGATGCATAAAACAAGGGTTTCAAATTCGCTCAGATACCGTCCCATACACCCAATATTTAATAGACAAGACCTACTCCTTGCTCAGTGAACTGGACTCAACACCCCCTATTCACTGCACAACAATATATGTGACTAGTAAGAATCTTAAAACCTATGTATTGATATCTGTCTGGAAGTGAGTCCAGTGGGTGTAAAGGCACATAAACACAGCCGTGAAAAGCAGCTAAACCCCATTATAAAAATAAATTACTTTTAAAAACCCGTAAAACAAAGACAGTGAAAGACAGAGAAATTCTTACAAAATTCGTTCAGGGGCTGTGATGCAACCTGGATTGACCATATCTAGACCCACAGCTGGATGAGACATAAGGGTGGACACTCTTGGGGCTGAGAGGTTGGGTGAGGTTGGGTGAGCAATCGCAGACCCTTTAAAGTAATACTGCGTGGTACCCATCCCATGGGTCCCAAATCTCCAGGTTCAAGGGCATCTTCCTACATCAAAAACATGCATGAGAAACCCAGAAGATGGTACACCGTGTGATTTTGAAAGGTTTCTAAAACGCACCTCATTTCTCATCTCCTTGTGTTCGGGTTCGCCATTCCATCTACTTTACTAACAATCTCCCTACTTGGAGAATCAGCACCTTTAACCTCCTGTTCCGTACAGGTTGCGATTTGTCCTGAGGGTGAAAGGGAAGAGGGGCAACCAATGAGAGACTAGATCTAGGTGTTGGGACAGGCACAGGTCACTCTATTTTCCCATCAGGAAGAAGAATTAACCACAGGCTCAGCCTGACGCCCAGAAGCAGAATAGGGCCTGAGGCAATCCCGCGCTTTTGCGGCCAGCACCCAAAAAAGCGAGTTGAAAAATGTAGGCCAGGGACACTGCCATTCACAAACCAGCAGAGTTATAAATGATAACTCTCGTCCACAAATATATTGAGGGAAGGCAATGAAGAGGATTTGAAAGCAAGGCAGAATTGCAGGAAACAGGTTTTAGGAGGTAGATTCGAATCGCCTTTAAAGCACATGAAAAGTGGCAAAACATCGACAATGATGCCCTTGGCCAAAAAGGGCGTATGAGTTTTTTCCTGAATATATTCAGGAAAAAACGCATACGCCCTTTTTGGCCAACCAAGCAACCTGGAAAGGCAAATCAGCGCTACAAGGAAGTCTCGCTTCCCATCGGTCAAAAGGGCCATGCTGCAAAAAGTGTCAAAACCAGAAATGCAGGACAGGCCATGGAGAAATGGCAGCCTTGCTACGCTGATGGGCGGGATGTAAATTGCCAACAGCCACTCTGGAGAAGTGTACGGTGTGTCCTGAAACATCGAAAAAACACAGCTTAGGGAGCATAGGGCACGTCCACTCATGGGCGTATAAATTGGGAAAACTAAAAATCAGCAAGACACAGGCACCCCAAAGTTTAGGGCTGCTCTGTTGACAAGAACCTCCACTTCATGACACCTTAAATATCCCAGGAAAGAGAAAAATGGATAAAGAAGTTGTGGTCCTTATGTACAATGGAATATCACTCAGACATGAAATCAATGTCATAAGGCAAGTAGAAGCAAGATGAGTGGATTTAGGTACGACGATTCTAAGTGAAATAAGTCACACAGAAAAAGACACTTATCATAAGCTATCACTTATAGAGGGAATGTAAAAACCGCTACACTTGAACTGAATTACAAACAGAACAGTGTCTCACGTTTAGAAAACACACTATGGCTGCTTAACGGGAAAGGTGAGGTGGGGTGATGCATAAAACAAGGGTTTCAAATTCGCTCAGATACCATTCCATACACCCAATATGTAATAGAAAAGACCAACTCCTTCCTCAGTGAACTGGACTCAACACCCCCTATTCACGGCACCAGACTATATGTGACTAGTAAGAATCTTAAAACCTATGTATTGATATCTGTCTGGAAGTGAGTCAAGTGGGTGTAAAGCCGCATAAACACAGCCGTGAAAAGCAGCTAAACCCCATTATAAAAATAAATTACTTTTAAAAACCCGTAAAACAAAGACAGTGAAAGAGAGATAAATTCTTACAAAATTCGTTCAGAGGCTGTGATGCAACCTGGATTGACCATATCTAGACCCACAGCTGGATGAGACATAAGGGTGGACTCTCTTGGGGCTGAGAGTTTGGGTGAGGTTGGGTGAGCAAATGCAGACCCTTTAAAGTAATACTGCGTGGTACGCATCCCATGGGTCCCCAATCTCCAGGTTCAAGGGCATCTTCCTACATCGAAAACATGCATGAGAAACCAGAAGATGGTACACCGTGTGATTTTGAAAGGTTTCTAAAACGCACCTCATTTCTCATCTCCTTGTGTTCGGGTTCGCCATTCCAGCTACTTTACTAACAATCTCCCTACTGGGAGAATCAGCACATTTAACCTCCTCTTCCGTACAGGTTGCAATTTGTCCTGAGGATGAAAGGGAAGAGGGGCAACCAATGAGAGACTAGATCTAGGTGTTGGGACAGGCAGAGGTCAGTCTATTTTCCCATCAGGAAGAAGAATTAACCACAGGCTCAGCCTGCCGCCCGGAACCAGAAAAGGGCCTTAAGCAATCCCGTGCTTTTGCGGCCAGTTCCCAAAATAGACAGTTGAAAAATGGAGCTCAGGGGCACTGCAATTCACAAACCTGCTGAGTTATAAATGATAACTCTCGTCCACAAATATATTGAGGGAAGGCAACGAAGAGGATTTGAAAGCAAGGCCGAATTGCAGGAAACAGGTTTCAGGAGGTAGATTCGAATCGCCTTTAAAGCACATGAAAAGCGGCAAAACGTCGACAATTATGCCCTTGGCCAAAAAGGGCGTATGCGTTTTTTCCTGAGTATATTCAGGAAAAAACGCATACGCCCTTTTTGGCCAACCAAGCAACCTGGAAAGGCAAATCAGCGCTACAAAGAAGTCTCGCTTCCCATCGGTCAAAAGGGCCATGCTGCAAAAAGTGTCAAAACCAGAAATGCAGGACAGGCCATGGAGAAATGGCAGCCTTGCTACGCTGATGGGTGGGATGTAAATTGCCAACAGCCACTCTGGAGATGTGTACAGTGTGTCCTGATACATCGAAAAAACACAGCTTAGGGAGCATAGGGCACGTCCACTCATGGGCGTATAAATTGGGAAAACTAAAAATCAGCAAGACACAGGCACCCCAAAGTTTAGGGCTGCTCTGTTGACAAGAACCTCCACTTCATGACACCTTAAATATCCCAGGAAAGAGAAAAATGGATAAAGAAGTTGTGGTCCTTATGTACAATGGAATATCACTCAGATATGAAATCAATGTCATAAGGCTAGGAGAAGCAAGATGATTGGATTTAGGTACGACGATTCTAAGTGAAATAAGTCACACAGAAAAAGACACTTATCATAAGCTATCACTTATAGAGGGAATGTAAAAACCGCTACACTTGAACTGAATTACAAAACAGAACAGAGTCTCACGTTTAGAAAACACACTATGGCTGCTTAACGGGAAAGGTGAGGTGGGGTGATGCATAAAACAAGGGTTTCAAATTCGCTCACATACCGTTCCATACACCCAATATGTAATAGACAAGACCTACTCCTTGCTCAGTGAACTGGACTCAACACCACCTATTCACTGCACAACAATATATGTGACTAGTAAGAATCTTAAAACCTATGTATTGATATCTGTCTGGAAGTGAGTCCAGTGGGTGTAAAGGCGAATAAACACAGCCGTGAAAAGCAGCTAAACCCCATTATAAAAATAAATTACTTTTAAAAACCCGTAAAACAAAGACAGTGAAAGAGAGATAAATTCTTACAAAATTCGTTCAGAGGCTGTGATGCAACCTGGATTGACCATATCTAGACCCACAGCTGGATGAGACATAAGGGTGGACTCTCTTGGGGCTGAGAGTTTGGGTGAGGTTGGGTGAGCAAATGCAGACCCTTTAAAGTAATACTGCGTGGTACGCATCCCATGGGTCCCCAATCTCCAGGTTCAAGGGCATCTTCCTACATCGAAAACATGCATGAGAAACCAGAAGATGGTACACCGTGTGATTTTGAAAGGTTTCTAAAACGCACCTCATTTCTCATCTCCTTGTGTTCGGGTTCGCCATTCCAGGTACTTTACTAGCAATCTCCCTATTGGGAGAATCAGAACCTTTAACCTCCTCTTCCGTACA
This sequence comes from Eschrichtius robustus, assembly GCF_028021215.1. Lineage (NCBI taxonomy): Eukaryota > Metazoa > Chordata > Mammalia > Artiodactyla > Eschrichtiidae > Eschrichtius > Eschrichtius robustus. The sequence continues at coordinate 1,352,063 of NW_027175169.1, forward strand.
GGTTGCAATTTGTCCTGAGGATGAAAGGGAAGAGAGGCAACCAATGAGAGACTAGATTTAGGTGTTGGGACAGGCACAGGTCAGTCTATTTTCCCATCAGGAAGAAGAATTAACCACAGGCTCATCCTGCCCCCCGGAACCTGAATAGGGCCTGAGGCAGTCCCGCGCTTTTGCGGCCAGCACCCAAAAAAGCGAGTAGAAAAATGGAGCCCACGGACACTGCCATTCACAAACCCGCAGAGTTATACATGATAACTCTCGTCCACAAATATATTGAGGGAAGGCAACGAAGAGGATTTGAAAGCAAGGCAGAATTGCAGGAAACAGGTTTCAGGAGGTAGATTCGAATCGCCTTTAAAGCACATGAAAAGCGGCAAAACATCGACAATGATGCCCTTGGCCAAAAAGGGCGTATGCGTTTTTTCCTGAATATATTCAGGAAAAAACGCATACGCCCTTTTTGGCCAACCAAGCAACCTGGAAAGGCAAATCAGCGCTACAAGGAAGTCTCGCTTCCCATCGGTCAAAAGGGCCATGCTGCAAAAAGTGTCAAAACCAGAAATGCAGGACAGGCCATGGAGAAATGGCAGCCTTGTTACGCTGATGGGCGGGATGTAAATTGCCAACAGCCACTCTGGAGAAGTGTACGGTGTGTCCTGAAACATCGAAAAAACACAGCTTAGGGAGCATAGGGCACGTCCACTCATGGGCGTATAAATTGGGAAAAATAAAAATCATCAAGACACAGGCACCCCAAAGTTTAGAGCTGCTCTGTTGACAAGAACCTCCACTTCATGACACTTTAAATATCCCAGGAAAGAGAAAAATGGATAAAGAAGTTGTGGTCCTTATGTACAATGGAATATCACTCAGACATGAAATCAATGTCATAAGGCTAGTAGAAGCAAGATGAGTGGATTTAGGTACGACGATTCTAAGTGAAATAAGTCACACAGAAAAAGACACTTATCATAAGCTATCACTTATAGAGGGAATGTAAAAACCGCTACACTTGAACTGAATTACAAAACAGAACAGAGTCTCACGTTTAGAAAACACACTATGGCTGCTTAACGGGAAAGGTGAGGTGGGGTGATGCATAAAACAAGGGTTTCAAATTCGCTCAGATAACGTTCCATACACCCAATATGTAATAGACAAGACCTACTCCTTGCTCAGTGAACTGGACTCAACACCACCTATTCACTGCACAACAATATATGTGACTAGTAAGAATCTTAAAACCTATGTATTGATATCTGTCTGGAAGTGAGTCCAGTGGGTGTAAAGGCGAATAAACACAGCCGTGAAAAGCAGCTAAACCCCATTATAAAAATAAATTACTTTTAAAAACCCGTAAAACAAAGACAGTGAAAGAGAGAGAAATTCTTACAAAATTCGTTCAGAGGCTGTGATGCAACCTGGATTGACCATATCTAGACCCACAGCTGGATGAGACATAAGGGTGGACACTCTTGGGGCTGAGAGGTTGGGTGAGGTTGGGTGAGCAAACGCAGACCCTTTAAAGTAATACTGCGTGGTACCCATCCCATGGGTCCCAAATCTCCAGGTTCAAGGGCATCTTCCTACATCGAAAACATGCATGAGAAACCCAGAAGATGGTACACCGTGTGATTTTGAAAGGTTTCTAAAACGCATCTCATTTCTCATCTCCTTGTGTTTGCGTTCGCCATTCCAGCTACTTTACTAGCAATCTCCCTACTTGGAGAATCAGCACCTTTAACCTCCTGTTCCGTACAGGTTGCGATTTGTCCTGAGGGTGAAAGGGAAGAGGGGCAACCAATGAGAGACTAGATCTAGGTGTTGGGACAGGCACACGTCACTCTATTTTCCCATCAGGAAGAAGAATTAACCACAGGCTCAGCCTGCCGCCCAGAAGCAGAATAGGGCCTGAGGCAATCCCGCGCTTTTGCGGCCAGCACCCAAAAAAGCGAGTTGAAAAATGAAGGCCAGGGACACTGCCATTCACAAACCCGCAGAGTTATAAATGATAACTCTCGTCCACAAATATATTGAGGGAAGGCAACGAAGAGGATTTGAAAGCAAGGCAGAATTGCAGGAAACAGGTTTCAGGAGGCAGATTCGAATCGCCTGTAAAGCACATGAAAAGTGGCAAAACATCGAAAATGATGCCCTTGGCCAAAAGGGGCGTATGCGTTTTTTCCTGAATATATTCAGGAAAAAACGCATACGCCCCTTTTGGCCAACCAAGCAACCTGGGAAGGCAAATCAGCGCTACAAGGAAGTCTCGCTTCCCATCGGTCAAAAGGGCCATGCTGCAAAAAGTGTCAAAACCAGAAATGCAGGACAGGCCATGGAGAAATGGCAGCCTTGCTACGCTGATGGGCGGGATGTAAATTGCCAACAGCCACTCTGGAGAAGTGTACGGTGTGTCCTGAAACATCGAAAAATACAGCTTAGGGAGCATAGGGCACGTCCACTCATGGGCGTATAAATTGGGAAAACTAAAAATCAGCAAGACACAGGCACCACAAAGTTTAGGGCTGCTCTGTTGACAAGAACCTCCACTTCATGACACCTTAAATATCCCAGGAAAGAGAAAAATGGATAAAGAAGTTGTGGACCTTATGTACACTGGAATATCACTCAGACATAAAATCAATGTCATAAAGCTAGTAGAAGAAAGATGAGTGGATTTAGGCACGACGTTTCTAAGTGAAATAAGTCACACAGAAAAAGACTCTTATCATAAGCTATCACTTTTAGAGGGAATGTAAAAACTGCTACACTTGAACTGAATTACAAAACAGAACAGAGTCTCACGTTTAGAAAACACACTATGGCTGCTTAACGGGAAAGGTGAGGTGGGGTGATGCATAAAACAAGGGTTTCAAATTCGCTCAGATACCGTCCCATACACCCAATATTTAATAGACAAGACCTACTCCTTGCTCAGTGAACTGGACTCAACACCCCCTATTCACTGCACAACAATATATGTGACTAGTAAGAATCTTAAAACCTATGTATTGATATCTGTCTGGAAGTGAGTCCAGTGGGTGTAAAGGCACATAAACACAGCCGTGAAAAGCAGCTAAACCCCATTATAAAAATAAATTACTTTTAAAAACCCGTAAAACAAAGACAGTGAAAGACAGAGAAATTCTTACAAAATTCGTTCAGGGGCTGTGATGCAACCTGGATTGACCATATCTAGACCCACAGCTGGATGAGACATAAGGGTGGACACTCTTGGGGCTGAGAGGTTGGGTGAGGTTGGGTGAGCAATCGCAGACCCTTTAAAGTAATACTGCGTGGTACCCATCCCATGGGTCCCAAATCTCCAGGTTCAAGGGCATCTTCCTACATCAAAAACATGCATGAGAAACCCAGAAGATGGTACACCGTGTGATTTTGAAAGGTTTCTAAAACGCACCTCATTTCTCATCTCCTTGTGTTCGGGTTCGCCATTCCATCTACTTTACTAACAATCTCCCTACTTGGAGAATCAGCACCTTTAACCTCCTGTTCCGTACAGGTTGCGATTTGTCCTGAGGGTGAAAGGGAAGAGGGGCAACCAATGAGAGACTAGATCTAGGTGTTGGGACAGGCACAGGTCACTCTATTTTCCCATCAGGAAGAAGAATTAACCACAGGCTCAGCCTGACGCCCAGAAGCAGAATAGGGCCTGAGGCAATCCCGCGCTTTTGCGGCCAGCACCCAAAAAAGCGAGTTGAAAAATGTAGGCCAGGGACACTGCCATTCACAAACCAGCAGAGTTATAAATGATAACTCTCGTCCACAAATATATTGAGGGAAGGCAATGAAGAGGATTTGAAAGCAAGGCAGAATTGCAGGAAACAGGTTTTAGGAGGTAGATTCGAATCGCCTTTAAAGCACATGAAAAGTGGCAAAACATCGACAATGATGCCCTTGGCCAAAAAGGGCGTATGAGTTTTTTCCTGAATATATTCAGGAAAAAACGCATACGCCCTTTTTGGCCAACCAAGCAACCTGGAAAGGCAAATCAGCGCTACAAGGAAGTCTCGCTTCCCATCGGTCAAAAGGGCCATGCTGCAAAAAGTGTCAAAACCAGAAATGCAGGACAGGCCATGGAGAAATGGCAGCCTTGCTACGCTGATGGGCGGGATGTAAATTGCCAACAGCCACTCTGGAGAAGTGTACGGTGTGTCCTGAAACATCGAAAAAACACAGCTTAGGGAGCATAGGGCACGTCCACTCATGGGCGTATAAATTGGGAAAACTAAAAATCAGCAAGACACAGGCACCCCAAAGTTTAGGGCTGCTCTGTTGACAAGAACCTCCACTTCATGACACCTTAAATATCCCAGGAAAGAGAAAAATGGATAAAGAAGTTGTGGTCCTTATGTACAATGGAATATCACTCAGACATGAAATCAATGTCATAAGGCAAGTAGAAGCAAGATGAGTGGATTTAGGTACGACGATTCTAAGTGAAATAAGTCACACAGAAAAAGACACTTATCATAAGCTATCACTTATAGAGGGAATGTAAAAACCGCTACACTTGAACTGAATTACAAACAGAACAGTGTCTCACGTTTAGAAAACACACTATGGCTGCTTAACGGGAAAGGTGAGGTGGGGTGATGCATAAAACAAGGGTTTCAAATTCGCTCAGATACCATTCCATACACCCAATATGTAATAGAAAAGACCAACTCCTTCCTCAGTGAACTGGACTCAACACCCCCTATTCACGGCACCAGACTATATGTGACTAGTAAGAATCTTAAAACCTATGTATTGATATCTGTCTGGAAGTGAGTCAAGTGGGTGTAAAGCCGCATAAACACAGCCGTGAAAAGCAGCTAAACCCCATTATAAAAATAAATTACTTTTAAAAACCCGTAAAACAAAGACAGTGAAAGAGAGATAAATTCTTACAAAATTCGTTCAGAGGCTGTGATGCAACCTGGATTGACCATATCTAGACCCACAGCTGGATGAGACATAAGGGTGGACTCTCTTGGGGCTGAGAGTTTGGGTGAGGTTGGGTGAGCAAATGCAGACCCTTTAAAGTAATACTGCGTGGTACGCATCCCATGGGTCCCCAATCTCCAGGTTCAAGGGCATCTTCCTACATCGAAAACATGCATGAGAAACCAGAAGATGGTACACCGTGTGATTTTGAAAGGTTTCTAAAACGCACCTCATTTCTCATCTCCTTGTGTTCGGGTTCGCCATTCCAGCTACTTTACTAACAATCTCCCTACTGGGAGAATCAGCACATTTAACCTCCTCTTCCGTACAGGTTGCAATTTGTCCTGAGGATGAAAGGGAAGAGGGGCAACCAATGAGAGACTAGATCTAGGTGTTGGGACAGGCAGAGGTCAGTCTATTTTCCCATCAGGAAGAAGAATTAACCACAGGCTCAGCCTGCCGCCCGGAACCAGAAAAGGGCCTTAAGCAATCCCGTGCTTTTGCGGCCAGTTCCCAAAATAGACAGTTGAAAAATGGAGCTCAGGGGCACTGCAATTCACAAACCTGCTGAGTTATAAATGATAACTCTCGTCCACAAATATATTGAGGGAAGGCAACGAAGAGGATTTGAAAGCAAGGCCGAATTGCAGGAAACAGGTTTCAGGAGGTAGATTCGAATCGCCTTTAAAGCACATGAAAAGCGGCAAAACGTCGACAATTATGCCCTTGGCCAAAAAGGGCGTATGCGTTTTTTCCTGAGTATATTCAGGAAAAAACGCATACGCCCTTTTTGGCCAACCAAGCAACCTGGAAAGGCAAATCAGCGCTACAAAGAAGTCTCGCTTCCCATCGGTCAAAAGGGCCATGCTGCAAAAAGTGTCAAAACCAGAAATGCAGGACAGGCCATGGAGAAATGGCAGCCTTGCTACGCTGATGGGTGGGATGTAAATTGCCAACAGCCACTCTGGAGATGTGTACAGTGTGTCCTGATACATCGAAAAAACACAGCTTAGGGAGCATAGGGCACGTCCACTCATGGGCGTATAAATTGGGAAAACTAAAAATCAGCAAGACACAGGCACCCCAAAGTTTAGGGCTGCTCTGTTGACAAGAACCTCCACTTCATGACACCTTAAATATCCCAGGAAAGAGAAAAATGGATAAAGAAGTTGTGGTCCTTATGTACAATGGAATATCACTCAGATATGAAATCAATGTCATAAGGCTAGGAGAAGCAAGATGATTGGATTTAGGTACGACGATTCTAAGTGAAATAAGTCACACAGAAAAAGACACTTATCATAAGCTATCACTTATAGAGGGAATGTAAAAACCGCTACACTTGAACTGAATTACAAAACAGAACAGAGTCTCACGTTTAGAAAACACACTATGGCTGCTTAACGGGAAAGGTGAGGTGGGGTGATGCATAAAACAAGGGTTTCAAATTCGCTCAGATCCCGATCCATACACCCAATATGTAATAGACAAGACCTACTCCTTGCTCAGTGAACTGGACTCAACACCCCCTATTCACCGCACAAGAATATATCTGACTAGTAAGAATCGTAAAACCTATTTATTGATATCTCTCTGGAAGTGAGTCAAGTGGGTGTAAAGCCGCATAAACACAGCCATGAAAAGGAGCTAAACCCCATTATAAAAATAAATTACTTTAAAAATCCCGTAAAAGAAAGACAGTGAAAGAGAGAGAAATTCTTACAAAATTCGTTCAGAGGCTGTGATGCAACCTGGATTGACCATATCTAGACCCACAGCTGGATGAGACATAAGGGTGGACTCTCTTGGGGCTGAGAGTTTGGGTGAGGTTGGGTGAGCAAATGCAGACCCTTTAAAGTAATACTGCGTGGTACGCATCCCATGGGTCCCCAATCTCCAGGTTCAAGGGCATCTTCCTACATCGAAAACATGCATGAGAAACCAGAAGATGGTACACCGTGTGATTTTGAAAGGTTTCTAAAACGCACCTCATTTCTCATCTCCTTGTGTTCGGGTTCGCCATTCCAGCTACTTTACTAACAATCTCCCTACTGGGAGAATCAGCACATTTAACCTCCTCTTCCGTACAGGTTGCAATTTGTCCTGAGGATGAAAGGGAAGAGGGGCAACCAATGAGAGACTAGATCTAGGTGTTGGGACAGGCACAGGTCAGTCTATTTTCCCATCAGGAAGAAGAATTAACCACAGGCTCAGCCTGCCGCCCAGAAGCAGAATAGGGCCTGAGGCAATCCCGCGCTTTTGCGGCCAGCACCCAAAAAAGCGAGTTGAAAAATGAAGGCCAGGGACACTGCCATTCACAAACCCGCAGAGTTATAAATGATAACTCTCGTCCACAAATATATTGAGGGAAGGCAACGAAGAGGATTTGAAAGCAAGGCAGAATTGCAGGAAACAGGTTTCAGGAGGCAGATTCGAATCGCCTGTAAAGCACATGAAAAGTGGCAAAGCATCGAAAATGATGCCCTTGGCCAAAAGGGGCGTATGCGTTTTTTCCTGAATATATTCAGGAAAAAACGCATACGCCCCTTTTGGCCAACCAAGCAACCTGGGAAGGCAAATCAGCGCTACAAGGAAGTCTCGCTTCCCATCGGTCAAAAGGGCCATGCTGCAAAAAGTGTCAAAACCAGAAATGCAGGACAGGCCATGGAGAAATGGCAGCCTTGCTACGCTGATGGGCGGGATGTAAATTGCCAACAGCCACTCTGGAGAAGTGTACGGTGTGTCCTGAAACATCGAAAAATACAGCTTAGGGAGCATAGGGCACGTCCACTCATGGGCGTATAAATTGGGAAAACTAAAAATCAGCAAGACACAGGCACCCCAAAGTTTAGGGCTGCTCTGTTGACAAGAACCTCCACTTCATGACACCTTAAATATCCCAGGAAAGAGAAAAATGGATAAAGAAGTTGTGGACCTTATGTACACTGGAATATCACTCAGACATAAAATCAATGTCATAAAGCTAGTAGAAGAAAGATGAGTGGATTTAGGCACGACGTTTCTAAGTGAAATAAGTCACACAGAAAAAGACTCTTATCATAAGCTATCACTTTTAGAGGGAATGTAAAAACTGCTACACTTGAACTGAATTACAAAACAGAACAGAGTCTCACGTTTAGAAAACACACTATGGCTGCTTAACGGGAAAGGTGAGGTGGGGTAATGCATAAAACAAGGGTTTCAAATTCGCTCAGATACCGTCCCATACACCCAATATTTAAAAGACAAGACCTACTCCTTGCTCAGTGAACTGGACTCAACACCCCCTATTCACTGCACAACAATATATGTGACTAGTAAGAATCTTAAAACCTATGTATTGATATCTGTCTGGAAGTGAGTCCAGTGGGTGTAAAGGCACATAAACACAGCCGTGAAAAGCAGCTAAACCCCATTATAAAAATAAATTACTTTTAAAAACCCGTAAAACAAAGACAGTGAAAGACAGAGAAATTCTTACAAAATTCGTTCAGGGGCTGTGATGCAACCTGGATTGACCATATCTAGACCCACAGCTGGATGAGACATAAGGGTGGACACTCTTGGGGCTGAGAGGTTGGGTGAGGTTGGGTGAGCAAACGCAGACCCTTTAAAGTAATACTGCGTGGTACCCATCCCATGGGTCCCAAATCTCCAGGTTCAAGGGCATCTTCCTACATCAAAAACATGCATGAGAAACCCAGAAGATGGTACACCGTGTGATTTTGAAAGGTTTCTAAAACGCATCTCATTTCTCATCTCCTTGTGTTTGCGTTCGCCATTCCAGCTACTTTACTAGCAATCTCCCTACTTGGAGAATCAGCACCTTTAACCTCCTGTTCAGTACAGGTTGCGATTTGTCCTGAGGGTGAAAGGGAAGAGGGGCAACCAATGAGAGACTAGATCTAGGTGTTGGGACAGGCACAGGTCACTCTATTTTCCCATCAGGAAGAAGAATTAACCACAGGCTCAGCCTGCCGCCCAGAAGCAGAATAGGGCCTGAGGCAATCCCGCGCTTTTGCGGCCAGCACCCAAAAAAGCGAGTTGAAAAATGAAGGCCAGGGACACTGCCATTCACAAACACGCAGAGTTATAAATGATAACTCTCGTCCACAAATATATTGAGGGAAGGCAACGAAGAGGATTTGAAAGCAAGGCAGAATTGCAGGAAACAGGTTTCAGGAGGCAGATTCGAATCGCCTGTAAAGCACATGAAAAGTGGCAAAACATCGAAAATGATGCCCTTGGCCAAAAGGGGCGTATGCGTTTTTTCCTGAATATATTCAGGAAAAAACGCATACGCCCCTTTTGGCCAACCAAGCAACCTGGGAAGGCAAATCAGCGCTACAAGGAAGTCTCGCTTCCCATCGGTCAAAAGGGCCATGCTGCAAAAAGTGTCAAAACCAGAAATGCAGGACAGGCCATGGAGAAATGGCAGCCTTGCTACGCTGATGGGCGGGATGTAAATTGCCAACAGCCACTCTGGAGAAGTGTACGGTGTGTCCTGAAACATCGAAAAATACAGCTTAGGGAGCATAGGGCACGTCCACTCATGGGCGTATAAATTGGGAAAACTAAAAATCAGCAAGACACAGGCACCCCAAAGTTTAGGGCTGCTCTGTTGACAAGAACCTCCACTTCATGACACCTTAAATATCCCAGGAAAGAGAAAAATGGATAAAGAAGTTGTGGACCTTATGTACACTGGAATATCACTCAGACATAAAATCAATGTCATAAAGCTAGTAGAAGAAAGATGAGTGGATTTAGGCACGACGTTTCTAAGTGAAATAAGTCACACAGAAAAAGACTCTTATCATAAGCTATCACTTTTAGAGGGAATGTAAAAACTGCTACACTTGAACTGAATTACAAAACAGAACAGAGTCTCACGTTTAGAAAACACACTATGGCTGCTTAACGGGAAAGGTGAGGTGGGGTGATGCATAAAACAAGGGTTTCAAATTCGCTCAGATACCGTCCCATACACCCAATATTTAATAGACAAGACCTACTCCTTGCTCAGTGAACTGGACTCAACACCCCCTATTCACTGCACAACAATATATGTGACTAGTAAGAATCTTAAAACCTATGTATTGATTTCTGTCTGGAAGTGAGTCCAGTGGGTGTAAAGTCACATAAACACAGCCGTGAAAAGCAGTTAAACCCCATTATAAAAATAAATTACTTTTAAAAACCCGTAAAACAAAGACAGTGAAAGACAGAGAAATTCTTACAAAATTCGTTCAGGGGCTGTGATGCAACCTGGATTGACCATATCTAGACCCACAGCTGGATGAGACATAAGGGTGGACACTCTTGGGGCTGAGAGGTTGGGTGAGGTTGGGTGAGCAAACGCAGACCCTTTAAAGTAATACTGCGTGGTACCCATCCCATGGGTCCCAAATCTCCAGGTTCAAGGACATCTTCCTACATCAAAAACATGCATGAGAAACCCAGAAGATGGTACACCGTGTGATTTTGAAAGGTTTCTAAAACGCACCTCATTTCTCATCTCCTTGTGTTCGGGTTCGCCATTCCATCTACTTTACTAACAATCTCCCTACTTGGAGAATCAGCACCTTTAACCTCCTGTTCCGTACAGGTTGCGATTTGTCCTGAGGGTGAAAGGGAAGAGGGGCAACCAATGAGAGACTAGATCTAGGTGTTGGGACAGGCACAGGTCACTCTATTTTCCCATCAGGAAGAAGAATTAACCACAGGCTCAGCCTGACGCCCAGAAGCAGAATAGGGCCTGAGGCAATCCCGCGCTTTTGCGGCCAGCACCCAAAAAAGCGAGTTGAAAAATGTAGGCCAGGGACACTGCCATTCACAAACCAGCAGCGTTATAAATGATAATCTCGTCCACAAATATATTGAGGGAAGGCAATGAAGAGGATTTGAAAGCAAGGCAGAATTGCAGGAAACAGGTTTTAGGAGGTAGATTCGAATCGCCTTTAAAGCACATGAAAAGTGGCAAAACATCGACAATGATGCCCTTGGACAAAAAGGGCGTATGAGTTTTTTCCTGAATATATTCAGGAAAAAACGCATACGCCCTTTTTGGCCAACCAAGCAACCTGGAAAGGCAAATCAGCGCTACATGGAAGTCTCGCTTCCCATCGGTCAAAAGGGCCATGCTGCAAAAAGTGTCAAAACCAGAAATGCAGGACAGGCCATGGAGAAATGGCAGCCTTGCTACGCTGATGGGCGGGATGTAAATTGCCAACAGCCACTCTGGAGAAGTGTACGGTGTGTCCTGAAACATCGAAAAACACAGCTTAGGGAGCATAGGGCACGTCCACTCATGGGCGTATAAATTGGGAAAACTAAAAATCAGCAAGACACAGGCACCCCAAAGTTTAGGGCTGCTCTGTTGACAAGAACCTCCACTTCATGACACCTTAAATATCCCAGGAAAGAGAAAAATGGATAAAGAAGTTGTGGTCCTTATGTACAATGGAATATCACTCAGACATGAAATCAATGTCATAAGGCAAGTAGAAGCAAGATGAGTGGATTTAGGTACGACGATTCTAAGTGAAATAAGTCACACAGAAAAAGACACTTATCATAAGCTATCACTTATAGAGGGAATGTAAAAACCGCTACACTTGAACTGAATTACAAAACAGAACAGTGTCTCACGTTTAGAAAACACACTATGGCTGCTTAACGGGAAAGGTGAGGTGGGGTGATGCATAAAACAAGGGTTTCAAATTCGCTCAGATACCATTCCATACACCCAATATGTAATAGAAAAGACCAACTCCTTCCTCAGTGAACTGGACTCAACACCCCCTATTCACGGCACCAGACTATATGTGACTAGTAAGAATCTTAAAACCTATGTATTGATATCTGTCTGGAAGTGAGTCAAGTGGGTGTAAAGCCGCATAAACACAGCCGTGAAAAGCAGCTAAACCCCATTATAAAAATAAATTACTTTTAAAAACCCGTAAAACAAAGACAGTGAAAGAGAGATAAATTCTTACAAAATTCGTTCAGAGGCTGTGATGCAACCTGGATTGACCATATCTAGACCCACAGCTGGATGAGACATAAGGGTGGACTCTCTTGGGGCTGAGAGTTTGGGTGAGGTTGGGTGAGCAAATGCAGACCCTTTAAAGTAATACTGCGTGGTACGCATCCCATGGGTCCCCAATCTCCAGGTTCAAGGGCATCTTCCTACATCGAAAACATGCATGAGAAACCAGAAGATGGTACACCGTGTGATTTTGAAAGGTTTCTAAAACGCACCTCATTTCTCATCTCCTTGTGTTCGGGTTCGCCATTCCAGCTACTTTACTAACAATCTCCCTACTGGGAGAATCAGCACATTTAACCTCCTCTTCCGTACAGGTTGCAATTTGTCCTGAGGATGAAAGGGAAGAGGGGCAACCAATGAGAGACTAGATCTAGGTGTTGGGACAGGCACAGGTCAGTTTATTTTCCCATCAGGAAGAAGAATTAACCACAGGCTCAGCCTGCCGCCCGGAACCAGAAAAGGGCCTTAAGCAATCCCGTGCTTTTGCGGCCAGCTCCCAAAAAAGCGAGTTGAAAAATGGAGACCAGGGACACTGCCATTCACAAACTCGCAGAGTTATAAATGATAACTCTCGTCCACAAATATATTGAGGGAAGGCAACGAAGCGGATTTGAAAGCAAGACAGAATTGCAGGAAACAGATTTCAGGAGGTAGATTCGAATCGCCTTTAAAGCACATGAAAAGCGGCAACACGTCGACAATGATGCCCTTGGCCAAAAAGGGCGTATGCGTTTTTTCCTGAATATATTCAGGAAAAAACGCATACGCCGTTTTTGGACAACCAAGCAACATGGAAAGGCAAATCAGCGCTACAAAGAAGTCTCGCTTCCCATCGGTCAAAAGGGCCATGCTGAAAAATGTGTCAAAACCACAAAAGCAGGAGAGGCCATGGAGAAATGGGAGCCTTGCTACGCTGATGGGCGGGATGTAAATTGCCAGCAGCCACTCTGGAGAAGTGTACGGTGTGGCCTGAAATATCGAAAAAACACAGCTTAGGGAGCTTAGGGCACTTCCACTCATGGGCGTATAAATTGGGAAAACTAAAAATCAGCAAGACACAGGCACCCCAAAGTTTAGGGCTGCTCTGTTGACAAGAACCTCCACTTCATGACACCTTAACTATCCCAGGAAAGAGAAAAATGGATAAAGAAATTGTGGTCCTTATGTACAATGGAATATCACTCAGCCATGAAATCAATGTCATAAGGCTAGCAGCAGCATGATGAGTGGATTTAGGTACGACGACTCTAAGTGAAATAAGTCACACAGAAAAAGACACTTATCATAAGCTATCACTTATAGAGGGAATGTAAAAACCGCTACACTTGAACTGAATTACAAATCAGAACAGAGTCACCCAATTTGAAAACACACTATGGCTGCTTAACGGGAAAGGTGAGGTGGGGTGATGCATAAAACAAGGGTTTCAAATTAGCTCAGATACTGTTCCATACACCCAATATGTAATAGACAAGACCTACTCCTTGCTCAGTGAACTGGACTCCACACCCCCTATTTACCACACAAGAATATATCTGAGTAGTGAGAATCTTAAAACCTATGTATTGATATCTCTCTGGAAGTGAGACAAGTGGGTGTAAAGCCGCATAAACACAGCCGTGAAAAGCATCTAACCACATTATAAAAATAAATTATTTTTAAAAACCCATGAGACAAAGACAGTGAAAGAGAGAGAAATTCTTACAAAATTCATTCAGGGGCTGTGACGCAACCTGGATTGACCATATCTAGACCCACAGCTGGATGAGACATAAGGGTGGACACTCTTAGGGCTGAGAGGTTTGGTGAGGTTGGGTGAGCAAACGCAGACCCTTTAAAGTAATACTGCGTGGTACCCATCCCATGGGTCCCAAATCTCCAGGTTCAAGGGCATCTTCCTACATCGAAAACATGCATGAGAAACCCAGAAGATGGTACACCGTGTGATTGGGAAAGTTTCTAAAACGCACCTCATTTCTCATCTCCTTGTGCTCGGGTTCGCCATTCCAGCTACTTTACTAGCAATCTCCCTACTTGGAGAATCAGCACCTTTAACCTCCTGTTCTGTACAGGTTGCAATTTGTCCTGAGGATGAACGGGAAGAGGGGCAACCAAGGAGAGACTAGATCTAGGTGTTGGAACAGGCACAGGTCAATCTATTTTCCCATCAGGAAGAAGAATTAAGCACAGGCTCAGCCTGCCGCCAGGAAGCAGAATAGTGCCTGAGGCAATCCCGCGCTTCTGCGGCCAGCTCCCAAAAAAGCCAGTTGAAAAATGGAGCACATGGGCACTGCAATTCACAAACCTGCAGAGTTATAAATGATAACTCTCGTCCACAAATATCTTGAGGGAAGGCAACGAAGAGGATTTGAAAGCAAGGCAGAATTGCAGGAAACTGGTTTCAGGAGGTAGATTCGAATCGGCTTTAAAGCACATGAAAAGCGGCAAAACGTCGACAGTGACGCCCTTGGCCAAAAAGGGCGTATGCGTTTTTTCCTGAATATATTCAGGAAAAAACGCATACGCCCTTTTTGTCCAACCATGCAACCTGGAAAGGCAAATCAGCGCTACAAAGAAGTCTCGCTTCCCATCGGTCAAAAGGGCCATGCTGAAAAAAGTGTCAAAACCACAAAAGCAGGACAGGCCATGGAGAAATGAAAGCCTTGCTACACTGATGGGCGGGATGTAAACTGCCAGCAGCCACTCTGGAGAAGTGTACGGTGTGGCCTTAAACACCGAAAAAACACAGCATAGGGAGCCTAGGGCACTTCCACTCATGGGCGTATAAATTGGGAAAACTAAAAATCAGCAAGACACAGGCACCCCAAAGTTTAGGGCTGCTCTGTTGACAAGAACCTCCACTTCATGACACCTTAAATATCCCAGTAAAGAGAAAAATGGATAAAGAAGTTCTGGTCCTTATGTACAATGGAATATCACTCAGCCATGAAATCAATGTCATAAGGCTAGTAGCAGCATGATGAGTGGATTTTGGTACGACGACTCTAAGTGAAATAAGTCACACAGAAAAAGACACGTATCGAAAGCTATCACTCATAGAGGGAATGTAAAAACCGCTACACTTGAACTGAATTACAAATCAGAACAGAGTCACCCATTTTGAAAACACACTATGGCTGCTTAACGGGAAAGGTGAGGTGGGGTGATGCATAAAACAAGGGTTTCAAATTAGCTCAGATACCGTTCCATACACCCAATATGTAATAGACAAGACCTACTCCTTGCTCAGTGAACTGGACTCAACACCCCCTATTCACTGCAGAAGAATATATCTGACTAGTAAGAATCTTAAAACCTATACATTGATATCTCTCTGGAAGTGAGTCAAGTGGGTGTAAAGCCGCGTAAACACAGCCGTGAAAAGCATCTAACCACATTATAAAAATAAATTAGTTTTAAAAACCCATGAAACAAAGACAGTGAAAGAGAGAGAAATTCTTAAAAAATTCATTCAGGGGCTGTGACGCATCCTGGATTGACCATATCTAGACCCACAGGTTGATGAGACATAAGGGTGGACACTCTTGGGGCTGAGAGGTTTGGTGAGATTGGGTGAGCTAACGCAGACCCTTTAAAGTAATACTGCGTGGTACCCATCCCATGGGTCCCAAATCTCCAGGTTCAAGGGCATCTTCCTACATCGAAAACATGCATGAGAAACCCAGAAGATGGTACACCGTGTGATTGGGAAAGTTTCTAAAACGCACCTCATTTCTCATCTCCTTGTGCTCGGGTTCGCCATTCCACCTACTTTACTAGCAATCTCCCTACTTGGAGAATCAGCACCTTTAACCTCCTGTTCTGTACAGGTTACAATTTGTCCTGAGGATGAACGGGAAGAGGGGCAACCAATGAGAGACTAGATGTAGGTGTTGGGACAGGCAGAGGTCACTCTATTTTCTCATCAGGAAGAAGAATTAAGCACAGGCTCAGCCTGCCGCAGGGAAGCAGAATAGTGCCTGAGGCAATCCCGCGCTTCTGCGGCCAGCTCCCAAAAAAGCCAGTTGAAAAATGGAGCACATGGGCACTGCAATTCACAAACCTGCAGAGTTATAAATGATAACTCTCGTCCACAAATATATTGAGGGAAGGCAACGAAGAGGATTTGAAAGCAAGGCAGAATTGCAGGAAACAGGTTTCAGGAGGTAGATTCGAATCGGCTTTAAAGCACATGAAAAGCGACAAAACGTCGACAGTGACGCCCTTGGCCAAAAAGGGCGTATGCGTTTTTTCCTGAATATATTCAGGAAAAAAAACATACGCCCTTTTTGGCCAACCAAGCAACCTGGAAATGCAAATCAGCGCTACAAAGAAGTCTCGCTTCCCATCGGTCAAAAGGGCCATGCTGAAAAAAGTGTCAAAACCACAAAAGCAGGACAGGCCATGGAGAAATGGGAGCCTTGCTACACTGATGGGCGGGATGTAAATTGCCAGCAGCCTCTCTGGAGAAGTGTACGGTGTGTCCTGAAACATCGATAAAACACAGATTAGGGAGCATAGGGCACGTCCACTCATGGGCGTATAAATTGGGAAAATTAATAATCAGCAAGACACAGGCACCCCAAAGTTTAGGGCTGCTCTGTTGACAAGAACCTCCACTTCATGACACCTTAAATATCCCAGGAAAGAGAAAAATGGATACAGAAGTTGTGGTCCTTATGTACAATGGAATATCACTCAGCCATGAAATCAATGTCATATGGCTAGTAGCAGCATGATGAGTGGATTTAGGTACGACGACTCTAAGTGAAATAAGTCACACAGAAAAAGACACTTATCATAAGCTATCACTTACAGAGAGAATGTAAAAACTGCTACACTTGAACTGAATTACAAAACAGAACAGAGTCACACGTTTAGAAAACACACTATGGCTGCTTAACGGGAAAGGAGAGGTGGGGTGATGCATAAAACAAGGGTTTCAAATTAGCTCAGATACCGTTCCATACACCCAATATGTAATAGACAAGACCTACTCCTTGCTCAGTGAACTGGACTCAACACCCCCTATTCACCGCACAAGTATATATCAGACTAGTAAGAATCTTAAAACTTATGTATTGATATCTCTCTGGAAGTGTGTCAAGTGGGTGTAAAGCCGCATAAACACAGCCGTTAAAAGAAGCTAAACCCCAATATAAAAATAAATTACTTTTAAAAACCCGTAAAACAAAGACAGTGAAAGAGAGAGAAATTCTTACACAATTCGTTCAGGGGCTGTGATGCAACCTGGATTGAACATATCTAGACCCACAGCTGGATGAGACATAAGGGTGGACACTCTTGGGGCTGAGAGGTTGGGTGAGGTTGGGTGAGCAAACGCAGACCCTTTAAAGTAATACTGCGTGGTACCCATCCCATGGGTCCCAAATCTCCAGGTTCAAGGGCATCTTCCTACATCAAAAACATGCATGAGAAACCCAGAAGATGGTACACCGTGTGATTTTGAAAGGTTTCTAAAACGCACCTCATTTCTCATCTCCTTGTGTTCGGGTTCGCCATTCCATCTACTTTACTAACAATCTCCCTACTTGGAGAATCAGCACCTTTAACCTCCTGTTCCGTACAGGTTGCGATTTGTCCTGAGGGTGAAAGGGAAGAGGGGCAACCAATGAGAGACTAGATCTAGGTGTTGGGACAGGCACAGGTCACTCTATTTTCCCATCAGGAAGAAGAATTAACCACAGGCTCAGCCTGACGCCCAGAAGCAGAATAGGGCCTGAGGCAATCCCGCGCTTTTGCGGCCAGCACCCAAAAAAGCGAGTTGAAAAATGTAGGCCAGGGACACTGCCATTCACAAACCAGCAGAGTTATAAATGATAACTCTCGTCCACAAATATATTGAGGGAAGGCAATGAAGAGGATTTGAAAGCAAGGCAGAATTGCAGGAAACAGGTTTTAGGAGGTAGATTCGAATCGCCTTTAAAGCACATGAAAAGTGGCAAAACATCGACAATGATGCCCTTGGCCAAAAAGGGCGTATGAGTTTTTTCCTGAATATATTCAGGAAAAAACGCATACGCCCTTTTTGGCCAACCAAGCAACCTGGAAAGGCAAATCAGCGCTACAAGGAAGTCTCGCTTCCCATCGGTCAAAAGGGCCATGCTGCAAAAAGTGTCAAAACCAGAAATGCAGGACAGGCCATGGAGAAATGGCAGCCTTGCTACGCTGATGGGCGGGATGTAAATTGCCAACAGCCACTCTGGAGAAGTGTACGGTGTGTCCTGAAACATCGAAAAAACACAGCTTAGGGAGCATAGGGCACGTCCACTCATGGGCGTATAAATTGGGAAAACTAAAAATCAGCAAGACACAGGCACCCCAAAGTTTAGGGCTGCTCTGTTGACAAGAACCTCCACTTCATGACACCTTAAATATCCCAGGAAAGAGAAAAATGGATAAAGAAGTTGTGGTCCTTATGTACAATGGAATATCACTCAGACATGAAATCAATGTCATAAGGCAAGTAGAAGCAAGATGAGTGGATTTAGGTACGACGATTCTAAGTGAAATAAGTCACACAGAAAAAGACACTTATCATAAGCTATCACTTATAGAGGGAATGTAAAAACCGCTACACTTGAACTGAATTACAAACAGAACAGTGTCTCACGTTTAGAAAACACACTATGGCTGCTTAACGGGAAAGGTGAGGTGGGGTGATGCATAAAACAAGGGTTTCAAATTCGCTCAGATACCATTCCATACACCCAATATGTAATAGAAAAGACCAACTCCTTCCTCAGTGAACTGGACTCAACACCCCCTATTCACGGCACCAGACTATATGTGACTAGTAAGAATCTTAAAACCTATGTATTGATATCTGTCTGGAAGTGAGTCAAGTGGGTGTAAAGCCGCATAAACACAGCCGTGAAAAGCAGCTAAACCCCATTATAAAAATAAATTACTTTTAAAAACCCGTAAAACAAAGACAGTGAAAGAGAGATAAATTCTTACAAAATTCGTTCAGAGGCTGTGATGCAACCTGGATTGACCATATCTAGACCCACAGCTGGATGAGACATAAGGGTGGACTCTCTTGGGGCTGAGAGTTTGGGTGAGGTTGGGTGAGCAAATGCAGACCCTTTAAAGTAATACTGCGTGGTACGCATCCCATGGGTCCCCAATCTCCAGGTTCAAGGGCATCTTCCTACATCGAAAACATGCATGAGAAACCAGAAGATGGTACACCGTGTGATTTTGAAAGGTTTCTAAAACGCACCTCATTTCTCATCTCCTTGTGTTCGGGTTCGCCATTCCAGCTACTTTACTAACAATCTCCCTACTGGGAGAATCAGCACATTTAACCTCCTCTTCCGTACAGGTTGCAATTTGTCCTGAGGATGAAAGGGAAGAGGGGCAACCAATGAGAGACTAGATCTAGGTGTTGGGACAGGCAGAGGTCAGTCTATTTTCCCATCAGGAAGAAGAATTAACCACAGGCTCAGCCTGCCGCCCGGAACCAGAAAAGGGCCTTAAGCAATCCCGTGCTTTTGCGGCCAGTTCCCAAAATAGACAGTTGAAAAATGGAGCTCAGGGGCACTGCAATTCACAAACCTGCTGAGTTATAAATGATAACTCTCGTCCACAAATATATTGAGGGAAGGCAACGAAGAGGATTTGAAAGCAAGGCCGAATTGCAGGAAACAGGTTTCAGGAGGTAGATTCGAATCGCCTTTAAAGCACATGAAAAGCGGCAAAACGTCGACAATTATGCCCTTGGCCAAAAAGGGCGTATGGGTTTTTTCCTGAGTATATTCAGGAAAAAACGCATACGCCCTTTTTGGCCAACCAAGCAACCTGGAAAGGCAAATCAGCGCTACAAAGAAGTCTCGCTTCCCATCGGTCAAAAGGGCCATGCTGCAAAAAGTGTCAAAACCAGAAATGCAGGACAGGCCATGGAGAAATGGCAGCCTTGCTACGCTGATGGGTGGGATGTAAATTGCCAACAGCCACTCTGGAGATGTGTACAGTGTGTCCTGATACATCGAAAAAACACAGCTTAGGGAGCATAGGGCACGTCCACTCATGGGCGTATAAATTGGGAAAACTAAAAATCAGCAAGACACAGGCACCCCAAAGTTTAGGGCTGCTCTGTTGACAAGAACCTCCACTTCATGACACCTTAAATATCCCAGGAAAGAGAAAAATGGATAAAGAAGTTGTGGTCCTTATGTACAATGGAATATCACTCAGATATGAAATCAATGTCATAAGGCTAGGAGAAGCAAGATGATTGGATTTAGGTACGACGATTCTAAGTGAAATAAGTCACACAGAAAAAGACACTTATCATAAGCTATCACTTATAGAGGGAATGTAAAAACCGCTACACTTGAACTGAATTACAAAACAGAACAGAGTCTCACGTTTAGAAAACACACTATGGCTGCTTAACGGGAAAGGTGAGGTGGGGTGATGCATAAAACAAGGGTTTCAAATTCGCTCAGATCCCGATCCATACACCCAATATGTAATAGACAAGACCTACTCCTTGCTCAGTGAACTGGACTCAACACCCCCTATTCACCGCACAAGAATATATCTGACTAGTAAGAATCGTAAAACCTATTTATTGATATCTCTCTGGAAGTGAGTCAAGTGGGTGTAAAGCCGCATAAACACAGCCGTGAAAAGGAGCTAAACCCCATTATAAAAATAAATTACTTTAAAAATCCCGTAAAAGAAAGACAGTGAAAGAGAGAGAAATTCTTACAAAATTCGTTCAGAGGCTGTGATGCAACCTGGATTGACCATATCTAGACCCACAGCTGGATGAGACATAAGGGTGGACTCTCTTGGGGCTGAGAGTTTGGGTGAGGTTGGGTGAGCAAATGCAGACCCTTTAAAGTAATACTGCGTGGTACGCATCCCATGGGTCCCCAATCTCCAGGTTCAAGGGCATCTTCCTACATCGAAAACATGCATGAGAAACCAGAAGATGGTACACCGTGTGATTTTGAAAGGTTTCTAAAACGCACCTCATTTCTCATCTCCTTGTGTTCGGGTTCGCCATTCCAGCTACTTTACTAACAATCTCCCTACTGGGAGAATCAGCACATTTAACCTCCTCTTCCGTACAGGTTGCAATTTGTCCTGAGGATGAAAGGGAAGAGGGGCAACCAATGAGAGACTAGATCTAGGTGTTGGGACAGGCACAGGTCAGTCTATTTTCCCATCAGGAAGAAGAATTAACCACAGGCTCAGCCTGCCGCCCGGAACCAGAAAAGGGCCTTAAGCAATCCCGTGCTTTTGCGGCCAGCTCCCAAAAAAGCGAGTTGAAAAATGGAGCCCAGGGACACTGCCATTCACAAACTCGCAGAGTTATAAATGATAACTCTCGTCCACAAATATATTGAGGGAAGGCAACGAAGCGGATTTGAAAGCAAGGCAGAATTGCAGGAAACAGGTTTCAGGAGGTAGATTCGAATCGCCTTTAAAGCACATGAAAAGCGGTAAAACATCGACAATGATGCCCATGGCCAAAAAGGGCGTATGCGTTTTTTCCTGAATATATTCAGGAAAAAACGCATACGCCCTTTTTGGCCAACCAAGCAACCTGGAAAGGCAAATCAGCGCTACAAGGAAGTCTCGCTTCCCATCGGTCAAAAGGGCCATGCTGCAAAAAGTGTCAAAACCAGAAATGCAGGACAGGCCATGGAGAAATGGCAGCCTTGTTACGCTGATGGGCGGGATGTAAATTGCCAACAGCCACTCTGGAGAAGTGTACGGTGTGTCCTGAAACATCGAAAAAACACAGCTTAGGGAGCATAGGGCACGTCCACTCATGGGCGTATAAATTGGGAAAAATAAAAATCATCAAGACACAGGCACCCCAAAGTTTAGGGCTGCTCTGTTGACAAGAACCTCCACTTCATGACACCTTAAATATCCCAGGAAAGAGAAAAATGGATAAAGAAGTTGTGGTCCTTATGTACAATGGAATATCACTCAGACATGAAATCAATGTCATAAGGCTAGTAGAAGCAAGATGAGTGGATTTAGGTACGACGATTCTAAGTGAAATAAGTCACACAGAAAAAGACACTTATCATAAGCTATCACTTATAGAGGGAATGTAAAAACCGCTACACTTGAACTGAATTACAAAACAGAACAGAGTCTCACGTTTAGAAAACACACTATGGCTGCTTAACGGGAAAGGTGAGGTGGGGTGATGCATAAAACAAGGGTTTCAAATTCGCTCAGATACCGTTCCATACACCCAATATGTAATAGACAAGACCTACTCCTTGCTCAGTGAACTGGACTCAACACCACCTATTCACTGCACAACAATATATGTGACTAGTAAGAATCTTAAAACCTATGTATTGATATCTGTCTGGAAGTGAGTCCAGTGGGTGTAAAGGCGCATAAACACAGCCGTGAAAAGCAGCTAAACCCCATTATAAAAATAAATTACTTTTAAAAACCCGTAAAACAAAGACAGTGAAAGAGAGAGAAATTCTTACAAAATTCGTTCAGAGGCTGTGATGCAACCTGGATTGACCATATCTAGACCCACAGCTGGATGAGACATAAGGGTGGACACTCTTGGGGCTGAGAGGTTGGGTGAGGTTGGGTGAGCAAACGCAGACCCTTTAAAGTAATACTGCGTGGTACCCATCCCATGGGTCCCAAATCTCCAGGTTCAAGGGCATCTTCCTACATCGAAAACATGCATGAGAAACCCAGAAGATGGTACACCGTGTGATTTTGAAAGGTTTCTAAAACGCATCTCATTTCTCATCTCCTTGTGTTTGCGTTCGCCATTCCAGCTACTTTACTAGCAATCTCCCTACTTGGAGAATCAGCACCTTTAACCTCCTGTTCCGTACAGGTTGCGATTTGTCCTGAGGGTGAAAGGGAAGAGGGGCAACCAATGAGAGACTAGATCTAGGTGTTGGGACAGGCACAGGTCACTCTATTTTCCCATCAGGAAGAAGAATTAACCACAGGCTCAGCCTGCCGCCCAGAAGCAGAATAGGGCCTGAGGCAATCCCGCGCTTTTGCGGCCAGCACCCAAAAAAGCGAGTTGAAAAATGAAGGCCAGGGACACTGCCATTCACAAACCCGCAGAGTTATAAATGATAACTCTCGTCCACAAATATATTGAGGGAAGGCAACGAAGAGGATTTGAAAGCAAGGCAGAATTGCAGGAAACAGGTTTCAGGAGGCAGATTCGAATCGCCTGTAAAGCACATGAAAAGTGGCAAAGCATCGAAAATGATGCCCTTGGCCAAAAGGGGCGTATGCGTTTTTTCCTGAATATATTCAGGAAAAAACGCATACGCCCCTTTTGGCCAACCAAGCAACCTGGGAAGGCAAATCAGCGCTACAAGGAAGTCTCGCTTCCCATCGGTCAAAAGGGCCATGCTGCAAAAAGTGTCAAAACCAGAAATGCAGGACAGGCCATGGAGAAATGGCAGCCTTGCTACGCTGATGGGCGGGATGTAAATTGCCAACAGCCACTCTGGAGAAGTGTACGGTGTGTCCTGAAACATCGAAAAATACAGCTTAGGGAGCATAGGGCACGTCCACTCATGGGCGTATAAATTGGGAAAACTAAAAATCAGCAAGACACAGGCACCCCAAAGTTTAGGGCTGCTCTGTTGACAAGAACCTCCACTTCATGACACCTTAAATATCCCAGGAAAGAGAAAAATGGATAAAGAAGTTGTGGACCTTATGTACACTGGAATATCACTCAGACATAAAATCAATGTCATAAAGCTAGTAGAAGAAAGATGAGTGGATTTAGGCACGACGTTTCTAAGTGAAATAAGTCACACAGAAAAAGACTCTTATCATAAGCTATCACTTTTAGAGGGAATGTAAAAACTGCTACACTTGAACTGAATTACAAAACAGAACAGAGTCTCACGTTTAGAAAACACACTATGGCTGCTTAACGGGAAAGGTGAGGTGGGGTGATGCATAAAACAAGGGTTTCAAATTCGCTCAGATACCGTCCCATACACCCAATATTTAATAGACAAGACCTACTCCTTGCTCAGTGAACTGGACTCAACACCCCCTATTCACTGCACAACAATATATGTGACTAGTAAGAATCTTAAAACCTATGTATTGATTTCTGTCTGGAAGTGAGTCCAGTGGGTGTAAAGTCACATAAACACAGCCGTGAAAAGCAGCTAAACCCCATTATAAAAATAAATTACTTTTAAAAACCCGTAAAACAAAGACAGTGAAAGACAGAGAAATTCTTACAAAATTCGTTCAGGGGCTGTGATGCAACCTGGATTGACCATATCTAGACCCACAGCTGGATGAGACATAAGGGTGGACACTCTTGGGGCTGAGAGGTTGGGTGAGGTTGGGTGAGCAAACGCAGACCCTTTAAAGTAATACTGCGTGGTACCCATCCCATGGGTCCCAAATCTCCAGGTTCAAGGGCATCTTCCTACATCAAAAACATGCATGAGAAACCCAGAAGATGGTACACCGTGTGATTTTGAAAGGTTTCTAAAACGCACCTCATTTCTCATCTCCTTGTGTTCGGGTTCGCCATTCCATCTACTTTACTAACAATCTCCCTACTTGGAGAATCAGCACCTTTAACCTCCTGTTCCGTACAGGTTGCGATTTGTCCTGAGGGTGAAAGGGAAGAGGGGCAACCAATGAGAGACTAGATCTAGGTGTTGGGACAGGCACAGGTCACTCTATTTTCCCATCAGGAAGAAGAATTAACCACAGGCTCAGCCTGACGCCCAGAAGCAGAATAGGGCCTGAGGCAATCCCGCGCTTTTGCGGCCAGCACCCAAAAAAGCGAGTTGAAAAATGTAGGCCAGGGACACTGCCATTCACAAACCAGCAGCGTTATAAATGATAATCTCGTCCACAAATATATTGAGGGAAGGCAATGAAGAGGATTTGAAAGCAAGGCAGAATTGCAGGAAACAGGTTTTAGGAGGTAGATTCGAATCGCCTTTAAAGCACATGAAAAGTGGCAAAACATCGACAATGATGCCCTTGGACAAAAAGGGCGTATGAGTTTTTTCCTGAATATATTCAGGAAAAAACGCATACGCCCTTTTTGGCCAACCAAGCAACCTGGAAAGGCAAATCAGCGCTACATGGAAGTCTCGCTTCCCATCAGTCAAAAGGGCCATGCTGCAAAAAGTGTCAAAACCAGAAATGCAGGACAGGCCATGGAGAAATGGCAGCCTTGCTACGCTGATGGGCGGGATGTAAATTGCCAACAGCCACTCTGGAGAAGTGTACGGTGTGTCCTGAAACATCGAAAAACACAGCTTAGGGAGCATAGGGCACGTCCACTCATGGGCGTATAAATTGGGAAAACTAAAAATCAGCAAGACACAGGCACCCCAAAGTTTAGGGCTGCTCTGTTGACAAGAACCTCCACTTCATGACACCTTAAATATCCCAGGAAAGAGAAAAATGGATAAAGAAGTTGTGGTCCTTATGTACAATGGAATATCACTCAGACATGAAATCAATGTCATAAGGCAAGTAGAAGCAAGATGAGTGGATTTAGGTACGACGATTCTAAGTGAAATAAGTCACACAGAAAAAGACACTTATCATAAGCTATCACTTATAGAGGGAATGTAAAAACCGCTACACTTGAACTGAATTACAAAACAGAACAGTGTCTCACGTTTAGAAAACACACTATGGCTGCTTAACGGGAAAGGTGAGGTGGGGTGATGCATAAAACAAGGGTTTCAAATTCGCTCAGATACCATTCCATACACCCAATATGTAATAGAAAAGACCAACTCCTTCCTCAGTGAACTGGACTCAACACCCCCTATTCACGGCACCAGACTATATGTGACTAGTAAGAATCTTAAAACCTATGTATTGATATCTGTCTGGAAGTGAGTCAAGTGGGTGTAAAGCCGCATAAACACAGCCGTGAAAAGCAGCTAAACCCCATTATAAAAATAAATTACTTTTAAAAACCCGTAAAACAAAGACAGTGAAAGAGAGATAAATTCTTACAAAATTCGTTCAGAGGCTGTGATGCAACCTGGATTGACCATATCTAGACCCACAGCTGGATGAGACATAAGGGTGGACTCTCTTGGGGCTGAGAGTTTGGGTGAGGTTGGGTGAGCAAATGCAGACCCTTTAAAGTAATACTGCGTGGTACGCATCCCATGGGTCCCCAATCTCCAGGTTCAAGGGCATCTTCCTACATCGAAAACATGCATGAGAAACCAGAAGATGGTACACCGTGTGATTTTGAAAGGTTTCTAAAACGCACCTCATTTCTCATCTCCTTGTGTTCGGGTTCGCCATTCCAGCTACTTTACTAACAATCTCCCTACTGGGAGAATCAGCACATTTAACCTCCTCTTCCGTACAGGTTGCAATTTGTCCTGAGGATGAAAGGGAAGAGGGGCAACCAATGAGAGACTAGATCTAGGTGTTGGGACAGGCACAGGTCAGTTTATTTTCCCATCAGGAAGAAGAATTAACCACAGGCTCAGCCTGCCGCCCGGAACCAGAAAAGGGACTTAAGCAATCCCGTGCTTTTGCGGCCAGCTCCCAAAAAAGCGAGTTGAAAAATGGAGACCAGGGACACTGCCATTCACAAACTCGCAGAGTTATAAATGATAACTCTCGTCCACAAATATATTGAGGGAAGGCAACGAAGCGGATTTGAAAGCAAGGCAGAATTGCAGGAAACAGATTTCAGGAGGTAGATTCGAATCGCCTTTAAAGCACATGAAAAGCGGCAAAACGTCGACAATGATGCCCTTGGCCAAAAAGGGCGTATGCATTTTTTCCTGAATATATTCAGGAAAAAACGCATACGCCCTTTTTGGCCAACCAAGCAACCTGGAAAGGCAAATCAGCGCTACAAAGAAGTCTCGCTTCCCATCGGTCAAAAGGGCCATGCTGAAAAATGTGTCAAAACCACAAAAGCAGGAGAGGCCATGGAGAAATGGGAGCCTTGCTACGCTGATGGGCGGGATGTAAATTGCCAGCAGCCACTCTGGAGAAGTGTACGGTGTGGCCTGAAATATCGAAAAAACACAGCTTAGGGAGCTTAGGGCACTTCCACTCATGGGCGTATAAATTGGGAAAACTAAAAATCAGCAAGACACAGGCACCCCAAAGTTTAGGGCTGCTCTGTTGACAAGAACCTCCACTTCATGACACCTTAAATATCCCAGGAAAGAGAAAAATGGATAAAGAAATTGTGGTCCTTATGTACAATGGAATATCACTCAGCCATGAAATCAATGTCATAAGGCTAGCAGCAGCATGATGAGTGGATTTAGGTACGACGACTCTAAGTGAAATAAGTCACACAGAAAAAGACACTTATCATAAGCTATCACTTATAGAGGGAATGTAAAAACCGCTACACTTGAACTGAATTACAAATCAGAACAGAGTCACCCAATTTGAAAACACACTATGGCTGCTTAACGGGAAAGGTGAGGTGGGGTGATGCATAAAACAAGGGTTTCAAATTAGCTCAGATACTGTTCCATACACCCAATATGTAATAGACAAGACCTACTCCTTTCTCAGTGAACTGGACTCCACACCCCCTATTTACCACACAAGAATATATCTGAGTAGTGAGAATCTTAAAACCTATGTATTGATATCTCTCTGGAAGTGAGACAAGTGGGTGTAAAGCCGCATAAACACAGCCGTGAAAAGCATCTAACCACATTATAAAAATAAATTATTTTTAAAAACCCATGAGACAAAGACAGTGAAAGAGAGAGAAATTCTTACAAAATTCATTCAGGGGCTGTGACGCAACCTGGATTGACCATATCTAGACCCACAGCTGGATGAGACATAAGGGTGGACACTCTTAGGGCTGAGAGGTTTGGTGAGGTTGGGTGAGCAAACGCAGACCCTTTAAAGTAATACTGCGTGGTACCCATCCCATGGGTCCCAAATCTCCAGGTTCAAGGGCATCTTCCTACATCGAAAACATGCATGAGAAACCCAGAAGATGGTACACCGTGTGATTGGGAAAGTTTCTAAAACGCACCTCATTTCTCATCTCCTTGTGCTCGGGTTCGCCATTCCAGCTACTTTACTAGCAATCTCCCTACTTGGAGAATCAGCACCTTTAACCTCCTGTTCTGTACAGGTTGCAATTTGTCCTGAGGATGAACGGGAAGAGGGGCAACCAAGGAGAGACTAGATCTAGGTGTTGGAACAGGCACAGGTCAATCTATTTTCCCATCAGGAAGAAGAATTAAGCACAGGCTCAGCCTGCCGCCAGGAAGCAGAATAGTGCCTGAGGCAATCCCGCGGTTCTGCGGCCAGCTCCCAAAAAAGCCAGTTGAAAAATGGAGCACATGGGCACTGCAATTCACAAACCTGCAGAGTTATAAATGATAACTCTCGTCCACAAATATCTTGAGGGAAGGCAACGAAGAGGATTTGAAAGCAAGGCAGAATTGCAGGAAACTGGTTTCAGGAGGTAGATTCGAATCGGCTTTAAAGCACATGAAAAGCGGCAAAACGTCGACAGTGACGCCCTTGGCCAAAAAGGGCGTATGCGTTTTTTCCTGAATATATTCAGGAAAAAACGCATACGCCCTTTTTGTCCAACCATGCAACCTGGAAAGGCAAATCAGCGCTACAAAGAAGTCTCGCTTCCCATCGGTCAAAAGGGCCATGCTGAAAAATGTGTCAAAACCACAAAAGCAGGACAGGCCATGGAGAAATGAAAGCCTTGCTACACTGATGGGCGGGATGTAAACTGCCAGCAGCCACTCTGGAGAAGTGTACGGTGTGGCCTTAAACACCGAAAAAACACAGCATAGGGAGCCTAGGGCACTTCCACTCATGGGCGTATAAATTGGGAAAACTAAAAATCAGCAAGACACAGGCACCCCAAAGTTTAGGGCTGCTCTGTTGACAAGAACCTCCACTTCATGACACCTTAAATATCCCAGTAAAGAGAAAAATGGATAAAGAAGTTCTGGTCCTTATGTACAATGGAATATCACTCAGCCATGAAATCAATGTCATAAGGCTAGTAGCAGCATGATGAGTGGATTTTGGTAGGACGACTCTAAGTGAAATAACTCACACAGAAAAAGACACGTATCGAAAGCTATCACTCATAGAGGGAATGTAAAAACCGCTACACTTGAACTGAATTACAAATCAGAACAGAGTCACCCATTTTGAAAACACACTATGGCTGCTTAACGGGAAAGGTGAGGTGGGGTGATGCATAAAACAAGGGTTTCAAATTAGCTCAGATACCGTTCCATACACCCAATATGTAATAGACAAGACCTACTCCTTGCTCAGTGAACTGGACTCAACACCCCCTATTCACTGCAGAAGAATATATCTGACTAGTAAGAATCTTAAAACCTATACATTGATATCTCTCTGGAAGTGAGTCAAGTGGGTGTAAAGCCGCGTAAACACAGCCGTGAAAAGCATCTAACCACATTATAAAAATAAATTAGTTTTAAAAACCCATGAAACAAAGACAGTGAAAGAGAGAGAAATTCTTAAAAAATTCATTCAGGGGCTGTGACGCATCCTGGATTGACCATATCTAGACCCACAGGTTGATGAGACATAAGGGTGGACACTCTTCGGGTGAGAGGTTTGGTGAGATTGGGTGAGCTAACGCAGACCCTTTAAAGTAATACTGCGTGGTACCCATCCCATGGGTCCCAAATCTCCAGGTTCAAGGGCATCTTCCTACATCGAAAACATGCATGAGAAACCCAGAAGATGGTACACCGTGTGATTGGGAAAGTTTCTAAAACGCACCTCATTTCTCATCTCCTTGTGCTCGGGTTCGCCATTCCACCTACTTTACTAGCAATCTCCCTACTTGGAGAATCAGCACCTTTAACCTCCTGTTCTGTACAGGTTACAATTTGTCCTGAGGATGAACGGGAAGAGGGGCAACCAATGAGAGACTAGATGTAGGTGTTGGGACAGGCAGAGGTCACTCTATTTTCTCATCAGGAAGAAGAATTAAGCACAGGCTCAGCCTGCCGCAGGGAAGCAGAATAGTGCCTGAGGCAATCCCGCGCTTCTGCGGCCAGCTCCCAAAAAAGCCAGTTGAAAAATGGAGCACATGGGCACTGCAATTCACAAACCTGCAGAGTTATAAATGATAACTCTCGTCCACAAATATATTGAGGGAAGGCAACGAAGAGGATTTGAAAGCAAGGCAGAATTGCAGGAAACAGGTTTCAGGAGGTAGATTCGAATCGGCTTTAAAGCACATGAAAAGCGACAAAACGTCGACAGTGACGCCCTTGGCCAAAAAGGGCGTATGCGTTTTTTCCTGAATATATTCAGGAAAAAAAACATACGCCCTTTTTGGCCAACCAAGCAACCTGGAAATGCAAATCAGCGCTACAAAGAAGTCTCGCTTCCCATCGGTCAAAAGGGCCATGCTGAAAAAAGTGTCAAAACCACAAAAGCAGGACAGGCCATGGAGAAATGGGAGCCTTGCTACACTGATGGGCGGGATGTAAATTGCCAGCAGCCTCTCTGGAGAAGTGTACGGTGTGTCCAGAAACATCGATAAAACACAGATTAGGGAGCATAGGGCACGTCCACTCATGGGCGTATAAATTGGGAAAATTAATAATCAGCAAGACACAGGCACCCCAAAGTTTAGGGCTGCTCTGTTGACAAGAACCTCCACTTCATGACACCTTAAATATCCCAGGAAAGAGAAAAATGGATACAGAAGTTGTGGTCCTTATGTACAATGGAATATCACTCAGCCATGAAATCAATGTCATATGGCTAGTAGCAGCATGATGAGTGGATTTAGGTACGACGACTCTAAGTGAAATAAGTCACACAGAAAAAGACACTTATCATAAGCTATCACTTACAGAGAGAATGTAAAAACTGCTACACTTGAACTGAATTACAAAACAGAACAGAGTCACACGTTTAGAAAACACACTATGGCTGCTTAACGGGAAAGGAGAGGTGGGGTGATGCATAAAACAAGGGTTTCAAATTAGCTCAGATACCGTTCCATACACCCAATATGTAATAGACAAGACCTACTCCTTGCTCAGTGAACTGGACTCAACACCCCCTATTCACCGCACAAGTATATATCAGACTAGTAAGAATCTTAAAACTTATGTATTGATATCTCTCTGGAAGTGTGTCAAGTGGGTGTAAAGCCGCATAAACACAGCCGTTAAAAGAAGCTAAACCCCAATATAAAAATAAATTACTTTTAAAAACCCGTAAAACAAAGACAGTGAAAGAGAGAGAAATTCTTACACAATTCGTTCAGGGGCTGTGATGCAACCTGGATTGAACATATCTAGACCCACAGTTGGATGAGACCTAAGGGTGGACACTCTTGGGGCTGACAGGTTTGGTGAGGTTGGGTGAGCAAACGCAGACCCTTTAAAGTAATACTGCGTGGTACCCATCCCATGGGTCCCAAATCTGTAGGTTCAAGGACATTCTCCTACATCGAAAACATGCATGAGGAACCCAGAAGATGGTACACCGTGTGATTCGGAAAGTTTCTAAAACGCACCTCATTTCTCATCTCCTTGTGCTCGGGTTCGCCATTCCAGCTACTTTACTAGCAATCTCCCTACTTGGAGAATCAGCACCTTTATCCTCCTGTTCCGTACAGGTTGCAATTTGTCCTGAGGATGAACGGGAGGAGGGGCAACCAATGAGAGACTAGATGTAGGTGTTGGGACAGGCACAGGTCACTCTATTTTCCCATCAGGAAGAAGAATTAACCACAGGCTCAGCCTGCCGCCCGGAACCAGAATAGGGCCTGAGGCAATCCCGCGCTTTTGCGGCCAGATCCCAAAAAAGCGAGTTGAAAAATGGAGCTCAGGGGCACTGCAATTCACAAACCTGCAGAGTTATAAATGATAACTCTCATCCACAAATGTATTGAGGGAAGGCAACGAAGAGGATTTGAAAGCAAGGCAGAATTGCAGGAAACAGATTTCAGGAGGTAGATTCGAATCGCCTTTAAAGCACATGAAAAGCGGCAAAACGTCGACAATGATGCCCTTGGCCAAAAAGGGCGTATGCGTTTTTTCCTGAATATATTCAGGAAAAAACGCATACGCCCTTTTTGGCCAATCAAGCAACCTGGAAAGGCAAATCAGCGCTACAAAGAAGTCTCGCTTCCCATCGGTCAAAAGGGCCATGCTGAAAAATGTGTCAAAACCACAAAAGCAGGAGAGGCCATGGAGAAATGGGAGCCTTGCTACGCTGATGGGCGGGATGTAAATTGCCAGCAGCCACTCTGGAGAAGTGTACGGTGTGGCCTGAAATATCGAAAAAACACAGCTTAGGGAGCTTAGGGCACTTCCACTCATGGGCGTATAAATTGGGAAAACTAAAAATCAGCAAGACACAGGCACCCCAAAGTTTAGGGCTGCTCTGTTGACAAGAACCTCCACTTCATGACACCTTAAATATCCCAGGAAAGAGAAAAATGGATAAAGAAATTGTGGTCCTTATGTACAATGGAATATCACTCAGCCATGAAATCAATGTCATAAGGCTAGCAGCAGCATGATGAGTGGATTTAGGTACGACGACTCTAAGTGAAATAAGTCACACAGAAAAAGACACGTATCAAAAGCTATCACTTATAGAGGGAATGTAAAAACCGCTACACTTGAACTGAATTACAAATGAGAACAGAGTCACCCAATTTGAAAACACACTATGGCTGCTTAACGGGAAAGGTGAGGTGGGGTGATGCATAAAACAAGGGTTTCAAATTAGCTCAGATACTGTTCCATACACCCAATATGTAATAGACAAGACCTACTCCTTGCTCAGTGAACTGGACTCAACACCCCCTATTCACCACACAAGAATATATCTAACTAGTGAGAATCTTAAAACCTATGTATTGATATCTCTCTGGAAGTGTGTCAAGTGGGTGTAAAGCCGCATAAACACAGCCGTGAAAAGCATCTAACCCCATTATAAAAATAAATTACTTGTAAAAACCCGTAAAACAAAGACAGTGAAAGAGAGAGAAATTCTTACACAATTCGTTCAGGGGCTGTGATGCAACCTGGATTGAACATATCTAGACCCACAGTTGGATGAGACCTAAGGGTGGACACTCTTGGGGCTGACAGGTTTGGTGAGGTTGGGTGAGCAAACGCAGACCCTTTAAAGTAATACTGCGTGGTACCCATCCCATGGGTCCCAAATCTGTAGGTTCAAGGACATTCTCCTACATCGAAAACATGCATGAGAAACCCAGAAGATGGTACACCGTGTGATTGGGAAAGTTTCTAAAACGCACCTCATTTCTCATCTCCTTGTGCTCGGGTTCGCCATTCCAGCTACTTTACTAGCAATCTCCCTACTTGGAGAATCAGCACCTTTAACCTTCTGTTCCGTACATGTTGCAATTTGTCCTGAGGATGAACGGAAGGAGGGGCAACCAATGAGAGACTAGATGTAGGTGTTGGGACAGGCACAGGTCACTCGAATTTCCCATCAGGAAGAAGAATTAACCACAGGCTCAGCCTGCCGCCCGGAACCAGAATAGGGCCTGAGTCAATCCCGCGCTTTTGCGGCCAGATCCCAAAAAAGCGAGTTGAAAAATGGAGCTCAGGGGCACTGCAATTCACAAACTTGCTGAGTTATAAATGATAACTCTCGTCCACACATGTATTGAGGGAAGGCAACGAAGAGGATTTGAAAGCAAGGCAGAATTGCAGGAAACAGATTTTAGGAGGTAGATTCGAATCGCCTTTAAAGCACATGAAAAGCGGCAAAACGTCGACAATGATGCCCTTGGCCAAAAAGGGCGTATGCATTTTTTCCTGAATATATTCAGGAAAAAACGCATACGCCCTTTTTGGCCAACCAAGCAACCTGGAAAGGCAAATCAGCGCTACAAAGAAGTCTCGCTTCCCATCGGTCAAAAGGGCCATGCTGAAAAATGTGTCAAAACCACAAAAGCAGGAGAGGCCATGGAGAAATGGGAGCCTTGCTACGCTGATGGGCGGGATGTAAATTGCCAGCAGCCACTCTGGAGAAGTGTACGGTGTGGCCTGAAATATCGAAAAAACACAGCTTAGGGAGCTTAGGGCACTTCCACTCATGGGCGTATAAATTGGGAAAACTAAAAATCAGCAAGACACAGGCACCCCAAAGTTTAGGGCTGCTCTGTTGACAAGAACCTCCACTTCATGACACCTTAAATATCCCAGGAAAGAGAAAAATGGATAAAGAAATTGTGGTCCTTACAATGGAATATCACTCAGCCATGAAATCAATGTCATAAGGCTAGCAGCAGCATGATGAGTGGATTTAGGTATGACGAGTCTAAGTGAAATAAGTCACACAGAAAAAGACACGTATCAAAAGCTATCACTTATAGACGGAATGTAAAAACCGCTACACTTGAACTGAATTACAAATCAGAACAGAGTCACCCAATTTGAAAACACTCTATGGCTGCTTAACGGGAAAGGTGAGGTGGGGTGATGCATAAAACAAGGGTTTCAAATTAGCTCAGATACCGTTCCATACACCCAATATGTAATAGACAAGACCTACTCCTTGCTCAGTGAACTGGACTCAACACCCCCTATTCACCACACAAGAATATATCTGAATAGTGAGAATCTTAAAACCTATGTATTGATATCTCTCTGGAAGTGAGTCAAGTGGGTGTAAAGCCGCATAAACACAGCCATGAAAAGCATCTAACCACATTATAAAAATAAATTATTTTTAAAAACCCATGAGACAAAGACAGTGAAAGAGAGAGAAATTCTTAAAAAATTCATTCAGGGGCTGTGACGCAACCTGGATTGACCATATCTAGACCCACAGGTGGATTAGACATAAGGGTGGACACTCTTGGGGCTGAGAGGTTTGGTGAGATAGGGTGAGCAAACGCATACCCTTTAAAGTAATACTGCGTGGTACCCATCCCATGGGTCCCAAATCTCCAGGTTCAAGGGCATCTTCCTACATCGAAAACATGCATGAGAAACCCAGAAGATGGTACACCGTGTGATTGGGAAAGTTTCTAAAACGCACCTCATTTCTCATCTCCTTGTGCTCGGGTTCGCCATTCCACCTACTTTACTAGCAATCTCCCTACTTGGAGAATCAGCACCTTTAACCTCCTGTTCTGTACAGGTTACAATTTGTCCTGAGGATGAACGGGAAGAGTGGCAACCAATGAGAGACTAGATGTAGGTGTTGGGACAGGCACAGGTCACTCTATTTTCTCATCAGGAAGAAGAATTAAGCATAGGCTCAGCCTGCCGCAGGGAAGCAAAATAGTGCCTGAGGCAATCCCGCGCTTCTGCGGCCAGCTCCCAAAAAAGCCAGTTGAAAAATGGAGCACATGGGCACTGCAATTCACAAACATGCAGAGTTATAAATGATAACTCTCGTCCACAAATATATTGAGGGAAGGCAACGAAGAGGATTTGAAAGCAAGGCAGAATTGCAGGAAACAGGTTTCAGGAGGTAGATTCGAATCGGCTTTATAGCACATGAAAAGCGGCAAAACGTCGACAATGATGCCCTTGGCCAAAAAGGGCGTATGGGTTTTTTCCTGAATATATTCAGGAAAAAACGCATACGCCCTTTTTGGCCAACCAAGCAACCTGGAAAGGCAAATCAGCGCTACAAAGAAGTCTCGCTTCCCATCAGTCAAAAGGGCCATGCTGAAAAAAGTGTCAAAACCACAAAAGCAGGACAGGCCATGGAGAAATGGGAGCCTTGCTACACTGATGGGCGGGATGTAAATTGCCAGCAGCCTCTCTGGAGAAGTGTACGGTGTGTCCTGAAACATCGAAAAAACACAGATTAGGGAGCATAAGGCACGTCCACTCATGGGCGTATAAATTGGGAAAATTAATAATCAGAAAGACACAGGCACCCCAAAGTTTAGGGCTGCTCTGTTGACAAGAACCTCCACTTCATGACACCTTAAATATCCCAGGAAAGAGAAAAATGGATACAGAAGTTGTGGTCCTTATGTACAATGGAATATCACTCAGCCATGAAATCAATGTCATATGGCTAGTAGCAGCATGATGAGTGGATTTAGGTACGACGACTCTAAGTGAAATAAGTCACACAGAAAAAGACACTTATCATAAGCTATCACTTACAGAGAGAATGTAAAAACTGCTACACTTGAACTGAATTACAAAAGAGAACAGAGTCACACGTTTAGAAAACACACTATGGCTGATTAACGGGAAAGGTGAGGTGGGGTGATGCATAAAACAAGGGTTTCAAATTAGCTCAGATACCGTTCCATACACCCAATATGTAATAGACAAGACCTACTCCTTGCTCAGTGAACTGGACTCAACACACCCTATTCACCGCACAAGTATATATCAGACTAGTAAGAATCTTAAAACCTATGTATTGATATCGCTCTGGAAGTGTGTCAAGTGGGTGTAAAGCCGCATAAACACAGCCGTTAAAAGAAGCTAAACCCCAATATAAAAATAAATTACTTTTAAAAACCCGTAAAACAAAGACAGTGAAAGAGAGAGAAATTCTTACACAATTCGTTCAGGGGCTGTGATGCAACCTGGATTGAACATATCTAGACCCACAGTTGGATGAGACCTAAGGGTGGGCACTCTTGGGGCTGACAGGTTTGGTGAGGTTGGGTGAGCAAACGCAGACCCTTTAAAGTAATACTGCGTGGTACCCATCCCATGGGTCCCAAATCTGTAGGTTCAAGGACATTCTCCTACATCGAAAACATGCATGAGGAACCCAGAATATGGTACACCGTGTGATTCGGAAAGTTTCTAAAACGCACCTCATTTCTCATCTCCTTGTGCTCGGGTTCGCCATTCCAGCTACTTTACTAGCAATCTCCCTACTTGGAGAATCAGCACCTTTATCCTCCTGTTCCGTACAGGTTGCAATTTGTCCTGAGGATGAACGGGAGGAGGGGCAACCAATGAGAGACTAGATGTAGGTGTTGGGACAGGCACAGGTCACTCTATTTTCCCATCAGGAAGAAGAATTAACCATAGGCTCAGCCTGCCGCCCGGAACCAGATTAGGGCCTGAGGCAATCCCGCGCTTTTGCGGGCAGATCCCAAAAAAGCGAGTTGAAAAATGGAGCTCAGGGGCACTGCAATTCACAAACCTGCAGAGTTATGAATGATAACTCTCGTCCACAAATGTATTGAGGGAAGGCAACGAAGAGGATTTGAAAGCAAGGCAGAATTGCAGGAAACAGATTTCAGGAGGTAGATTCGAATCGCTTTTAAAGCACATGAAAAGCGGCAAAACGTCGACAATGATGCCCTTGGCCAAAAAGGGCGTATGGGTTTTTTCCTGAATATATTCAGGAAAAAACGCATACGCCCTTTTTGGCCAACCAAGCAACCTGGAAAGGCAAATCAGCGCTACAAAGAAGTCTCGCTTCCCATCGGTCAAAAGGGCCATGCTGAAAAATGTGTCAAAACCACAAAAGCAGGAGAGGCCATGGAGAAATGGGAGCCTTGCTACGCTGATGGGCAGGATGTAAATTGCCAGCAGCCACTCTGGAGAAGTGTACGGTGTGGCCTGAAATATCGAATAAACACAGCTTAGGGAGCTTAGGGCACTTCCACTCATGGGTGTATAAATTGGGAAAACTAAAAATCATCAAGACACAGGCACCCCAAAGTTTAGGGCTGCTCTGTTGACAAGAACCTCCACTTCATGACACCTTAAATATCCCAGGAAAGAGAAAAATGGATAAAGAAATTGTGGTCCTTATGTACAATGGAATATCACTCAGCCATGAAATCAATGTCATAAGGCTAGCAGCAGCATGATGAGTGGATTTAGGTACGACGATTCTAAGTGAAATAAGTCACACAGAAAAAGACACGTATCAAAAGCTATCACTTATAGAGGGAATGTAAAAACCACTACACTTGAACTGAATTACAAATGAGAACAGAGTCACCCAATTTGAAAACACACTATGGCTGCTTAACGGGAAAGGTAAGGTGGGGTGATGCATAAAACAAGGGTTTCAAATTAGCTCAGATACTGTTCCATACACCCAATATGTAATAGACAAGACCTAATCCTTGCTCAGTGAACTGGACTCAACACCCCCTATTCACCACACAAGAATATATCTAACTAGTGAGAATCTTAAAACCTATGTATTGATATCTCTCTGGAAGTGTGTCAAGTGGGTGTAAAGCCGCATAAACCCAGCCGTGAAAATCATCTAACCCCATTATAAAAATAAATTACTTGTAAAAACCCGTAAAACAAAGACAGTGAAAGAGAGAGAAATTCTTACACAATTCGTTCAGGGGCTGTGATGCAACCTGGATTGAACATATCTAGACCCACAGTTGGATGAGACCTAAGGGTGGACACTCTTGGGGCTGACAGGTTTGGTGAGGTTGGGTGAGCAAACGCAGACCCTTTAAAGTAATACTGCGTGGTACCCATCCCATGGGTCCCAAATCTGTAGGTTCAAGGACATTCTCCTACATCGAAAACATGCATGAGAAACCCAGAAGATGGTACACCGTGTGATTGGGAAAGTTTCTAAAACGC
This sequence comes from Eschrichtius robustus, assembly GCF_028021215.1. NCBI lineage: Eukaryota > Metazoa > Chordata > Mammalia > Artiodactyla > Eschrichtiidae > Eschrichtius > Eschrichtius robustus. The sequence goes on from NW_027175169.1 coordinate 1,390,643, forward strand.
ACCTCATTTCTCATCTCCTTGTGCTCGGGTTCGCCATTCCAGCTACTTTACTAGCAATCTCCCTACTTGGAAAATCAGCACCTTTAACCTTCTGTTCCGTACAGGTTGCAATTTGTCCTGAGGATGAACGGGAGGAGGGGCAACCAATGAGAGACTAGATGTAGGTGTTGGGACAGGCACAGGTCACTCGAATTTCCCATCAGGAAGAAGAATTAACCACAGGCTCAGCCTGCCGCCCGGAACCAGAATAGGGCCTGAGTCAATCCCGCGCTTTTGCGGCCAGATCCCAAAAAAGCGAGTTGAAAAATGGAGCTCAGGGGCACTGCAATTCACAAACTTGCTGAGTTATAAATGACAACTCTCGTCCACACATGTAATGAGGGAAGGCAACGAAGAGGATTTGAAAGCAAGGCAGAATTGCAGGAAACAGATTTTAGGAGGTAGATTCGAATCGCCTTTAAAGCACATGAAAAGCGGCAAAACGTCGACAATGATGCCCTTGGCCAAAAAGGGCGTATGCATTTTTTCCTGAATATATTCAGGAAAAAACGCATACGCCCTTTTTGGCCAACCAAGCAACCTGGAAAGGCAAATCAGCGCTACAAAGAAGTCTCGCTTCCCATCGGTCAAAAGGGCCATGCTGAAAAATGTGTCAAAACCACAAAAGCAGGAGAGGCCATGGAGAAATGGGAGCCTTGCTACGCTGATGGGCGGGATGTAAATTGCCAGCAGCCACTCTGGAGAAGTGTACGGTGTGGCCTGAAATATCGAAAAAACACAGCTTAGGGAGCTTAGGGCACTTCCACTCATGGGCGTATAAATTGGGAAAACTAAAAATCAGCAAGACACAGGCACCCCAAAGTTTAGGGCTGCTCTGTTGACAAGAACCTCCACTTCATGACACCTTAAATATCCCAGGAAAGAGAAAAATGGATAAAGAAATTGTGGTCCTTACAATGGAATATCACTCAGCCATGAAATCAATGTCATAAGGCTAGCAGCAGCATGATGAGTGGATTTAGGTACGACGAGTCTAAGTGAAATAAGTCACACAGAAAAAGACACGTATCAAAAGCTATCACTTATAGACGGAATGTAAAAACCGCTACACTTGAACTGAATTACAAATCAGAACAGAGTCACCCAATTTGAAAACACTCTATGGCTGCTTAACGGGAAAGGTGAGGTGGGGTGATGCATAAAACAAGGGTTTCAAATTAGCTCAGATACCGTTCCATACACCCAATATGTAATAGACAAGACCTACTCCTTGCTCAGTGAACTGGACTCAACACCCCCTATTCACCACACAAGAATATATCTGAATAGTGAGAATTTTAAAACCTATGTATTGATATCTCTCTGGAAGTGAGTCAAGTGGGTGTAAAGCCGCATAAACACAGCCATGAAAAGCATCTAACCACATTATAAAAATAAATTATTTTTAAAAACCCATGAGACAAAGACAGTGAAAGAGAGAGAAATTCTTAAAAAATTCATTCAGGGGCTGTGACGCAACCTGGATTGACCATATCTAGACCCACAGGTGGATTAGACATAAGGGTGGACACTCTTGGGGCTGAGAGGTTTGGTGAGATAGGGTGAGCAAACGCATACCCTTTAAAGTAATACTGCGTGGTACCCATCCCATGGGTCCCAAATCTCCAGGTTCAAGGGCATCTTCCTACATCGAAAACATGCATGAGAAACCCAGAAGATGGTACTATGTGTGATTGGGAAAGTTTCTAAAACGCACCTCATTTCTCATCTCCTTGTGCTTGGGTTTGCCATTCCAGCTACTTTACTAGCAATCTCCCTACTTGGAGAATCAGCACCTTTAACCTCCTGTTCTGTACAGGTTGCAATTTGTCCTGAGGATGAACGGGAAGAGGGGCAACCAATGAGAGACTAGATGTAGGTGTTGGGACAGGCATAGGTCACTCTATTTTCTCATCAGGAAGAACAATTAAGCACAGGCTCAGCCTGCCGCCGGGAAGCAGAATAGTGCCTGAGGCAATCCCGCGCTTCTGCGGCCAGCTCCCAAAAAAGCCAGTTGAAAAATGGAGAACATGGGCACTGCAATTCACAAACCTGCAGAGTTATAAATGATAACTCTCGTCCACAAATATATTGAGGGAAGGCAACGAAGAGGATTTGAAAGCAAGGCAGAATTGCAGGAAACAGGTTTCAGGAGGTAGATTCGAATCGGCTTTATAGCACATGAAAAGCGGCAAAACGTCGACAATGATGCCCTTGGCCAAAAAGGGCGTATGGGTTTTTTCCTGAATATATTCAGGAAAAAACGCATACGCCCTTTTTGGCCAACCAAGCAACCTGGAAAGGCAAATCAGCGCTACAAAGAAGTCTCGCTTCCTATCGGTCAAAAGGGCCATGCTGCAAAAAGTGTCAAAACCACAAAAGCAGGACAGGCCATGGAGAAATGGCAGCCTTGCTACACTGATGGGCGGGATGTAAATTGCCAGCAGCCACTCTGGAGAAGTGTACGGTGTGTCCTGAAACATCGAAAAAACACAGCTTAGGGAGCATAGGGCACTTCCACTCATGGGCGTATAAATTGGGAAAATTAAAAATCAGCAAGACACAGGCACCCCAAAGTTTAGGGCTGCTCTGTTGACAAGAACCTCCACTTCATGACACCTTAAATATCACAGGAACGAGAAAAATGGATAAAGAAGTTGTGGTCCTTATGTACAATGGAATATAACTCAGACCTGAAATCAATGTCATATGGCTAGTAGAAGCAAGATGAGTGGATTTAGGTACGACGACTCTAAGTGAAATAAGTCACACAGAAAAAGCCATTATCATAAACTATCACTTACAGAGGGAATATAAAAACTGCTACACTTGAACTGAATTACAAAAGAGAACAGAGTCACACGTTTAGAAAACACACTATGGCTGCTTAACGGGAAAGATGAAGTGGGGTGATGCATAAAACAAGGGTTTCAAATTAGCTCAGATACACTTCCATACACCCAGTATGTAATAGACAAGACCTACTCCTTGTTCAGTGAACTGGACTCAACACCCCCTATTCACCGCACAAGTATATATCTGAATAGTGAGAATCTTAAAACCTATGTATTGATATCTCTCTGGAAGTGAATCAAGTGGGTGTAAAGCCGCATAAACACAGCCGTGAAAAGCAGCTAAACCCCATTATAAAAATAAATTATTTTTAAAAACCCATGAAAAAAAGACAGTGAAAGAGAGAGAAATTCTTACAAAATTCATTCAGGGGCTGTGACGCAACCTGGATTGACCATATCTAGACCCACACCTGGATGAGACATAAGGGTGGACACTCTTGGGGCTGAGAGGTTGAGTGAGGTTGGGTGAGCAAACACAGACCCTTTAAAGTAATACTGCGTGGTACCCATCCCATGGGTCCCAAATCTCCAGGTTCAAGGGCATCTTCCTACATCGAAAACATGCATGAGAAACCCAGAACATGGTACACCGTGTGATTTTGAAAGGTTTCTAAAACGTACCTCATTTCTCATCTCCTTGTGCTCGGGTTCGCCTTTCCAGCTACTTTACTAGCAATCTCCCTACTTGGAGAATCAGCACCTTTAAGCTCCTGTTCCCTACAGGTTGCAATTTGTCCTGAGGATGAACGGGAAGAGGGGCAACCAATGAGAGAATAGATCTAGGTGTTGGGACAGGCACAGGTCACTCTATTTTCCCATCAGGAAGAAGAATTAACCACAGGCTCAGCCTGCCGCCAGAAACCAGAATAGGGCCTGAGGCAATCCCGTGCTTTTGCGGCCAGCTCCCAAAAAAGACAGTTGAAAAACAGAGCTCAGGGGCACTGCAATTCACAAACCTGCTGAGTTGTAAATGATAACTCTCGTTCACAAATATATTGAAGGAAGGCAACGAAGAGGATTTGAAAGCAAGGCAGAATTGCAGGAAACAGGTTTCAGGAGGTGGATTCGAATCGCCTTTAAAGCACATGAAAAGTGGCAAAATGTCGACAATGATGCCCTTGGCCAAAAAGGGCGTATGCATTTTTTCCTGAATATATTCAGGAAAAAACGCATACGCCCTTTTTAGCCAACCAAGCAACCTGGAAAGGCAAATCAGCGCTACAAAGAAGTCTCGCTTCCCATTGGTCAAAAGGGCCATGCTGCAAAAAGTGTCAAAATCAGAAATGCAGGACAGGCCATGGAGAAATGGCAGCCTTGCTACGCTGATGGGCGGGATGTAAATTGCCAACAGCCACTCTGGAGAAGTGTACGGTGTGTCCTGAAACATCGAAAAAACACAGCTTAGGGAGCATAGGGCACGTCTACTCATGGGCGTATAAATTGGGAAAACTAAAAATCAGCAAGACACAGGCACCGGAAAGTTTAGGGCTGCTCTGTTGACAAGAACCGCCACTTCATGACACCTTAAATATCCCAGGAAAGAGAAAAATGGATAAAGAAGTTGTGGTCCTTATGTACAATGGAAAATCACACAGACATGAAATCAATGTCATAAGGCTAGTAGAAGCAAGATGAGTGGATTTAGGTACGAGGATTCTAAGTGAAATAAGTCACACAGAAAAAGACACTTATCAAAAGCTATCACTTATAGAGGGAATGTAAAAACCAGTACACTTGAACTGAATTACAAAACAGAACAGAGTCACACGTTTACAAAACACACTATGGCTGCTTAACGGGAAAGATGAGGTGGGGTGATGCATAAAACAAGGGTTTCAAATTCGCTCAGATACCGTTCCATACAGCCAATATGTAATAGACAAGACCTACTCCTTGCTCAGTGAACTGGACTCAACACCCCCTATTCACCGCACAAGAATATATCTGAGTAGTAAGAATCTTAAAACCTATGTATTGATATCTGTCTGGAAGTGAGTCAACTGGGTGTAAAGCCGCATAAACACAGCCGTGAAAAGCAGCTAAACCCCATTATAAAAATAAATTGCTTTTAAAAACCCGTAAAACAAAGACAGTGAAAGAGAGAGAAATTCTTACAAAATTCGTTCAGGGGCTGTGATGCAAACTGGATTGACCATATCTAGACCCACACCTGGATGAGACATAAGGGTGGACACTCTTGGGGCTGAGAGGTTGAGTGAGGTTGGGTGAGCAAACACAGACCCTTTAAAGTAATACTGCGTGGTACCCATCTCATGGGTCCCAAATCTCCAGGTTCAAGGGCATCTTCCTACATCGAAAACATGCATGAGAAACCCAGAACATGGTACACCGTGTGATTTTGAAAGGTTTCTAAAACGCACCTCATTTCTCATCTCCTTGTGCTCGGGTTCGCCTTTCCAGCTACTTTACTAGCAATCTCTCTACTTGGAGAATCAGCACCTTTAAGCTCCTGTTCCCTACAGGTTGCAATTTGTCCTGAGGATGAACGGGAAGAGGGGCAACCAATGAGAGACTAGATCTAGGTGTTGGGACAGGCACAGGTCACTCTATTTTCCCATCAGGAAGAAGAATTTACCACAGGCTCAGCCTGCCGCCAGGAACCAGAATAGGGCCTGAGGCAATCCCGTGCTTTTGCGGCCAGCTCCCAAAAAAGACAGTTGAAAAATGGAGCTCAGGGGCACTGCAATTCACAAACATGCTGAGTTGTAAATGATAACTCTCGTCCACAAATATATTGAGGGAAGGCAACGAAGAGGATTTGAAAGCAAGGCAGAATTGCAGGAAACAGGTTTCAGGAGGTAGATTCGAATCGCCTTTAAAGCACATGAAAAGTGCAAAATGTCGACAATGATGCCCTTGGCCAAAAAGGGCATATGCGTTTTTTCCTGAATATATTCAGGAAAAAACGCATATGCCCTTTTTGGCCAACCAAGCAACCTGGAAAGGCAAATCAGCGCTACAAAGAACTCTCGCTTCCTATCGGTCAAAAGGGCCATGCTGCAAAAAGTGTCAAAATCAGAAATGCAGGACAGGCCATGGAGAAATGGCAGCCTTGCTACGCTGAAGGGCGGGATGTAAATTGCCAACAGCCACTCTGGAGAAGTGTACCGTGTGTCCTGAAACATCGAAAAAACACAGCTTAGGGAGCATAGGGCACGTCCACTCATGGGCGTATAAATTGGCAAAACTAAAAATCAGCAAGACACAGGCACCCCAATGTTTAGGGCTGCTCTGTTGACAAGAACCTCCACTTCATGACACCTTAAATATCACAGGAACGAGAAAAATGGATAAAGAAGTTGTGGTCCTTATGTACAATGGAATATAACTCAGACCTGAAATCAATGTCATATGGCTAGTAGAAGCAAGATGAGTGGACTTAGGTACGAAGATTCTAAGTGAAATAAGTCACACAGAAAAAGACACATATCATAAGCTATCAATTATTGAGGGAATGTAAAAACCGCTACACTTGAACTGAATTACAAAACAGAACAGAGTCACACGTTTAGAAAACACACTATGGCTGCTTAACGGGAAAGGTGAGATGGGGTGATGCATAAAACAAGGGTTTCAAATTTGCTCAGATACCATTCCATACACCCAATATGTAATAGACAAGACCTACTCCTTGCTCAGTGAACTGTACTCAACACCCCCTATTCACCGCACAAGAATATATGTGACTAGTAAGAATCTTAAAACCTATGTATTGATATCTGTCTGGAAGTGAATCAAGTGGGTGTAAAGCCGCATAAACACAGCCGTGAAAAGCAGCTAAACCCCATTATAAAAATAAATTACTTTTAAAAACCCGTAAAACAAAGACAGTGAAAGAGAGAGAAATTCTTACAAAATTCGTTCAGGGGCTGTGATGCAACCTGGATTGACCATATCTAGACCCACACCTGGATGAGACATAAGGGTGGACACTCTTGGGGCTGAGAGGTTGAGTGAGGTTGGGTGAGCAAACACAGACCCTTTAAAGTAATACTGCGTGGTACCCATCCCATGGGTCCCAAATCTCCAGGTTCAAGGGCATCTTCCTACATCGAAAACATGCATGAGAAACCCAGAACATGGTACACCGTGTGATTTTGAAAGGTTTCTAAAACGTACCTCATTTCTCATCTCCTTGTGCTCGGGTTCGCCTTTCCAGCTACTTTACTAGCAATCTCCCTACTTGGAGAATCAGCACCTTTAAGCTCCTGTTCCCTACAGGTTGCAATTTGTCCTGAGGATGAACGGGAAGAGGGGCAACCAATGAGAGAATAGATCTAGGTGTTGGGACAGGCACAGGTCACTCTATTTTCCCATCAGGAAGAAGAATTAACCACAGGCTCAGCCTGCCTCCAGAAACCAGAATAGGGCCTGAGGCAATCCCGTGCTTTTGCGGCCAGCTCCCAAAAAAGACAGTTGAAAAACAGAGCTCAGGGGCACTGCAATTCACAAACCTGCTGAGTTGTAAATGATAACTCTCGTTCACAAATATATTGAGGGAAGGCAACGAAGAGGATTTGAAAGCAAGGCAGAATTGCAGGAAACAGGTTTCAGGAGGTGGATTCGAATCGCCTTTAAAGCACATGAAAAGTGGCAAAATGTCGACAATGATGCCCTTGGCCAAAAAGGGCGTATGCGTTTTTTCCTGAATATATTCAGGAAAAAACGCATACGCCCTTTTTGGCCAACCAAGCAACCTGGAAAGGCAAATCAGCGCTACAAAGAACTCTCGCTTCCTATCGGTCAAAAGGGCCATGCTGCAAAAAGTGTCAAAACCAGAAATGCAGGACAGGCCATGGAGAAATGGCAGCCTTGCTACGCTGATGGGCGGGATGTAAATTGCCAACAGCCACTCTGGAGAAGTGTACGGTGTGTCCTGAAACATCGAAAAAACACAGCTTAGGGAGCATAGGGCACGTCCACTCATGGGCGTATAAATTGGGAAAACTAAAAATCAGCAAGACACAGGCACCCCAAAGTTTAGGGCTGCTCTGTTGACAAGAACCGCCACTTCATGACACCTTAAATATCCCAGGAAAGAGAAAAATGGATAAAGAAGTTGTGGTCCTTATGTACAATGGAAAATCACACAGACATGAAATCAATGTCATAAGGCTAGTAGAAGCAAGATGAGTGGATTTAGGTACGAGGATTCTAAGTGAAATAAGTCACACAGAAAAAGACACTTATCAAAAGCTATCACTTATAGAGGGAATGTAAAAACCAGTACACTTGAACTGAATTACAAAACAGAACAGAGTCACACGTTTACAAAACACACTATGGCTGCTTAACGGGAAAGATGAGGTGGGGTGATGCATAAAACAAGGGTTTCAAATTCGCTCAGATACCGTTCCATACAGCCAATATGTAATAGACAAGACCTACTCCTTGCTCAGTGAACTGGACTCAACACCCCCTATTCACCGCACAAGAATATATCTGAGTAGTAAGAATCTTAAAACCTATGTATTGATATCTGTCTGGAAGTGAGTCAACTGGGTGTATAGCCGCATAAACACAGCCGTGAAAAGCAGCTAAACCCCATTATAAAAATAAATTGCTTTTAAAAACCCGTAAAACAAAGACAGTGAAAGAGAGAGAAATTCTTACAAAATTCGTTCAGGGGCTGTGATGCAAACTGGATTGACCATATCTAGACCCACACCTGGATGAGACATAAGGGTGGACACTCTTGGGGCTGAGAGGTTGAGTGAGGTTGGGTGAGCAAACACAGACCCTTTAAAGTAATACTGCGTGGTACCCATCTCATGGGTCCCAAATCTCCAGGTTCAAGGGCATCTTCCTACATCGAAAACATGCATGAGAAACCCAGAACATGGTACACCGTGTGATTTTGAAAGGTTTCTAAAACGCACCTCATTTCTCATCTCCTTGTGCTCGGGTTCGCCTTTCCAGCTACTTTACTAGCAATCTCTCTACTTGGAGAATCAGCACCTTTAAGCTCCTGTTGCCTACAGGTTGCAATTTGTCCTGAGGATGAACGGGAAGAGGGGCAACCAATGAGAGACTAGATCTAGGTGTTGGGACAGGCACAGGTCACTCTATTTTCCCATCAGGAAGAAGAATTTACCACAGGCTCAGCCTGCCGCCAGGAACCAGAATAGGGCCTGAGGCAATCCCGTGCTTTTGCGGCCAGCTCCCAAAAAAGACAGTTGAAAAATGGAGCTCAGGGGCACTGCAATTCACAAACATGCTGAGTTGTAAATGATAACTCTCGTCCACAAATATATTGAGGGAAGGCAACGAAGAGGATTTGAAAGCAAGGCAGAATTGCAGGAAACAGGTTTCAGGAGGTAGATTCGAATCGCCTTTAAAGCACATGAAAAGTGCAAAATGTCGACAATGATGCCCTTGGCCAAAAAGGGCATATGCGTTTTTTCCTGAATATATTCAGGAAAAAACGCATATGCCCTTTTTGGCCAACCAAGCAACCTGGAAAGGCAAATCAGCGCTACAAAGAACTCTCGCTTCCTATCGGTCAAAAGGGCCATGCTGCAAAAAGTGTCAAAATCAGAAATGCAGGACAGGCCATGGAGAAATGGCAGCCTTGCTACGCTGAAGGGCGGGATGTAAATTGCCAACAGCCACTCTGGAGAAGTGTACCGTGTGTCCTGAAACATCGAAAAAACACAGCTTAGGGAGCATAGGGCACGTCCACTCATGGGCGTATAAATTGGCAAAACTAAAAATCAGCAAGACACAGGCACCCCAATGTTTAGGGCTGCTCTGTTGACAAGAACCTCCACTTCATGACACCTTAAATATCACAGGAACGAGAAAAATGGATAAAGAAGTTGTGGTCCTTATGTACAATGGAATATAACTCAGACATGAAATCAATGTCATAAGGCTAGTAGAAGCAAGATGAGTGGACTTAGGTATGAAGATTCTAAGTGAAATAAGTCACACAGAAAAAGACACATATCATAAGCTATCACTTATTGAGGGAATGTAAAAACCGCTACACTTGAACTGAATTACAAAACAGAACAGAGTCACACGTTTAGAAAACACACTATGGCTGCTTAACGGGAAAGGTGAGGTGGGGTGATGCATAAAACAAGGGTTTCAAATTCGCTCAGATACCGTTCCATACAGCCAATATGTAATAGACAAGACCTACTCCTTGCTCAGTGAACTGGACTCAACACCCCCTATTCACCGCACAAGAATATATCTGACTAGTAAGAATCTTAAAACCTATGTATTGATATCTGTCTGGAAGTGAGTCAAGTGGGTGTAAAGCCGCATAAACACAGCCGTGAAAAGCAGATAAACCCCATTATAAAAATAAATAACTTTTAAAAACCCGTAAAACAAAGACAGTGAAAGACAGAGAAATTCTTACACAATTCGTTCAGGGGCTGTGATGCAACCTGGATTGACCATATCTAGACCCACACCTGGATGAGACATAAGGGTGGACACTCTTGGGGCTGAGAGGTTGAGTGAGGTTGGGTGAGCAAACACAGACCCTTTAAAGTAATACTGCGTGGTACCCATCCCATGGGTCCCAAATCTCCAGGTTCAAGGGCATCTTCCTACATCGAAAACATGCATGAGAAACCCAGAACATGGTACACCGTGTGATTTTGAAAGGTTTCTAAAACGCACCTCATTTCTCATCTCATTGTGCTCGGCTTCGCCTTATCAGCTACTTTACTAGAAATCTCCCTACTTGGAGAATCAGCACCTTTAAACTCCTGTTCCCTACAGGTTGCAATTTGTCCTGAGGATGAACGGGAAGAGGGGCAACCAATGAGAGACTAGATCTAGGTGTTGGGACAGGCACAGGTCACTCTATTTTCCCATCAGGAAGAAGAATTAACCACAGGCTCAGCCTGCCGCCAGGAACCAGAATAGGGCCTGAGGCAATCCCATGCTTTTGCGGCCAGCTCCCAAAAAAGACAGTTGAAAAATGGAGCTCAAGGGCACTGCAATTCACAAACCTGCTGAGTTATAAATGATAACTCTCGTCCACAAATATATTGAGGGAAGGCAACGAAGAGGATTTGAAAGCAAGGCAGAATTGCAGGAAACAGGTTTCAGGAGGTAGATTCGAATCGCCTTTAAAGCACATGAAAAGTGGCAAAATGTCAACAATGATGCCCTTGGCCAAAAAGGGCGTATGCGTTTTTTCCTGAATATATTCAGGAAAAAACGCATACGCCCTTTTTGGCCAACCAAGCAACCTGGAAAGGCAAATCAGCACTACAAAAACTCTCGCTTCCTATCGGTCAAAAGGGCCATGCTGCAAAAAGTGTCAAAATCAGAAATGCAGGACAGGCCATGGAGAAATGGCAGCCTTGCTACGCTGAAGGGCGGGATGTAAATTGCCAACAGCCACTCTGGAGAAGTGTACCGTGTGTCCTGAAACATCGAAAAAACACAGCTTAGGGAGCATAGGGCACGTCCACTCATGGGCGTATAAATTGGCAAAACTAAAAATCAGCAAGACACAGGCACCCCAATGTTTAGGGCTGCTCTGTTGACAAGAACCTCCACTTCACGACACCTTAAATATCACAGGAACGAGAAAAATGGATAAAGAAGTTGTGGTCCTTATGTACAATGGAATATAACTCAGACATGAAATCAATGTCATAAGGCTAGTAGAAGCAAGATGAGTGGACTTAGGTATGAAGATTCTAAGTGAAATAAGTCACACAGAAAAAGACGCATATCATAAGCTATCACTTATTGAGGGAATGTAAAAACCGCTACACTTGAACTGAATTACAAAACAGAACAGAGTCACACGTTTAGAAAACACACTATGGCTGCTTAACGGGAAAGGTGAGGTGGGGTGATGCATAAAACAAGGGTTTCAAATTCGCTCAGATACCGTTCCATACACCCAATATGTAATAGACAAGACCTACTCCTTGCTCAGTGAACTGGACTCAACACCCCCTATTCACCGCACAAGAATATATCTGACTAGTAAGAATCTTAAAACCTATGTATTGATATCTGTCTGGAAGTGAGTCAAGTGGGTGTAAAGCCGCATAAACACAGCCGTGAAAAGCAGCTAAACCCCATTATAAAAATAAATAACTTTTAAAAACCCGTAAAACAAAGACAGTGAAAGACAGAGAAATTCTTACACAATTCGTTCAGGGGCTGTGATGCAACCTGGATTGACCATATCTAGACCCACACCTGGATGAGACATAAGGGTGGACACTCTTGGGGCTGAGAGGTTGAGTGAGGTTGGGTGAGCAAACACAGACCCTTTAAAGTAATACTGCGTGGTACCCATCCCATGGGTCCCAAATCTCCAGGTTCAAGGGCATCTTCCTACATCGAAAACATGCATGAGAAACCCAGAACATGGTACACCGTGTGATTTTGAAAGGTTTCTAAAACGCACCTCATTTCTCATCTCATTGTGCTCGGCTTCGCCTTATCAGCTACTTTACTAGCAATCTCCCTACTTGGAGAATCAGCACCTTTAAACTCCTGTTCCCTACAGGTTGCAATTTGTCCTGAGGATGAACGGGAAGAGGGGCAACCAATGAGAGACTAGATCTAGGTGTTGGGACAGGCACAGGTCACTCTATTTTCCCATCAGGAAGAAGAATTAACCACAGGCTCAGCCTGCCGCCAGGAACCAGAATAGGGCCTGAGGCAATCCCATGCTTTTGCGGCCAGCTCCCAAAAAAGACAGTTGAAAAATGGAGCTCAGGGGCACTGCAATTCACAAACCTGCTGAGTTGTAAATGATAACTCTCGTCCACAAATATATTGAGGGAAGGCAACGAAGAGGATTTGAAAGCAAGGCAGAATTGCAGGAAACAGGTTTCAGGAGGTAGATTCGAATCGCCTTTAAAGCACATGAAAAGTGGCAAAATGTCAACAATGATGCCCTTGGCCAAAAAGGGCGTATGCGTTTTTTCCTGAATATATTCAGGAAAAAACGCATACGCCCTTTTTGGCCAACCAAGCAACCTGGAAAGGCAAATCAGCACTACAAAAACTCTCGCTTCCTATCGGTCAAAAGGGCCATGCTGCAAAAAGTGTCAAAATCAGAAATGCAGGACAGGCCATGGAGAAATGGCAGCCTTGCTACGCTGAAGGGCGGGATGTAAATTGCCAACAGCCACTCTGGAGAAGTGTACCGTGTGTCCTGAAACATCGAAAAAACACAGCTTAGGGAGCATAGGGCACGTCCACTCATGGGCGTATAAATTGGGAAAACTAAAACTCAGCAAGACACAGGCACCCCAAAGTTTAGGGCTGCTCTGTTGACAAGAACCTCCACTTCATGACACCTTAAATATCACAGGAAAGAGAAAAATGGATAAAGAAGTTGTGGTCCTTATGTACAATGGAATATCACTCAGACATGAAATCAATGTCATAAGGCTAGTAGAAGCAAGATGAGTGGACTTAGGTACGAAGATTCTAAGTGAAATAAGTCACACAGAAAAAGACACTTATCATAAGCTATCACTTATTGAGGGAATGTAAAAACCGCTACACTTGAACTGAATTACAAAACAGAACAGAGTCACACGTTTAGAAAACACACTATGGCTGCTTAACGGGAAAGGTGAGGTGGGGTGATGCAAAAAACAAGGGTTTCAAATTCGCTCAGATACCGTTCCATACACCCAATATGTAATAGACAAGACCTACTCCTTGCTCAGTGAACTGGACTCAACACCCACTATTCACCGCACAAGAATATATCTGACTAGTAAGAATCTTAAAACCTATGTATTGATATCTGTCAGGAAGTGAGTCAAGTGGGTGTAAAGCCGCATAAACACAGCCGTGAAAAGCAGCTAAACCCCATTATGAAAATAAATTACTTTTAAAAACCCGTAAAACAAAGACAGTGAAAGACAGAGAAATTCTTACACAATTCGTTCAGGGGCTGTGATGCAACCTGGATTGACCATATCTAGATCCACACCTGGATGAGACATAAGGGTGGACACTCTTGGGGCTGAGAGGTTGAGTGAGGTTGGGTGAGCAAACACAGACCCTTTAAAGTAATACTGCGTGGTACCCATCCCATGGGTCCCAAATCTCCAGGTTCAAGGGCATCTTCCTACATCGAAAACATGCATGAGAAACCCAGAATATGGTACACCGTGTGATTTTGAATGGTTTCTAAAACGCACCTCATTTCTCATCTCTTGTGCTCGGGTTCGCCTTTCCAGCTACTTTACTAGCAATCTCTCTACTTGGAGAATCAGCATCTTTAAGCTCCTGTTCCCTACAGGTTGCAATTTGTCCTGAGGATGAACGGGAAGAGGGGCAACCAATGAGAGACTAGATCTAGGTGTTGGGACAGGCACATGTCACTCTATTTTCCCATCAGGAAGAAGAATTAACCACAGGCTCAGCCTGCCGCCAGGAACCAGAATAGGGCCTGAGGCAATCCCGTGCTTTTGCGGCCAGCTCCCAAAAAAGACAGTTGAAAAATGGAGCTCAGGGGCACTGCAATTCACAACCCTGCTTAGTTGTAAATGATAACTCTCGTCCACAAATATATTGAGGGAAGGCAACGAAGAGGATTTGAAAGCAAGGCAGAATTGCAGGAAACAGGTTTCAGGAGGTAGATTCGAATCGCCTTTAAAGCACATGAAAACTGGCAAAATGTCGACAATGATGCCCTTGGCCAAAAAGGGCGTATGCGTTTTTTCCTGAATATATTCAGGAAAAAACGCATACGCCCTTTTTGGCCAACCAAGCAACCTGGAAAGGCAAATCAGCGCTACAAAGAACTCTCGCTTCCTATCGGTCAAAAGGGCCATGCTGCAAAAAGTGTCAAAACCAGAAATGCAGGACAGGCCATGGAGAAATGGCAGCCTTGCTACGCTGATGGGCGGGATGTAAATTGCCAACAGCCACTCTGGAGAAGTGTACGGTGTGTCCTGAAACATCGAAAAAACACAGCTTAGGGAGCATAGGGCACGTCCACTCATGGGCGTATAAATTGGGAAAACTAAAAATCAGCAAGACACAGGCACCCCAAAGTTTAGGGCTGCTCTGTTGACAAGAACCTCCACTTCATGACACCTTAAATATCCCAGGAAAGAGAAAAATGGATAAAGAAGTTGTGGTCCTTATGTACAATGGAATATCACTCAGACATGAAATCAATGTCATATGGCTAGTAGAAGCAAGATGAGTGGACTTAGGTACGAAGATTCTAAGTGAAATAAGTCACACAGAAAAAGACACATATCATAAGCTATCAATTATTGAGGGAATGTAAAAACCGCTACACTTGAACTGAATTACAAAACAGAACAGAGTCACACGTTTAGAATACACACTATGGCTGCTTAACGGGAAAGGTGAGATGGGGTGATGCATAAAACAAGGGTTTCAAATTTGCTCAGATACCGTTCCATACACCCAATATGTAATAGACAAGACCTACTCCTTGCTCAGTGAACTGTACTCAACACCCCCTATTCACCGCACAAGAATATATGTGACTAGTAAGAATCTTAAAACCTATGTATTGATATCTGTCTGGAAGTGAATCAAGTGGGTGTAAAGCCGCATAAACACAGCCGTGAAAAGCAGCTAAACCCCATTATAAAAATAAATTACTTTTAAAAACCCGTAAAACAAAGACAGTGAAAGAGAGAGAAATTCTTACAAAATTCGTTCAGGGGCTGTGATGCAACCTGGATTGACCATATCTAGACCCACACCTGGATGAGACATAAGGGTGGACACTCTTGGGGCTGAGAGGTTGAGTGAGGTTGGGAGAGCAAACACAGACCCTTTAAAGTAATACTGCGTGGTACCCATCCCATGGGTCCCAAATCTCCAGGTTCAAGGGCATCTTCCTACATCGAAAACATGCATGAGAAACCCAGAACATGGTACACCGTGTGATTTTGAAAGGTTTCTAAAACGTACCTCATTTCTCATCTCCTTGTGCTCGGGTTCGCCTTTCCAGCTACTTTACTAGCAATCTCCCTACTTGGAGAATCAGCACCTTTAAGCTCCTGTTCCCTACAGGTTGCAATTTGTCCTGAGGATGAACGGGAAGAGGGGCAACCAATGAGAGAATAGATCTAGGTGTTGGGACAGGCACAGGTCACTCTATTTTCCCATCAGGAAGAAGAATTAACCACAGGCTCAGCCTGCCGCCAGAAACCAGAATAGGGCCTGAGGCAATCCCGTGCTTTTGCGGCCAGCTCCCAAAAAAGACAGTTGAAAAACAGAGCTCAGGGGCACTGCAATTCACAAACCTGCTGAGTTGTAAATGATAACTCTCGTTCACAAATATATTGAGGGAAGGCAACGAAGAGGATTTGAAAGCAAGGCAGAATTGCAGGAAACAGGTTTCAGGAGGTGGATTCGAATCGCCTTTAAAGCACATGAAAAGTGGCAAAATGTCGACAATGATGCCCTTGGCCAAAAAGGGCGTATGCATTTTTTCCTGAATATATTCAGGAAAAAACGCATACGCCCTTTTTAGCCAACCAAGCAACCTGGAAAGGCAAATCAGCGCTACAAAGAAGTCTCGCTTCCCATTGGTCAAAAGGGCCATGCTGCAAAAAGTGTCAAAATCAGAAATGCAGGACAGGCCATGGAGAAATGGCAGCCTTGCTACGCTGATGGGCGGGATGTAAATTGCCAACAGCCACTCTGGAGAAGTGTACGGTGTGTCCTGAAACATCGAAAAAACACAGCTTAGGGAGCATAGGGCACGTCCACTCATGGGCGTATAAATTGGGAAAACTAAAAATCAGCAAGACACAGGCACCCCAAAGTTTAGGGCTGCTCTGTTGACAAGAACCTCCACTTCATGACACCTTAAATATCCCAGGAAAGAGAAAAATGGATAAAGAAGTTGTGGTCCTTATGTACAATGGAAAATCACACAGACATGAAATCAATGTCATAAGGCTAGTAGAAGCAAGATGAGTGGATTTAGGTACGAGGATTCTAAGTGAAATAAGTCACACAGAAAAAGACACTTATCAAAAGCTATCACTTATAGAGGGAATGTAAAAACCAGTACACTTGAACTGAATTACAAAACAGAACAGAGTCACACGTTTACAAAACACACTATGGCTGCTTAACGGGAAAGATGAGGTGGGGTGATGCATAAAACAAGGGTTTCAAATTCGCTCAGATACCGTTCCATACAGCCAATATGTAATAGACAAGACCTACTCCTTGCTCAGTGAACTGGACTCAACACCCCCTATTCACCGCACAAGAATATATCTGAGTAGTAAGAATCTTAAAACCTATGTATTGATATCTGTCTGGAAGTGAGTCAAGTGTGTGTAAAGCCGCATAAACACAGCCGTGAAAAGCAGCTAAACCCCATTATAAAAATAAATTACTTTTAAAAACCCGTAAAACAAAGACAGTGAAAGAGAGAGAAATTCTTACAAAATTCGTTCAGGGGCTGTGATGCAACCTGGATTGACCATATCTAGACCCACACCTGGATGAGACATAAGGGTGGACACTCTTGGGGCTGAGAGGTTGAGTGAGGTTGGGTGAGCAAACACAGACCCTTTAAAGTAATACTGCGTGGTACCCATCCCATGGGTCCCAAATCTCCAGGTTCAAGGGCATCTTCCTACATCGAAAACATGCATGAGAAACCCAGAACATGGTACACCGTGTGATTTTGAAAGGTTTCTAAAACGCACCTCATTTCTCATCTCCTTGTGTTCGGGTTCGCCTTTCCAGCTACTTTACTAGCAATCTCTCTACTTGGAGAATCAGCACCTTTAAGCTCCTGTTCCCTACAGGTTGCAATTTGTCCTGAGGATGAACGGGAAGAGGGGCAACCAATGAGAGACTAGATCTAGGTGTTGGGACAGGCACAGGTCACTCTATTTTCCCATCAGGAAGAAGAATTTACCACAGGCTCAGCCTGCCGCCAGGAACCAGAATAGGGCCTGAGGCAATCCCGTGCTTTTGCGGCCAGCTCCCAAAAAAGACAGTTGAAAAATGGAGCTCAGGGGCACTGCAATTCACAAACCTGCTGAGTTGTAAATGATAACTCTCGTCCACAAATATATTGAGGGAAGGCAACGAAGAGGATTTGAAAGCAAGGCAGAATTGCAGGAAACAGGTTTCAGGAGGTAGATTCGAATCGCCTTTAAAGCACATGAAAAGTGGCAAAATGTCGACAATGATGCCCTTGGCCAAAAAGGGCATATGCGTTTTTTCCTGAATATATTCAGGAAAAAACGCATATGCCCTTTTTGGCCAACCAAGCAACCTGGAAAGGCAAATCAGCGCTACAAAGAACTCTCGCTTCCTATCGGTCAAAAGGGCCATGCTGCAAAAAGTGTCAAAATCAGAAATGCAGGACAGGCCATGGAGAAATGGCAGCCTTGCTACGCTGAAGGGCGGGATGTAAATTGCCAACAGCCACTCTGGAGAAGTGTACCGTGTGTCCTGAAACATCGAAAAAACACAGCTTAGGGAGCATAGGGCACGTCCACTCATGGGCGTATAAATTGGCAAAACTAAAAATCAGCAAGACACAGGCACCCCAATGTTTAGGGCTGCTCTGTTGACAAGAACCTCCACTTCATGACACCTTAAATATCACAGGAACGAGAAAAATGGATAAAGAAGTTGTGGTCCTTATGTACAATGGAATATAACTCAGACATGAAATCAATGTCATAAGGCTAGTAGAAGCAAGATGAGTGGACTTAGGTATGAAGATTCTAAGTGAAATAAGTCACACAGAAAAAGACACATATCATAAGCTATCACTTATTGAGGGAATGTAAAAACCGCTACACTTGAACTGAATTACAAAACAGAACAGAGTCACACGTTTAGAAAACACACTATGGCTGCTTAACGGGAAAGGTGAGGTGGGGTGATGCATAAAACAAGGGTTTCAAATTCGCTCAGATACCGTTCCATACACCCAATATGTAATAGACAAGACCTACTCCTTGCTCAGTGAACTGGACTCAACACCCCCTATTCACCGCACAAGAATATATCTGACTAGTAAGAATCTTAAAACCTATGTATTGATATCTGTCTGGAAGTGAGTCAAGTGGGTGTAAAGCCGCATAAACACAGCCGTGAAAAGCAGCTAAACCCCATTATAAAAATAAATAACTTTTAAAAACCCGTAAAACAAAGACAGTGAAAGACAGAGAAATTCTTACACAATTCGTTCAGGGGCTGTGATGCAACCTGGATTGACCATATCTAGACCCACACCTGGATGAGACATAAGGGTGGACACTCTTGGGGCTGAGAGGTTGAGTGAGGTTGGGTGAGCAAACACAGACCCTTTAAAGTAATACTGCGTGGTACCCATCCCATGGGTCCCAAATCTCCAGGTTCAAGGGCATCTTCCTACATCGAAAACATGCATGAGAAACCCAGAACATGGTACACCGTGTGATTTTGAAAGGTTTCTAAAACGCACCTCATTTCTCATCTCATTGTGCTCTGCTTCGCCTTATCAGCTACTTTACTAGCAATCTCCCTACTTGGAGAATCAGCACCTTTAAACTCCTGTTCCCTACAGGTTGCAATTTGTCCTGAGGATGAACGGGAAGAGGGGCAACCAATGAGAGACTAGATCTAGGTGTTGGGACAGGCACAGGTCACTCTATTTTCCCATCAGGAAGAAGAATTAACCACAGGCTCAGCCTGCCGCCAGGAACCAGAATAGGGCCTGAGGCAATCCCGTGCTTTTGCGGCCAGCTCCCAAAAAAGACAGTTGAAAAATGGAGCTCAGGGGCACTGCAATTCACAAACCTGCTGAGTTGTAAATGATAACTCTCGTCCACAAATATATTGAGGGAAGGCAACGAAGAGGATTTGAAAGCAAGGCAGAATTGCAGGAAACAGGTTTCAGGAGGTAGATTCGAATCGCCTTTAAAGCACATGAAAAGTGGCAAAATGTCAACAATGATGCCCTTGGCCAAAAAGGGCGTATCCGTTTTTTCCTGAATATATTCAGGAAAAAACGCATACGCCCTTTTTGGCCAACCAAGCAACCTGGAAAGGCAAATCAGCGCTACAAAAACTCTCGCTTCCTATCGGTCAAAAGGGCCATGCTGCAAAAAGTGTCAAAACCAGAAATGCAGGACAGGCCATGGAGAAATGGCAGCCTTGCTACGCTGATGGGCGGGATGTAAATTGCCAGCAGCCACTCTGGAGAAGTGTACGGTGTGTCCTGAAACATCGAAAAAACACAGCTTAGGGAGCATAGGGCACGTCCACTCATGGGCGTATAAATTGGGAAAACTAAAAATCAGCAAGACACAGGCACCCCAAAGTTTAGGGCTGCTCTGTTGACAAGAACCTCCACTTCATGACACCTTAAATATCCCAGGAAAGAGAAAAATGGATAAAGAAGTTGTGGTCCTTATGTACAATGGAATATCACTCAGACATGAAATCAATGTCATAAGGCTAGTAGAAGCAAGATGAGTGGACTTAGGTACGAAGATTCTAAGTGAAATAAGTCACACAGAAAAAGACACTTATCATAAGCTATCACTTATTGAGGGAATGTAAAAACCGCTACACTTGAACTGAATTACAAAACAGAACAGAGTCACACGTTTAGAAAACACACTATGGCTGCTTAACGGGAAAGGTGAGGTGGGGTGATGCATAAAACAAGGGTTTCAAATTCGCTCAGATACCGTTCCATACACCCAATATGTAATAGACAAGACCTACTCCTTGCTCAGTGAACTGGACTCAACACCCCCTATTCACCGCACAAGAATATATCTGACTAGTAAGAATCTTAAAACCTATGTATTGATATCTGTCTGGAAGTGAGTCAAGTGGGTGTAAAGCCGCATAAACACAGCCGTGAAAAGCAGCTAAACCCCATTATAAAAATAAATAACTTTTAAAAACCCGTAAAACAAAGACAGTGAAAGACAGAGAAATTCTTACACAATTCGTTCAGGGGCTGTGATGCAACCTGGATTGACCATATCTAGACCCACACCTGGATGAGACATAAGGGTGGACACTCTTGGGGCTGAGAGGTTGAGTGAGGTTGGGTGAGCAAACACAGACCCTTTAAAGTAATACTGCGTGGTACCCATCCCATGGGTCCCAAATCTCCAGGTTCAAGGGCATCTTCCTACATCGAAAACATGCATGAGAAACCCAGAACATGGTACACCGTGTGATTTTGAAAGGTTTCTAAAACGTACCTCATTTCTCATCTCCTTGTGCTCGGGTTCGCCTTTCCAGCTACTTTACTAGCAATCTCCCAACTTGGAGAATCAGCACCTTTAAGCTCCTGTTCCCTACAGGTTGCAATTTGTCCTGAGGATGAACGGGAAGAGGGGCAACCAATGAGAGAATAGATCTAGGTGTTGGGACAGGCACAGGTCACTCTATTTTCCCATCAGAAAGAAGAATTAACCACAGGCTCAGCCTGCCGCCAGAAACCAGAATAGGGCCTGAGGCAATCCCATGCTTTTGCGGCCAGCTCCCAAAAAAGACAGTTGAAAAACAGAGCTCAGGGGCACTGCAATTCACAAAACTGCTGAGTTGTAAATGATAACTCTCGTCCACAAATATATTGAGGGAAGGCAATGAAGAGGATTTGAAAGCAAGGCAGAATTGCAGGAAACAGGTTTCAGGAGGTAAATTCGAATCGCCTTTAAAGCACATGAAAAGCAGCAAAACGTCGACAATGATGCCCTTGGCCAAAAAGGGCGTATGCGTTTTTTCCTGAATATATTCAGGAAAAAACGCATACGCCCTTTTTGGCCAACCAAGCAACCTGGAAAGGCAAAACAGCGCTACAAAGAAGTCTCGCTTCCCATTGGTCAAAAGGGCCATGCTGCAAAAAGTGTCAAAACCAGAAATGCAGGACAGGCCATGGAGAAATGGCAGCCATGCTACGCTGATGGGAGGGATGTAAATTGCCAACAGCCACTCTGGAGAAGTGTACGGTGTGTCCTGAAACATCGAAAAAACACAGCTTAGGGAGCATAGGGCACGTCCACTCATGGGCGAAGAAATCGGGAAAACTAAAAATTAGCAAGACACAGGCACCCCAAAGTTTAGTGCTGCTCTGTTGACAAGAACCTCCACTTCATGACACCTTAAATATCCCAGGAAAGAGAAAAATGGATAAAGAAGTTGTGGTCCTTATGTACAATGGAATATCACTCAGACATGAAATCAATGTCATAAGGCTAGGAGAAGCAAGATGAGTGGATTTAGGTACGACGATTCTAAGTGAAATAAGTCACACAGTAAAAGACAGTTATCAAATGCTATCACTTATAGAGGGAATGTAAAAACCGCTACACTTGAACTGAATTACAAAACAGAACAGAGTCACACGTTTAGAAAACACACTATGGCTGCTTAACGGGAAAGGTGAGGTGGGGTGATGCATAAAACAAGGGTTTCAAATTCGCTCAGATACCGTTCCATACAGCCAATATGTATTAGACAAGACCTACTCCTTGCTCAGTGAACTGGACTCAACAACCCATATTCACCGCACAAGAATATATCTGACTAGTAAGAATCTTAAAACCTATGTATTGATATCTGTCTGAAAGTGAGTCAAGTGGGTGTAAAGCCGCATAAACACAGCCGTGAAAAGCAGCTAAACCCCATTATAAAAATAAATAACTTTTAAAAACCCGTAAAACAAAGACAGTGAAAGAGAGAGAAATTCTTACAAAATTCGTTCAGGGGCTGTGATGCAACCTGGATTGACCATATCTAGACCCACACCTGGATGAGACATAAGGGTGGACACTCTTGTGGTTGAGAGGTTGGGTGAGGTTGGGTGAGCAAACGCAGACGCTTTAAAGTAATACTGCGTGGTACCCATCCCATGGGTCCCAAATCTCCAGGTTCAAGGGCATCTTCCTACATCGAAAACATGCATGAGAAACCCAGAAGATGGTACACTGTGTGATTTTGAAAGGTTTCTAAAACGCACCTCATTTCTCATCTCCTTGTGCTCGGGTTCGCCTTTCCAGCTACTTTACTAGACATCTCCCTACTTGGAGAAACAGCACCTTTAAGCTCCTGTTCCCTACAGGTTGCAATTTGTCCTGAGGATGAAAGGGAAGAGGGGCAACCTATGAGAGACTAGATCTAGGTGTTGAGACAGGCACAGGTCACTCTATTTTCCCATCAGGAAGAAGAACTAACCACAGGCTCAGCCTGCCGCCAGAAACCAGAATAGGGTCTGAGGCAATCCCGTGCTTTTGCGGCCAGCTCCCAAAAAAGACAGTTGAAAAATGGAGCTCAGGGGCACTGCAATTCACAAACCTGCTGAGTTGTAAATGATAACTCTCGTCCACAAATATATTGAGGGAAGGCAACGAAGAGGATTTGAAAGCAAGGCAGAATTGCAGGAAACAGGTTTCAGGAGGTAGATTCGAATCGCCTTTAAAGCACATGAAAAGTGGCAAAATGTCGACAATGATGCCCTTGGCCAAAAAGGGCATATGCGTTTTTTCCTGAATATATTCAGGAAAAAACGCATATGCCCTTTTTGGCCAACCAAGCAACCTGGAAAGGCAAATCAGCGCTACAAAGAACTCTCGCTTCCTATCGGTCAAAAGGGCCATGCTGCAAAAAGTGTCAAAATCAGAAATGCAGGACAGGCCATGGAGAAATGGCAGCCTTGCTACGCTGAAGGGCGGGATGTAAATTGCCAACAGCCACTCTGGAGAAGTGTACCGTGTGTCCTGAAACATCGAAAAAACACAGCTTAGGGAGCATAGGGCACGTCCACTCATGGGCGTATAAATTGGCAAAACTAAAAATCAGCAAGACACAGGCACTCCAATGTTTAGGGCTGCTCTGTTGACAAGAACCTCCACTTCATGACACCTTAAATATCACAGGAACGAGAAAAATGGATAAAGAAGTTGTGGTCCTTATGTACAATGGAATATAACTCAGACATGAAATCAATGTCATAAGGCTAGTAGAAGCAAGATGAGTGGACTTAGGTATGAAGATTCTAAGTGAAATAAGTCACACAGAAAAAGACACATATCATAAGCTATCACTTATTGAGGGAATGTAAAAACCGCTACACTTGAACTGAATTACAAAACAGAACAGAGTCACACGTTTAGAAAACACACTATGGCTGCTTAACGGGAAAGGTGAGGTGGGGTGATGCATAAAACAAGGGTTTCAAATTCGCTCAGATACCGTTCCATACACCCAATATGTAATAGACAAGACCTACTCCTTGCTCAGTGAACTGGACTCAACACCCCCTATTCACCGCACAAGAATATATCTGACTAGTAAGAATCTTAAAACCTATGTATTGATATCTGTCTGGAAGTGAGTCAAGTGGGTGTAAAGCCGCATAAACACAGCCGTGAAAAGCAGCTAAACCCCATTATAAAAATAAATAACTTTTAAAAACCCGTAAAACAAAGACAGTGAAAGACAGAGAAATTCTTACACAATTCGTTCAGGGGCTGTGATGCAACCTGGATTGACCATATCTAGACCCACACCTGGATGAGACATAAGGGTGGACACTCTTGGGGCTGAGAGGTTGAGTGAGGTTGGGTGAGCAAACACAGACCCTTTAAAGTAATACTGCGTGGTACCCATCCCATGGGTCCCAAATCTCCAGGTTCAAGGGCATCTTCCTACATCGAAAACATGCATGAGAAACCCAGAACATGGTACACCGTGTGATTTTGAAAGGTTTCTAAAACGCACCTCATTTCTCATCTCATTGTGCTCTGCTTCGCCTTATCAGCTACTTTACTAGCAATCTCCCTACTTGGAGAATCAGCACCTTTAAACTCCTGTTCCCTACAGGTTGCAATTTGTCCTGAGGATGAACGGGAAGAGGGGCAACCAATGAGAGACTAGATCTAGGTGTTGGGACAGGCACAGGTCACTCTATTTTCCCATCAGGAAGAAGAATTAACCACAGGCTCAGCCTGCCGCCAGGAACCAGAATAGGGCCTGAGGCAATCCCGTGCTTTTGCGGCCAGCTCCCAAAAAAGACAGTTGAAAAATGGAGCTCAGGGGCACTGCAATTCACAAACCTGCTGAGTTGTAAATGATAACTCTCGTCCACAAATATATTGAGGGAAGGCAACGAAGAGGATTTGAAAGCAAGGCAGAATTGCAGGAAACAGGTTTCAGGAGGTAGATTCGAATCGCCTTTAAAGCACATGAAAAGTGGCAAAATGTCAACAATGATGCCCTTGGCCAAAAAGGGCGTATCCGTTTTTTCCTGAATATATTCAGGAAAAAACGCATACGCCCTTTTTGGCCAACCAAGCAACCTGGAAAGGCAAATCAGCGCTACAAAAACTCTCGCTTCCTATCGGTCAAAAGGGCCATGCTGCAAAAAGTGTCAAAACCAGAAATGCAGGACAGGCCATGGAGAAATGGCAGCCTTGCTACGCTGATGGGCGGGATGTAAATTGCCAGCAGCCACTCTGGAGAAGTGTACGGTGTGTCCTGAAACATCGAAAAAACACAGCTTAGGGAGCATAGGGCACGTCCACTCATGGGCGTATAAATTGGGAAAACTAAAAATCAGCAAGACACAGGCACCCCAAAGTTTAGGGCTGCTCTGTTGACAAGAACCTCCACTTCATGACACCTTAAATATCCCAGGAAAGAGAAAAATGGATAAAGAAGTTGTGGTCCTTATGTACAATGGAATATCACTCAGACATGAAATCAATGTCATAAGGCTAGTAGAAGCAAGATGAGTGGACTTAGGTACGAAGATTCTAAGTGAAATAAGTCACACAGAAAAAGACACTTATCATAAGCTATCACTTATTGAGGGAATGTAAAAACCGCTACACTTGAACTGAATTACAAAACAGAACAGAGTCACACGTTTAGAAAACACACTATGGCTGCTTAACGGGAAAGGTGAGGTGGGGTGATGCATAAAACAAGGGTTTCAAATTCGCTCAGATACCGTTCCATACACCCAATATGTAATAGACAAGACCTACTCCTTGCTCAGTGAACTGGACTCAACACCCCCTATTCACCGCACAAGAATATATCTGACTAGTAAGAATCTTAAAACCTATGTATTGATATCTGTCTGGAAGTGAGTCAAGTGGGTGTAAAGCCGCATAAACACAGCCGTGAAAAGCAGCTAAACCCCATTATAAAAATAAATAACTTTTAAAAACCCGTAAAACAAAGACAGTGAAAGACAGAGAAATTCTTACACAATTCGTTCAGGGGCTGTGATGCAACCTGGATTGACCATATCTAGACCCACACCTGGATGAGACATAAGGGTGGACACTCTTGGGGCTGAGAGGTTGAGTGAGGTTGGGTGAGCAAACACAGACCCTTTAAAGTAATACTGCGTGGTACCCATCCCATGGGTCCCAAATCTCCAGGTTCAAGGGCATCTTCCTACATCGAAAACATGCATGAGAAACCCAGAACATGGTACACCGTGTGATTTTGAAAGGTTTCTAAAACGTACCTCATTTCTCATCTCCTTGTGCTCGGGTTCGCCTTTCCAGCTACTTTACTAGCAATCTCCCAACTTGGAGAATCAGCACCTTTAAGCTCCTGTTCCCTACAGGTTGCAATTTGTCCTGAGGATGAACGGGAAGAGGGGCAACCAATGAGAGAATAGATCTAGGTGTTGGGACAGGCACAGGTCACTCTATTTTCCCATCAGAAAGAAGAATTAACCACAGGCTCAGCCTGCCGCCAGAAACCAGAATAGGGCCTGAGGCAATCCCATGCTTTTGCGGCCAGCTCCCAAAAAAGACAGTTGAAAAACAGAGCTCAGGGGCACTGCAATTCACAAAACTGCTGAGTTGTAAATGATAACTCTCGTCCACAAATATATTGAGGGAAGGCAATGAAGAGGATTTGAAAGCAAGGCAGAATTGCAGGAAACAGGTTTCAGGAGGTAAATTCGAATCGCCTTTAAAGCACATGAAAAGCAGCAAAACGTCGACAATGATGCCCTTGGCCAAAAAGGGCGTATGCGTTTTTTCCTGAATATATTCAGGAAAAAACGCATACGCCCTTTTTGGCCAACCAAGCAACCTGGAAAGGCAAAACAGCGCTACAAAGAAGTCTCGCTTCCCATTGGTCAAAAGGGCCATGCTGCAAAAAGTGTCAAAACCAGAAATGCAGGACAGGCCATGGAGAAATGGCAGCCATGCTACGCTGATGGGAGGGATGTAAATTGCCAACAGCCACTCTGGAGAAGTGTACGGTGTGTCCTGAAACATCGAAAAAACACAGCTTAGGGAGCATAGGGCACGTCCACTCATGGGCGAAGAAATCGGGAAAACTAAAAATTAGCAAGACACAGGCACCCCAAAGTTTAGTGCTGCTCTGTTGACAAGAACCTCCACTTCATGACACCTTAAATATCCCAGGAAAGAGAAAAATGGATAAAGAAGTTGTGGTCCTTATGTACAATGGAATATCACTCAGACATGAAATCAATGTCATAAGGCTAGGAGAAGCAAGATGAGTGGATTTAGGTACGACGATTCTAAGTGAAATAAGTCACACAGTAAAAGACAGTTATCAAATGCTATCACTTATAGAGGGAATGTAAAAACCGCTACACTTGAACTGAATTACAAAACAGAACAGAGTCACACGTTTAGAAAACACACTATGGCTGCTTAACGGGAAAGGTGAGGTGGGGTGATGCATAAAACAAGGGTTTCAAATTCGCTCAGATACCGTTCCATACAGCCAATATGTATTAGACAAGACCTACTCCTTGCTCAGTGAACTGGACTCAACAACCCATATTCACCGCACAAGAATATATCTGACTAGTAAGAATCTTAAAACCTATGTATTGATATCTGTCTGAAAGTGAGTCAAGTGGGTGTAAAGCCGCATAAACACAGCCGTGAAAAGCAGCTAAACCCCATTATAAAAATAAATAACTTTTAAAAACCCGTAAAACAAAGACAGTGAAAGAGAGAGAAATTCTTACAAAATTCGTTCAGGGGCTGTGATGCAACCTGGATTGACCATATCTAGACCCACACCTGGATGAGACATAAGGGTGGACACTCTTGTGGTTGAGAGGTTGGGTGAGGTTGGGTGAGCAAACGCAGACGCTTTAAAGTAATACTGCGTGGTACCCATCCCATGGGTCCCAAATCTCCAGGTTCAAGGGCATCTTCCTACATCGAAAACATGCATGAGAAACCCAGAAGATGGTACACTGTGTGATTTTGAAAGGTTTCTAAAACGCACCTCATTTCTCATCTCCTTGTGCTCGGGTTCGCCTTTCCAGCTACTTTACTAGACATCTCCCTACTTGGAGAAACAGCACCTTTAAGCTCCTGTTCCCTACAGGTTGCAATTTGTCCTGAGGATGAAAGGGAAGAGGGGCAACCTATGAGAGACTAGATCTAGGTGTTGAGACAGGCACAGGTCACTCTATTTTCCCATCAGGAAGAAGAACTAACCACAGGCTCAGCCTGCCGCCAGAAACCAGAATAGGGTCTGAGGCAATCCCGTGCTTTTGCGGCCAGCTCCCAAAAAAGACAGTTGAAAAACAGAGCTCAGGGGCACTGCAATTCACAAAACTGCTGAGTTGTAAATGATAACTCTCGTCCACAAATATATTGAGGGAAGGCAATGAAGAGGATTTGAAAGCAAGGCAGAATTGCAGGAAACAGGTTTCAGGAGGTAAATTCGAATCGCCATTAAAGCACATGAAAAGTGGCAAAATGTCGACAATGATGCCCTTGGCCAAAAAGGGCGTATGCATTTTTTCCTGAATATATTCAGGAAAAAACGCATACGCCCTTTTTGGCCAACCAAGCAACCTGGAAAGGCAAATCAGCGCTACAAAGAAGTCTCGCTTCCCATTGGTCAAAAGGGCCATGCTGCAAAAAGTGTCAAAATCAGAAATGCAGGACAGGCCATGGAGAAATGGCAGCCTTGCTACCCTGATGGGCGGGATGTAAATTGCCAACAGCCACTCTGGAGAAATGTACGGTGTGTCCTGAAACATCGAAAAAACACAGCTTAGGGAGCATAGGGCACATCCACTCATGGGCGTATAAATTGGGAAAACTAAAAATCAGCAAGACACAGGCACCCCAAAGTTTAGGGCTGCTCTGTTGACAAGAACCTCCACTTCATGACACCTTAAATATCCCAGGAAAGAGAAAAATGGATAAAGAAGTTGTGGTCCTTATGTACAATGGAAAATCACACAGACATGAAATCAATGTCATAAGGCTAGTAGAAGCAAGATGAGTGGATTTAGGTACGACGATTCTAAGTGAAATAAGTCACACAGAAAAAGACACTTATCATAAGCTATCACTTATAGAGGGAATGTAAAAACCGCTACACTTGAACTGAATTACAAAACAGAACAGAGTCACACGTTTAGAAAACACACTATGGCTGCTTAACGGGAAAGGTGAGGTGGGGTGATGCATAAAACAAGGGTGTCAAATTCGCTCAGATACCTTTCCATACACCCAATATGTAATAGACAAGACCTACTCCTTGCTCAGTGAACTGGACTCAACACCCCCTATTCACCGCACAAGAATATATGTGACTAGTAAGAATCTTAAAACCTATGTATTGATATCTGTCTGGAAGTGAGTCAAGTGGGTGTAAAGCTGCATAAACACAGCCGTGAAAAGCAGCTAAACCCCATTATAAAAATAAATTAGTTTTAAAAACCCATGAAACAAAGACACTGAAAGAGAGAGAAATTCTTACAAAATTCGTTCAGAGGCTGTGATGCAACCTGGATTGACCATATCTAGACCCACAGCTGGATGAGACATAAGGGTGGACACTCTTGGGGCTGAAAGGTTGGGTGAGGTTGGGTGAGCAAACGCAGACCCTTTAAAGTAATACTGCCTGGAACCCATCCCATGGGTCCCAAATCTCCAGGTTCAAGGGCATCTTCCTACATCGAAAACATGCATGAGAAACCCAGAAGATGGTACACCGTGTGATTTTGAAAGTTTTCTAATACGCACCTCATTTCTCATCTCCTTGTGCTCGGGTTCGCCATTCCAGCTACTTTACTAGCAATCTCCCTACTTGGAGAATCAGCACCTTTAACCTCCTGTTCCCTACAGGTTGCAATTTGTCCAGAGGATGAACGGGAAGAGGGGCAACCAATGAGAGACTAGATCTAGGTTTTGGGACAGGCACAGGTCACTCTATTTTCCCATCAGGAAGAAGAATTATCCACAGGCTCAGCCTGCCTCCAGGAACCAGAATAGGGCCTGAGGCAATTCCGTGCTTTTGCGGCCAGCTCCCAAAAAAGACAGTTGAAAAATGGAGCTCAGGGGCACTGCCATTCACAAACCTGCTGAGTTATAAGTGATAACTCTCGTCCACAAATATATTGAGGGAAGGCAACGAAGAGGATTTGAAAGCAAGGCAGAATTGCAGGAAACAGGTTTCAGGAGGTAGATTCGAATCGCCTTTAAAGCACATGAAAAGTGGCAAAATGTCGACAATGATGCCCTTGGCCAAACAGGGCGTATGCGTTTTTTCCTGAATATATTCAGGAAAAAACGCATACGCCCTGTTTGGCCAACCAAGAAACCTGGAAAGGCTAATCAGCGCTACAAAGAAGTCTCGCTTCCCATCGGTCAAAAGGGCCATGGTGCAAAAAGTGTCAAAACCAGAAATGCAGGACAGGCCATGGAGAAATGGCAGCCTTGCTACGCTGATGGGAGGGATGTAAATTGCCAACAGCCACTCTGGAGAAGTGTACGGTGTGTCCTGAAACATCGAAAAAACACAGCTTAGGGAGCATAGGGCACATCCACTCATGGGCGTATAAATTGGGAAAACTAAAAATCAGCAAGACACAGGCACCCCAAAGTTTAGGGCTGCTCTGTTGACAAGAACCTCCACTTCATGACACCTTAAATATCCCAGGAAAGAGAAAAATGGATAAAGAAGTTGTGGTCCTTATGTACAATGGAATATCACTCAGACATGAAATCAATGTCATAAGGCTAGTAGAAGCAAGATGAGTGGACTTAGGTACGACGATTGTAAGTGAAATAAGTCACACAGAAAAAGACACTTATCATAAGCTATCACTTAGAGAGGGAATGTAAACACCGCTACACTTGAACTGAATTACAAAACAGAACAGAGTCACACGTTTAGAAAACACACTATGGCTGCTTAACGGGAAATGTGAGGTGGGGTGATGCATAAAACAAGGGTTTCAAATTCGCTCAGATACCGTTCCATACACCCAATATGTAATAGACAAGACCTACTCCTTGCTCAGTGAACTGGACTCAACACCCCCTATTCACCGCACAAGAATATATGTGACTAGTAAGAATCTTAAAACCTATGTATTGATATCTGTCTGGAAGTGAGTCAAGTGGGTGTAAAGCCGCATAAACACAGCCGTGAAAAGCAGCTAAACCCCATTATAAAAATAAATTACTTTTAAAAACCCGTAAAACAAAGACAGTGAAAGAGAGAGAAATTCTTACAAAATTCGTTCAGAGGCTGTGATTCAACCTGGATTGACCATATCTAGACCCACAGCTGGATGAGACATAAGGGTGGACACTCTTGGGGCTGAAAGGTTGGGTGAGGTTGGGTGAGCAAACGCAGACCCTTTAAAGTAATACTGCCTGGTACCCATCCCATGGGTCCCAAATCTCCAGGTCCAAGGGCATCTTCCTACATTGAAAACATGCATGAGAAACCCAGAAGATGGTACACCGTGTGATTTTGAAAGGTTTCTAATACGCACCTCATTTCTCATCTCCTTGTGCTCGGGTTCGCCTTTCCAGCTACTTTACTAGCAATCTCCCTACTTGGAGAATCAGCACCTTTAAGCTCCTGTTGCCTACAGGTTGCAATTTCTCCTGAGGATGAACGGGAAGAGGGGCAACCAATGAGAGACTAGATCTAGGTGTTGGGAGAGGCACAGGTCACTCTAATTTCCCATCAGGAAGAAGAATTAACCACAGGCTCAGCCTGCCGCCCAGAAGCAGAATAGGGCATGAGGCAATCCCGCGCTTTTGCGGCCAGCTCCCAAAAAAGCGAGTTGAAAAATGGAGCTCAGGGACACTGCAATTCACAAACCCGCAGAGTTATAAATGATAACTCTCATCCAGAGATATACTGAGGGAAGGCAAAAAAGAGGATTTGAAAGCAAGGCAGAATTGCAGGAAACAGATTTCAGGAGGTAGATTCGAATCGCCTTTAAAGCACATGAAAAGCGGCAAAACGTCGACAATGATGCCCTTGGCCAAAAAGGGCGTATGCGTTTTTTCCTGAATATATTCAGGAAAAAACGCATACGCCCTTTTTGGCCAACCAAGCAACCTGGAAAGGCAAATCAGCGCTACATAGAAGTCTCGCTTCCCATCGGTCAAAAGGGTCATGCTGCAAAAAGTGTCAAAACCAGAAATGCAGGACAGGCCATGGAGAAATGGCAGCCTTGCTACGCTGATGGGCGGGATGTAAATTGCCAACAGCCACTCTGGAGAAGTGTACGGTGTGTCCTGAAACATTGAGAAAACACAGCTTAGGGAGCATAGGGCACGTCCACTCATGGGCGTATAAATTGGGAAAACTAAAAATCAGCAAGACACAGGCACCCCAAAGTTTAGGGCTGCTCTGTTGACAAGAACCTCCACTTCATGACACCTTAAATATCCCAGGAAAGAGAAAAATGGATAAAGAAGTTGTGGTCCTTATGTACAATGGAAAATCACACAGACATGAAATCAATGTCATAAGGCTAGTAGAAGCAAGATGAGTGGATTTAGGTACGACGATTCTAAGTGAAATAAGTCACACAGAAAAAGACACTTATCATAAGCTATCACTTATAGAGGGAATGTAAAAACCGCTACACTTGAACTGAATTACAAAACAGAACAGAGTCACACGTTTAGAAAACACACTATGGCTGCTTAACGGGAAAGGTGAGGTGGGGTGATGCATAAAACAAGGGTGTCAAATTCGCTCAGATACCTTTCCATACACCCAATATGTAATAGACAAGACCTACTCCTTGCTCAGTGAACTGGACTCAACACCCCCTATTCACCGCACAAGAATATATGTAACTAATAAGAATCATAAAACCTATGTATTGATATCTCTCTGGAAGTGAGTCAAGTGGGTGTAAAGCTGCATAAACACAGCCGTGAAAAGCAGCTAAACCCCATTATAAAAATAAATTAGTTTTAAAAACCCATGAAACAAAGACACTGAAAGAGAGAGAAATTCTTACAAAATTCGTTCAGAGGCTGTGATGCAACCTGGATTGACCATATCTAGACCCACAGCTGGATGAGACATAAGGGTGGACACTCTTGGGGCTGAAAGGTTGGGTGAGGTTGGGTGAGCAAACGCAGACCCTTTAAAGTAATACTGCCTGGAACCCATCCCATGGGTCCCAAATCTCCAGGTTCAAGGGCATCTTCCTACATCGAAAACATGCATGAGAAACCCAGAAGATGGTACACCGTGTGATTTTGAAAGTTTTCTAATACGCACCTCATTTCTCATCTCCTTGTGCTCAGGTTCGCCATTCCAGCTACTTTACTAGCAATCTCCCTACTTGGAGAATCAGCACCTTTAACCTCCTGTTCCCTACAGGTTGCAATTTGTCCAGAGGATGAACGGGAAGAGGGGCAACCAATGAGAGACTAGATCTAGGTTTTGGGACAGGCACAGGTCACTCTATTTTCCCATCAGGAAGAAGAATTATCCACAGGCTCAGCCTGCCTCCAGGAACCAGAATAGGGCCTGAGGCAATTCCGTGCTTTTGCGGCCAGCTCCCAAAAAAGACAGTTGAAAAATGGAGCTCAGGGGCACTGCCATTCACAAACCTGCTGAGTTATAAGTGATAACTCTCGTCCACAAATATATTGAGGGAAGGCAACGAAGAGGATTTGAAAGCAAGGCAGAATTGCAGGAAACAGGTTTCAGGAGGTAGATTCGAATCGCCTTTAAAGCAC
Organism: Eschrichtius robustus; assembly: GCF_028021215.1. Classification (NCBI taxonomy): domain Eukaryota; kingdom Metazoa; phylum Chordata; class Mammalia; order Artiodactyla; family Eschrichtiidae; genus Eschrichtius; species Eschrichtius robustus. Next base: position 1,424,535 of record NW_027175169.1, read on the forward strand.
ATGAAAAGTGGCAAAATGTCGACAATGATGCCCTTGGCCAAACAGGGCGTATGCGTTTTTTCCTGAATATATTCAGGAAAAAACGCATACGCCCTGTTTGGCCAACCAAGAAACCTGGAAAGGCTAATCAGCGCTACAAAGAAGTCTCGCTTCCCATCGGTCAAAAGGGCCATGGTGCAAAAAGTGTCAAAACCAGAAATGCAGGACAGGCCATGGAGAAATGGCAGCCTTGCTACGCTGATGGGAGGGATGTAAATTGCCAACAGCCACTCTGGAGAAGTGTACGGTGTGTCCTGAAACATCGAAAAAACACAGCTTAGGGAGCATAGGGCACATCCACTCATGGGCGTATAAATTGGGAAAACTAAAAATCAGCAAGACACAGGCACCCCAAAGTTTAGGGCTGCTCTGTTGACAAGAACCTCCACTTCATGACACCTTAAATATCCCAGGAAAGAGAAAAATGGATAAAGAAGTTGTGGTCCTTATGTACAATGGAATATCACTCAGACATGAAATCAATGTCATAAGGCTAGTAGAAGCAAGATGAGTGGACTTAGGTACGACGATTCTAAGTGAAATAAGTCACACAGAAAAAGACACTTATCATAAGCTATCACTTAGAGAGGGAATGTAAACACCGCTACACTTGAACTGAATTACAAAACAGAACAGAGTCACACGTTTAGAAAACACACTATGGCTGCTTAACGGGAAAGGTGAGGTGGGGTGATGCATAAAACAAGGGTTTCAAATTCGCTCAGATACCGTTCCATACACCCAATATGTAATAGACAAGACCTACTCCTTGCTCAGTGAACTGGACTCAACACCCCCTATTCACCGCACAAGAATATATGTGACTAGTAAGAATCTTAAAACCTATGTATTGATATCTGTCTGGAAGTGAGTCAAGTGGGTGTAAAGCCGCATAAACACAGCCGTGAAAAGCAGCTAAACCCCATTATAAAAATAAATTACTTTTAAAAACCCGTAAAACAAAGACAGTGAAAGAGAGAGAAATTCTTACAAAATTCGTTCAGAGGCTGTGATTCAACCTGGATTGACCATATCTAGACCCACAGCTGGATGAGACATAAGGGTGGACACTCTTGGGGCTGAAAGGTTGGGTGACTTTGGGTGAGCAAACGCAGACCCTTTAAAGTAATACTGCCTGGTACCCATCCCATGGGTCCCAAATCTCCAGGTCCAAGGGCATCTTCCTACATTGAAAACATGCATGAGAAACCCAGAAGATGGTACACCGTGTGATTTTGAAAGGTTTCTAATACGCACCTCATTTCTCATCTCCTTGTGCTCGGGTTCGCCTTTCCAGCTACTTTACTAGCAATCTCCCTACTTGGAGAATCAGCACCTTTAAGCTCCTGTTGCCTACAGGTTGCAATTTCTCCTGAGGATGAACGGGAAGAGGGGCAACCAATGAGAGACTAGATCTAGGTGTTGGGACAGGCACAGGTCACTCTAATTTCCCATCAGGAAGAAGAATTAACCACAGGCTCAGCCTGCCGCCCAGAAGCAGAATAGGGCATGAGGCAATCCCGCGCTTTTGCGGCCAGCTCCCAAAAAAGCGAGTTGAAAAATGGAGCTCAGGGACACTGCAATTCACAAACCCGCAGAGTTATAAATGATAACTCTCATCCAGAGATATACTGAGGGAAGGCAAAAAAGAGGATTTGAAAGCAAGGCAGAATTGCAGGAAACAGATTTCAGGAGGTAGATTCGAATCGCCTTTAAAGCACATGAAAAGCGGCAAAACGTCGACAATGATGCCCTTGTCCAAAAAGGGCGTATGCGTTTTTTCCTGAATATATTCAGGAAAAAACGCATACGCCCTTTTTGGCCAACCAAGCAACCTGGAAAGGCAAATCAGTGCTACATAGAAGTCTCGCTTCCCATCGGTCAAAAGGGTCATGCTGCAAAAAGTGTCAAAACCAGAAATGCAGGACAGGCCATGGAGAAATGGCAGCCTTGCTACGCTGATGGGCGGGATGTAAATTGCCAACAGCCACTCTGGAGAAGTGTACGGTGTGTCCTGAAACATTGAGAAAACACAGCATAGGGAGCATAGGGCACGTCCACTCATGGGCGTATAAGTTGGGAAAACTAAAAATCAGCAAGACACAGGCACCCCAAAGTTTAGGGCTGCTCTGTTGACAAGAACCTCCACTTCATGACACCTTAAATATCCCAGGAAAGAGAAAAATGAATAAAGAAGTTGTGGTCCTTATGTACAATGGAATATCACTCAGACATGAAATCAATGTCATAAGGCTAGTAGAAGCAAGATGAGTGGATTTAGGTACGACAATTCTAAGTGAAATAAGTCACACAGAAAAAGACACTTATCATAAACTATCACTTATAGAGGGAATGTAAAAACCGCTACGCTTGAACTGAATTACAAAACAGAACAGAGTCACACGTTTAGAAAACACACTATGGCTGCTTAACGGGAAAGGTGAGGTGGGGTGATGCATAAAACAAGGGTGTCAAATTCGCTCAGATACCTTTCCATACACCCAATATGTAATAGACAAGACCTACTCCTTGCTCAGTGAACTGGACTCAACACCCCCTATTCACCGCACAAGAATATATGTGACTAGTAAGAATCTTAAAACCTATGTATTGATATCTGTCTGGAAGTGAGTCAAGTGGGTGTAAAGCTGCATAAACACAGCCGTGAAAAGCAGCTAAACCCCATTATAAAAATAAATTAGTTTTAAAAACCCATGAAACAAAGACACTGAAAGAGAGAGAAATTCTTACAAAATTCGTTCAGAGGCTGTGATGCAACCTGGATTGACCATATCTAGACCCACAGCTGGATGAGACATAAGGGTGGACACTCTTGGGGCTGAAAGGTTGGGTGAGGTTGGGTGAGCAAACGCAGACCCTTTAAAGTAATACTGCCTGGAACCCATCCCATGGGTCCCAAATCTCCAGGTTCAAGGGCATCTTCCTACATCGAAAACATGCATGAGAAACCCAGAAGATGGTACACCGTGTGATTTTGAAAGTTTTCTAATACGCACCTCATTTCTCATCTCCTTGTGCTCGGGTTCGCCATTCCAGCTACTTTACTAGCAATCTCCCTACTTGGAGAATCAGCACCTTTAACCTCCTGTTCCCTACAGGTTGCAATTTGTCCAGAGGATGAACGGGAAGAGGGGCAACCAATGAGAGACTAGATCTAGGTTTTGGGACAGGCACAGGTCACTCTATTTTCCCATCAGGAAGAAGAATTATCCACAGGCTCAGCCTGCCTCCAGGAACCAGAATAGGGCCTGAGGCAATTCCGTGCTTTTGCGGCCAGCTCCCAAAAAAGACAGTTGAAAAATGGAGCTCAGGGGCACTGCCATTCACAAACCTGCTGAGTTATAAGTGATAACTCTCGTCCACAAATATATTGAGGGAAGGCAACGAAGAGGATTTGAAAGCAAGGCAGAATTGCAGGAAACAGGTTTCAGGAGGTAGATTCGAATCGCCTTTAAAGCACATGAAAAGTGGCAAAATGTCGACAATGATGCCCTTGGCCAAACAGGGCGTATGCGTTTTTTCCTGAATATATTCAGGAAAAAACGCATACGCCCTGTTTGGCCAACCAAGAAACCTGGAAAGGCTAATCAGCGCTACAAAGAAGTCTCGCTTCCCATCGGTCAAAAGGGCCATGGTGCAAAAAGTGTCAAAACCAGAAATGCAGGACAGGCCATGGAGAAATGGCAGCCTTGCTACGCTGATGGGAGGGATGTAAATTGCCAACAGCCACTCTGGAGAAGTGTACGGTGTGTCCTGAAACATCGAAAAAACACAGCTTAGGGAGCATAGGGCACATCCACTCATGGGCGTATAAATTGGGAAAACTAAAAATCAGCAAGACACAGGCACCCCAAAGTTTAGGGCTGCTCTGTTGACAAGAACCTCCACTTCATGACACCTTAAATATCCCAGGAAAGAGAAAAATGGATAAAGAAGTTGTGGTCCTTATGTACAATGGAATATCACTCAGACATGAAATCAATGTCATAAGGCTAGTAGAAGCAAGATGAGTGGACTTAGGTACGACGATTCTAAGTGAAATAAGTCACACAGAAAAAGACACTTATCATAAGCTATCACTTAGAGAGGGAATGTAAAAACCGCTACACTTGAACTGAATTACAAAACAGAACAGAGTCACACGTTTAGAAAACACACTATGGCTGCTTAACGGGAAAGGTGAGGTGGGGTGATGCATAAAACAAGGGTTTCAAATTCGCTCAGATACCGTTCCATACACCCAATATGTAATAGACAAGACCTACTCCTTGCTCAGTGAACTGGACTCAACACCCCCTATTCACCGCACAAGAATATATGTGACTAGTAAGAATCTTAAAACCTATGTATTGATATCTGTCTGGAAGTGAGTCAAGTGGGTGTAAAGCCGCATAAACACAGCCGTGAAAAGCAGCTAAACCCCATTATAAAAATAAATTACTTTTAAAAACCCGTAAAACTAAGACAGTGAAAGAGAGAGAAATTCTTACAAAATTCGTTCAGAGGCTGTGATTCAACCTGGATTGACCATATCTAGACCCACAGCTGGATGAGACATAAGGGTGGACACTCTTAGGGCTGAAAGGTTGGGTGAGGTTGGGTGAGCAAACGCAGACCCTTTAAAGTAATACTGCCTGGTACCCATCCCATGGGTCCCAAATCTCCAGGTCCAAGGGCATCTTCCTACATTGAAAACATGCATGAGAAACCCAGAAGATGGTACACCGTGTGATTTTGAAAGGTTTCTAATACGCACCTCATTTCTCATCTCCTTGTGCTCGGGTTCGCCTTTCCAGCTACTTTACTAGCAATCCCCTACTTGGAGAATCAGCACCTTTAAGCTCCTGTTGCCTACAGGTTGCAATTTCTCCTGAGGATGAACGGGAAGAGGGGCAACCAATGAGAGACTAGATCTAGGTGTTGGGACAGGCACAGGTCACTCTAATTTCCCATCAGGAAGAAGAATTAACCACAGGCTCAGCCTGCCGCCCAGAAGCAGAATAGGGCTTGCGGCAATCCCGCGCTTTTGCGGCCAGCTCCCAAAAAAGCGAGTTGAAAAATGGAGCTCAGGGACACTGCAATTCACAAACCCGCAGAGTTATAAATGATAACTCTCATCCAGAGATATACTGAGGGAAGGCAAAAAAGAGGATTTGAAAGCAAGGCAGAATTGCAGGAAACAGATTTCAGGAGGTAGATTCGAATCGCCTTTAAAGCACATGAAAAGCGGCAAAACGTCGACAATGATGCCCTTGGCCAAAAAGGGCGTATGCGTTTTTTCCTGAATATATTCAGGAAAAAACGCATACGCCCTTTTTGGCCAACCAAGCAACCTGGAAAGGCAAATCAGCGCTACATAGAAGTCTCGCTTCCCATCGGTCAAAAGGGTCATGCTGCAAAAAGTGTCAAAATCAGAAATGCAGGACAGGCCATGGAGAAATGGCAGCCTTGCTACGCTGATGGGCGGGATGTAAATTGCCAACAGCCACTCTGGAGAAGTGTACGGTGTGTCTTGAAACATTGAGAAAACACAGCTTAGGGAGCATAGGGCACGTCCACTCATGGGCGTATAAATTGGGAAAACTAAAAATCAGCAAGACACAGGCACCCCAAAGTTTAGGGCTGCTCTGTTGACAAGAACCTCCACTTCATGACACCTTAAATATCCCAGGAAAGAGAAAAATGGATAAAGAAGTTGTGGTCCTTATGTACAATGGAAAATCACACAGACATGAAATCAATGTCATAAGGCTAGTAGAAGCAAGATGAGTGGATTTAGGTACGACGATTCTAAGTGAAATAAGTCACACAGAAAAAGACACTTATCATAAGCTATCACTTATAGAGGGAATGTAAAAACCGCTACACTTGAACTGAATTACAAAACAGAACAGAGTCACACGTTTAGAAAACACACTATGGCTGCTTAACGGGAAAGGTGAGGTGGGGTGATGCATAAAACAAGGGTGTCAAATTCGCTCAGATACCTTTCCATACACCCAATATGTAATAGACAAGACCTACTCCTTGCTCAGTGAACTGGACTCAACACCCCCTATTCACCGCACAAGAATATATGTGACTAGTAAGAATCTTAAAACCTATGTATTGATATCTGTCTGGAAGTGAGTCAAGTGGGTGTAAAGCTGCATAAACACAGCCGTGAAAAGCAGCTAAACCCCATTATAAAAATAAATTAGTTTTAAAAACCCATGAAACAAAGACACTGAAAGAGAGAGAAATTCTTACAAAATTCGTTCAGAGGCTGTGATGCAACCTGGATTGACCATATCTAGACCCACAGCTGGATGAGACATAAGGGTGGACACTCTTGGGGCTGAAAGGTTGGGTGAGGTTGGGTGAGCAAACGCAGACCCTTTAAAGTAATACTGCCTGGAACCCATCCCATGGGTCCCAAATCTCCAGGTTCAAGGGCATCTTCCTACATCGAAAACATGCATGAGAAACCCAGAAGATGGTACACCGTGTGATTTTGAAAGTTTTCTAATACGCACCTCATTTCTCATCTCCTTGTCCTCGGGTTCGCCATTCCAGCTACTTTACTAGCAATCTCCCTACTTGGAGAATCAGCACCTTTAACCTCCTGTTCCCTACAGGTTGCAATTTGTCCAGAGGATGAACGGGAAGAGGGGCAACCAATGAGAGACTAGATCTAGGTTTTGGGACAGGCACAGGTCACTCTATTTTCCCATCAGGAAGAAGAATTATCCACAGGCTCAGCCTGCCTCCAGGAACCAGAATAGGGCCTGAGGCAATTCCGTGCTTTTGCGGCCAGCTCCCAAAAAAGACAGTTGAAAAATGGAGCTCAGGGGCACTGCCATTCACAAACCTGCTGAGTTATAAGTGATAACTCTCGTCCACAAATATATTGAGGGAAGGCAACGAAGAGGATTTGAAAGCAAGGCAGAATTGCAGGAAACAGGTTTCAGGAGGTAGATTTGAATCGCCTTTAAAGCACATGAAAAGTGGCAAAATGTCGACAATGATGCCCTTGGCCAAACAGGGCGTATGCGTTTTTTCCTGAATATATTCAGGAAAAAACGCATACGCCCTGTTTGGCCAACCAAGAAACCTGGAAAGGCTAATCAGCGCTACAAAGAAGTCTCGCTTCCCATCGGTCAAAAGGGCCATGGTGCAAAAAGTGTCAAAACCAGAAATGCAGGACAGGCCATGGAGAAATGGCAGCCTTGCTACGCTGATGGGAGGGATGTAAATTGCCAACAGCCACTCTGGAGAAGTGTACGGTGTGTCCTGAAACATCGAAAAAACACAGCTTAGGGAGCATAGGGCACATCCACTCATGGGCGTATAAATTGGGAAAACTAAAAATCAGCAAGACACAGGCACCCCAAAGTTTAGGGCTGCTCTGTTGACAAGAACCTCCACTTCATGACACCTTAAATATCCCAGGAAAGAGAAAAATGGATAAAGAAGTTGTGGTCCTTATGTACAATGGAATATCACTCAGACATGAAATCAATGTCATAAGGCTAGTAGAAGCAAGATGAGTGGACTTAGGTACGACGATTGTAAGTGAAATAAGTCACACAGAAAAAGACACTTATCATAAGCTATCACTTAGAGAGGGAATGTAAACACCGCTACACTTGAACTGAATTACAAAACAGAACAGAGTCACACGTTTAGAAAACACACTATGGCTGCTTAACGGGAAAGGTGAGGTGGGGTGATGCATAAAACAAGGGTTTCAAATTCGCTCAGATACCGTTCCATACACCCAATATGTAATAGACAAGACCTACTCCTTGCTCAGTGAACTGGACTCAACACCCCCTATTCACCGCACAAGAATATATGTGACTAGTAAGAATCTTAAAACCTATGTATTGATATCTGTCTGGAAGTGAGTCAAGTGGGTGTAAAGCCGCATAAACACAGCCGTGAAAAGCAGCTAAACCCCATTATAAAAATAAATTACTTTTAAAAACCCGTAAAACAAAGACAGTGAAAGAGAGAGAAATTCTTACAAAATTCGTTCAGAGGCTGTGATTCAACCTGGATTGACCATATCTAGACCCACAGCTGGATGAGACATAAGGGTGGACACTCTTGGGGCTGAAAGGTTGGGTGAGGTTGGGTGAGCAAACGCAGACCCTTTAAAGTAATACTGCCTGGTACCCATCCCATGGGTCCCAAATCTCCAGGTCCAAGGGCATCTTCCTACATTGAAAACATGCATGAGAAACCCAGAAGATGGTACACCGTGTGATTTTGAAAGGTTTCTAATACGCACCTCATTTCTCATCTCCTTGTGCTCGGGTTCGCCTTTCCAGCTACTTTACTAGCAATCTCCCTACTTGGAGAATCAGCACCTTTAAGCTCCTGTTGCCTACAGGTTGCAATTTCTCCTGAGGATGAACGGGAAGAGGGGCAACCAATGAGAGACTAGATCTAGGTGTTGGGACAGGCACAGGTCACTCTAATTTCCCATCAGGAAGAAGAATTAACCACAGGCTCAGCCTGCCGCCCAGAAGCAGAATAGGGCATGAGGCAATCCCGCGCTTTTGCGGCCAGCTCCCAAAAAAGCGAGTTGAAAAATGGAGCTCAGGGACACTGCAATTCACAAACCCGCAGAGTTATAAATGATAACTCTCATCCAGAGATATACTGAGGGAAGGCAAAAAAGAGGATTTGAAAGCAAGGCAGAATTGCAGGAAACAGATTTCAGGAGGTAGATTCGAATCGCCTTTAAAGCACATGAAAAGCGGCAAAACGTCGACAATGATGCCCTTGGCCAAAAAGGGCGTATGCGTTTTTTCCTGAATATATTCAGGAAAAAACGCATACGCCCTTTTTGGCCAACCAAGCAACCTGGAAAGGCAAATCAGCGCTACATAGAAGTCTCGCTTCCCATCGGTCAAAAGGGTCATGCTGCAAAAAGTGTCAAAACCAGAAATGCAGGACAGGCCATGGAGAAATGGCAGCCTTGCTACGCTGATGGGCGGGATGTAAATTGCCAACAGCCACTCTGGAGAAGTGTACGGTGTGTCCTGAAACATTGAGAAAACACAGCTTAGGGAGCATAGGGCACGTCCACTCATGGGCGTATAAGTTGGGAAAACTAAAAATCAGCAAGACACAGGCACCCCAAAGTTTAGGGCTGCTCTGTTGACAAGAACCTCCACTTCATGACACCTTAAATATCCCAGGAAAGAGAAAAATGAATAAAGAAGTTGTGGTCCTTATGTACAATGGAATATCACTCAGACATGAAATCAATGTCATAAGGCTAGTAGAAGCAAGATGAGTGGATTTAGGTACGACGATTCTAAGTGAAATAAGTCACACAGAAAAAGACACTTATCATAAACTATCACTTATAGAGGGAATGTAAAAACCGCTACGCTTGAACTGAATTACAAAACAGAACAGAGTCACACGTTTAGAAAACACACTATGGCTGCTTAACGGGAAAGGTGAGGTGGGGTGATGCATAAAACAAGGGTGTCAAATTCGCTCAGATACCTTTCCATACACCCAATATGTAATAGACAAGACCTACTCCTTGCTCAGTGAACTGGACTCAACACCCCCTATTCACCGCACAAGAATATATGTGACTAGTAAGAATCTTAAAACCTATGTATTGATATCTGTCTGGAAGTGAGTCAAGTGGGTGTAAAGCTGCATAAACACAGCCGTGAAAAGCAGCTAAACCCCATTATAAAAATAAATTAGTTTTAAAAACCCATGAAACAAAGACACTGAAAGAGAGAGAAATTCTTACAAAATTCGTTCAGAGGCTGTGATGCAACCTGGATTGACCATATCTAGACCCACAGCTGGATGAGACATAAGGGTGGACACTCTTGGGGCTGAAAGGTTGGGTGAGGTTGGGTGAGCAAACGCAGACCCTTTAAAGTAATACTGCCTGGAACCCATCCCATGGGTCCCAAATCTCCAGGTTCAAGGGCATCTTCCTACATCGAAAACATGCATGAGAAACCCAGAAGATGGTACACCGTGTGATTTTGAAAGTTTTCTAATACGCACCTCATTTCTCATCTCCTTGTGCTCGGGTTCGCCATTCCAGCTACTTTACTAGCAATCTCCCTACTTGGAGAATCAGCACCTTTAACCTCCTGTTCCCTACAGGTTGCAATTTGTCCAGAGGATGAACGGGAAGAGGGGCAACCAATGAGAGACTAGATCTAGGTTTTGGGACAGGCACAGGTCACTCTATTTTCCCATCAGGAAGAAGAATTATCCACAGGCTCAGCCTGCCTCCAGGAACCAGAATAGGGCCTGAGGCAATTCCGTGCTTTTGCGGCCAGCTCCCAAAAAAGACAGTTGAAAAATGGAGCTCAGGGGCACTGCCATTCACAAACCTGCTGAGTTATAAGTGATAACTCTCGTCCACAAATATATTGAGGGAAGGCAACGAAGAGGATTTGAAAGCAAGGCAGAATTGCAGGAAACAGGTTTCAGGAGGTAGATTCGAATCGCCTTTAAAGCACATGAAAAGTGGCAAAATGTCGACAATGATGCCCTTGGCCAAACAGGGCGTATGCGTTTTTTCCTGAATATATTCAGGAAAAAACGCATACGCCCTGTTTGGCCAACCAAGAAACCTGGAAAGGCTAATCAGCGCTACAAAGAAGTCTCGCTTCCCATCGGTCAAAAGGGCCATGGTGCAAAAAGTGTCAAAACCAGAAATGCAGGACAGGCCATGGAGAAATGGCAGCCTTGCTACGCTGATGGGAGGGATGTAAATTGCCAACAGCCACTCTGGAGAAGTGTACGGTGTGTCCTGAAACATCGAAAAAACACAGCTTAGGGAGCATAGGGCACATCCACTCATGGGCGTATAAATTGGGAAAACTAAAAATCAGCAAGACACAGGCACCCCAAAGTTTAGGGCTGCTCTGTTGACAAGAACCTCCACTTCATGACACCTTAAATATCCCAGGAAAGAGAAAAATGGATAAAGAAGTTGTGGTCCTTATGTACAATGGAATATCACTCAGACATGAAATCAATGTCATAAGGCTAGTAGAAGCAAGATGAGTGGACTTAGGTACGACGATTCTAAGTGAAATAAGTCACACAGAAAAAGACACTTATCATAAGCTATCACTTAGAGAGGGAATGTAAAAACCGCTACACTTGAACTGAATTACAAAACAGAACAGAGTCACACGTTTAGAAAACACACTATGGCTGCTTAACGGGAAAGGTGAGGTGGGGTGATGCATAAAACAAGGGTTTCAAATTCGCTCAGATACCGTTCCATACACCCAATATGTAATAGACAAGACCTACTCCTTGCTCAGTGAACTGGACTCAACACCCCCTATTCACCGCACAAGAATATATGTGACTAGTAAGAATCTTAAAACCTATGTATTGATATCTGTCTGGAAGTGAGTCAAGTGGGTGTAAAGCCGCATAAACACAGCCGTGAAAAGCAGCTAAACCCCATTATAAAAATAAATTACTTTTAAAAACCCGTAAAACAAAGACAGTGAAAGAGAGAGAAATTCTTACAAAATTCGTTCAGAGGCTGTGATGCAACCTGGATTGACCATATCTAGACCCACAGCTGGATGAGACATAAGGGTGGACACTCTTGGGGCTGAAAGGTTGGGTGAGGTTGGGTGAGCAAACGCAGACCCTTTAAAGTAATACTGCTTGGTACCCATCCCATGGGTCCCAAATCTCCAGGTCCAAGGGCATCTTCCTACATTGAAAACATGCATGAGAAACCCAGAAGATGGTACACCGTGTGATTTTGAAAGGTTTCTAATACGCACCTCATTTCTCATCTCCTTGTGCTCGGGTTCGCCTTTCCAGCTACTTTACTAGCAATCTCCCTACTTGGAGAATCAGCACCTTTAAGCTCCTGTTGCCTACAGGTTGCAATTTCTCCTGAGGATGAACGGGAAGAGGGGCAACCAATGAGAGACTAGATCTAGGTGTTGGGACAGGCACAGGTCACTCTAATTTCCCATCAGGAAGAAGAATTAACCACAGGCTCAGCCTGCCGCCCAGAAGCAGAATAGGGCATGAGGCAATCCCGCGCTTTTGCGGCCAGCTCCCAAAAAAGCGAGTTGAAAAATGGAGCTCAGGGACACTGCAATTCACAAACCCGCAGAGTTATAAATGATAACTCTCATCCAGAGATATACTGAGGGAAGGCAAAAAAGAGGATTTGAAAGCAAGGCAGAATTGCAGGAAACAGATTTCAGGAGGTAGATTTGAATCGCCTTTAAAGCACATGAAAAGCGGCAAAACGTCGACAATGATGCCCTTGGCCAAAAAGGGCGTATGCGTTTTTTCCTGAATATATTCAGGAAAAAACGCATACGCCCTTTTTGGCCAACCAAGCAACCTGGAAAGGCAAATCAGCGCTACATAGAAGTCTCGCTTCCCATCGGTCAAAAGGGTCATGCTGCAAAAAGTGTCAAAACCAGAAATGCAGGACAGGCCATGGAGAAATGGCAGCCTTGCTACGCTGATGGGCGGGATGTAAATTGCCAACAGCCACTCTGGAGAAGTGTACGGTGTGTCCTGAAACATTGAGAAAACACAGCTTAGGGAGCATAGGGCACGTCCACTCATGGGCGTATAAGTTGGGAAAACTAAAAATCAGCAAGACACAGGCACCCCAAAGTTTAGGGCTGCTCTGTTGACAAGAACCTCCACTTCATGACACCTTAAATATCCCAGGAAAGAGAAAAATGGATAAAGAAGTTGTGGTCCTTATGTACAATGGAATATCACTCAGACATGAAATCAATGTCATAAGGCTAGTAGAAGCAAGATGAGTGGATTTAGGTACGACAATACTAAGTGAAATAAGTCACACAGAAGAAGACACTTATCATAAGCTATCACTTATAGAGGGAATGTAAAAACCGCTACACTTGAACTGAATTACAAAACAGAACAGAGTCACACGTTTAGAAAACACACTATGGCTGCTTAACGGGAAAGGTGAGGTGGGGTGATGCATAAAACAAGGGTGTCAAATTCGCTCAGATACCTTTCCATACACCCAATATGTAATAGACAAGACCTACTCCTTGCTCAGTGAACTGGACTCAACACCCCCTATTCACCGCACAAGAATATATGTGACTAGTAAGAATCTTAAAACCTATGTATTGATATCTGTCTGGAAGTGAGTCAAGTGGGTGTAAAGCTGCATAAACACAGCCGTGAAAAGCAGCTAAACCCCATTATAAAAATAAATTAGTTTTAAAAACCCATGAAACAAAGACACTGAAAGAGAGAGAAATTCTTACAAAATTCGTTCAGAGGCTGTGATGCAACCTGGATTGACCATATCTAGACCCACAGCTGGATGAGACATAAGGGTGGACACTCTTGGGGCTGAAAGGTTGGGTGAGGTTGGGTGAGCAAACGCAGACCCTTTAAAGTAATACTGCCTGGAACCCATCCCATGGGTCCCAAATCTCCAGGTTCAAGGGCATCTTCCTACATCGAAAACATGCATGAGAAACCCAGAAGATGGTACACCGTGTGATTTTGAAAGTTTTCTAATACGCACCTCATTTCTCATCTCCTTGTGCTCGGGTTCGCCATTCCAGCTACTTTACTAGCAATCTCCCTACTTGGAGAATCAGCACCTTTAACCTCCTGTTCCCTACAGGTTGCAATTTGTCCAGAGGATGAACGGGAAGAGGGGCAACCAATGAGAGACTAGATCTAGGTTTTGGGACAGGCACAGGTCACTCTATTTTCCCATCAGGAAGAAGAATTATCCACAGGCTCAGCCTGCCTCCAGGAACCAGAATAGGGCCTGAGGCAATTCCGTGCTTTTGCGGCCAGCTCCCAAAAAAGACAGTTGAAAAATGGAGCTCAGGGGCACTGCCATTCACAAACCTGCTGAGTTATAAGTGATAACTCTCGTCCACAAATATATTGAGGGAAGGCAACGAAGAGGATTTGAAAGCAAGGCAGAATTGCAGGAAACAGGTTTCAGGAGGTAGATTCGAATCGGCTTTAAAGCACATGAAAAGTGGCAAAATGTCGACAATGATGCCCTTGGCCAAACAGGGCGTATGCGTTTTTTCCTGAATATATTCAGGAAAAAACGCATACGCCCTGTTTGGCCAACCAAGAAACCTGGAAAGGCTAATCAGCGCTACAAAGAAGTCTCGCTTCCCATCGGTCAAAAGGGCCATGGTGCAAAAAGTGTCAAAACCAGAAATGCAGGACAGGCCATGGAGAAATGGCAGCCTTGCTACGCTGATGGGAGGGATGTAAATTGCCAACAGCCACTCTGGAGAAGTGTACGGTGTGTCCTGAAACATTGAGAAAACACAGCTTAGGGAGCATAGGGCACGTCCACTCATGGGCGTATAAGTTGGGAAAACTAAAAATCAGCAAGACACAGGCACCCCAAAGTTTAGGGCTGCTCTGTTGACAAGAACCTCCACTTCATGACACCTTAAATATCCCAGGAAAGAGAAAAATGAATAAAGAAGTTGTGGTCCTTATGTACAATGGAATATCACGCAGACATGAAATCAATGTCATAAGGCTAGTAGAAGCAAGATGAGTGGATTTAGGTACGACAATTCTAAGTGAAATAAGTCACACAGAAAAAGACACTTATCATAAACTATCACTTATAGAGGGAATGTAAAAACCGCTACGCTTGAACTGAATTACAAAACAGAACAGAGTCACACGTTTAGAAAACACACTATGGCTGCTTAACGGGAAAGGTGAGGTGGGGTGATGCATAAAACAAGGGTGTCAAATTCGCTCAGATACCTTTCCATACACCCAATATGTAATAGACAAGACCTACTCCTTGCTCAGTGAACTGGACTCAACACCCCCTATTCACCGCACAAGAATATATGTGACTAGTAAGAATCTTAAAACCTATGTATTGATATCTGTCTGGAAGTGAGTCAAGTGGGTGTAAAGCTGCATAAACACAGCCGTGAAAAGCAGCTAAACCCCATTATAAAAATAAATTAGTTTTAAAAACCCATGAAACAAAGACACTGAAAGAGAGAGAAATTCTTACAAAATTCGTTCAGAGGCTGTGATGCAACCTGGATTGACCATATCTAGACCCACAGCTGGATGAGACATAAGGGTGGACACTCTTGGGGCTGAAAGGTTGGGTGAGGTTGGGTGAGCAAACGCAGACCCTTTAAATTAATACTGCCTGGAACCCATCCCATGGGTCCCAAATCTCCAGGTTCAAGGGCATCTTCCTACATCGAAAACATGCATGAGAAACCCAGAAGATTGTACACCGTGTGATTTTGAAAGTTTTCTAATACGCACCTCATTTCTCATCTCCTTGTGCTCGGGTTCGCCATTCCAGCTACTTTACTAGCAATCTCCCTACTTGGAGAATCAGCACCTTTAACCTCCTGTTCCCTACAGGTCGCAATTTGTCCAGAGGATGAACGGGAAGAGGGGCAACCAATGAGAGACTAGATCTAGGTTTTGGGACAGGCACAGGTCACTCTATTTTCCCATCAGGAAGAAGAATTATCCACAGGCTCAGCCTGCCTCCAGGAACCAGAATAGGGCCTGAGGCAATTCCGTGCTTTTGCGGCCAGCTCCCAAAAAAGACAGTTGAAAAATGGAGCTCAGGGGCACTGCCATTCACAAACCTGCTGAGTTATAAGTGATAACTCTCGTCCACAAATATATTGAGGGAAGGCAACGAAGAGGATTTGAAAGCAAGGCAGAATTGCAGGAAACAGGTTTCAGGAGGTAGATTCGAATCGCCTTTAAAGCACATGAAAAGTGGCAAAATGTCGACAATGATGCCCTTGGCCAAACAGGGCGTATGCGTTTTTTCCTGAATATATTCAGGAAAAAACGCATACGCCCTGTTTGGCCAACCAAGAAACCTGGAAAGGCTAATCAGCGCTACAAAGAAGTCTCGCTTCCCATCGGTCAAAAGGGCCATGGTGCAAAAAGTGTCAAAACCAGAAATGCAGGACAGGCCATGGAGAAATGGCAGCCTTGCTACGCTGATGGGCGGGATGTAAATTGCCAACAGCCACTCTGGAGAAGTGTACGGTGTGTCCTGAAACATTGAGAAAACACAGCTTAGGGAGCATAGGGCACGTCCACTCATGGGCGTATAAATTGGGAAAACTAAAAATCAGCAAGACACAGGCACCCCAAAGTTTAGGGCTGCTCTGTTGACAAGAACCTCCACTTCATGACACCTTAAATATCCCAGGAAAGAGAAAAATGGATAAAGAAGTTGTGGTCCTTATGTACAATGGAATATCACTCAGACATGAAATCAATGTCATAAGGCTAGTAGAAGCAAGATGAGTGGACTTAGGTACGACGATTGTAAGTGAAATAAGTCACACAGAAAAAGACACTTATCATAAGCTATCACTTAGAGAGGGAATGTAAACACCGCTACACTTGAACTGAATTACAAAACAGAACAGAGTCACACGTTTAGAAAACACACTATGGCTGCTTAACGGGAAAGGTGAGGTGGGGTGATGCATAAAACAAGGGTTTCAAATTCGCTCAGATACCGTTCCATACACCCAATATGTAATAGACAAGACCTACTCCTTGCTCAGTGAACTGGACTCAACACCCCCTATTCACCGCACAAGAATATATGTGACTAGTAAGAATCTTAAAACCTATGTATTGATATCTGTCTGGAAGTGAGTCAAGTGGGTGTAAAGCCGCATAAACACAGCCGTGAAAAGCAGCTAAACCCCATTATAAAAATAAATTACTTTTAAAAACCCGTAAAACAAAGACAGTGAAAGAGAGAGAAATTCTTACAAAATTCGTTCAGAGGCTGTGATTCAACCTGGATTGACCATATCTAGACCCACAGCTGGATGAGACATAAGGGTGGACACTCTTGGGGCTGAAAGGTTGGGTGAGGTTGGGTGAGCAAACGCAGACCCTTTAAAGTAATACTGCCTGGTACCCATCCCATGGGTCCCAAATCTCCAGGTCCAAGGGCATCTTCCTACATTGAAAACATGCATGAGAAACCCAGAAGATGGTACACCGTGTGATTTTGAAAGGTTTCTAATACGCACCTCATTTCTCATCTCCTTGTGCTCGGGTTCGCCTTTCCAGCTACTTTACTAGCAATCTCCCTACTTGGAGAATCAGCACCTTTAAGCTCCTGTTGCCTACAGGTTGCAATTTCTCCTGAGGATGAACGGGAAGAGGGGCAACCAATGAGAGACTAGATCTAGGTGTTGGGACAGGCACAGGTCACTCTAATTTCCCATCAGGAAGAAGAATTAACCACAGGCTCAGCCTGCCGCCCAGAAGCAGAATAGGGCATGAGGCAATCCCGCGCTTTTGCGGCCAGCTCCCAAAAAAGCGAGTTGAAAAATGGAGCTCAGGGACACTGCAATTCACAAACCCGCAGAGTTATAAATGATAACTCTCATCCAGAGATATACTGAGGGAAGGCAAAAAAGAGGATTTGAAAGCAAGGCAGAATTGCAGGAAACAGATTTCAGGAGGTAGATTCGAATCGCCTTTAAAGCACATGAAAAGCGGCAAAACGTCGACAATGATGCCCTTGGCCAAAAAGGGCGTATGCGTTTTTTCCTGAATATATTCAGGAAAAAACGCATACGCCCTTTTTGGCCAACCAAGCAACCTGGAAAGGCAAATCAGCGCTACATAGAAGTCTCGCTTCCCATCGGTCAAAAGGGTCATGCTGCAAAAAGTGTCAAAACCAGAAATGCAGGACAGGCCATGGAGAAATGGCAGCCTTGCTACGCTGATGGGCGGGATGTAAATTGCCAACAGCCACTCTGGAGAAGTGTACGGTGTGTCCTGAAACATTGAGAAAACACAGCTTAGGGAGCATAGGGCACGTCCACTCATGGGCGTATAAGTTGGGAAAACTAAAAATCAGCAAGACACAGGCACCCCAAAGTTTAGGGCTGCTCTGTTGACAAGAACCTCCACTTCATGACACCTTAAATATCCCAGGAAAGAGAAAAATGAATAAAGAAGTTGTGGTCCTTATGTACAATGGAATATCACTCAGACATGAAATCAATGTCATAAGGCTAGTAGAAGCAAGATGAGTGGATTTAGGTACGACGATTCTAAGTGAAATAAGTCACACAGAAAAAGACACTTATCATAAACTATCACTTATAGAGGGAATGTAAAAACCGCTACGCTTGAACTGAATTACAAAACAGAACAGAGTCACACGTTTAGAAAACACACTATGGCTGCTTAACGGGAAAGGTGAGGTGGGGTGATGCATAAAACAAGGGTGTCAAATTCGCTCAGATACCTTTCCATACACCCAATATGTAATAGACAAGACCTACTCCTTGCTCAGTGAACTGGACTCAACACCCCCTATTCACCGCACAAGAATATATGTGACTAGTAAGAATCTTAAAACCTATGTATTGATATCTGTCTGGAAGTGAGTCAAGTGGGTGTAAAGCTGCATAAACACAGCCGTGAAAAGCAGCTAAACCCCATTATAAAAATAAATTAGTTTTAAAAACCCATGAAACAAAGACACTGAAAGAGAGAGAAATTCTTACAAAATTCGTTCAGAGGCTGTGATGCAACCTGGATTGACCATATCTAGACCCACAGCTGGATGAGACATAAGGGTGGACACTCTTGGGGCTGAAAGGTTGGGTGAGGTTGGGTGAGCAAACGCAGACCCTTTAAAGTAATACTGCCTGGAACCCATCCCATGGGTCCCAAATCTCCAGGTTCAAGGGCATCTTCCTACATCGAAAACATGCATGAGAAACCCAGAAGATGGTACACCGTGTGATTTTGAAAGTTTTCTAATACGCACCTCATTTCTCATCTCCTTGTGCTCGGGTTCGCCATTCCAGCTACTTTACTAGCAATCTCCCTACTTGGAGAATCAGCACCTTTAACCTCCTGTTCCCTACAGGTTGCAATTTGTCCAGAGGATGAACGGGAAGAGGGGCAACCAATGAGAGACTAGATCTAGGTTTTGGGACAGGCACAGGTCACTCTATTTTCCCATCAGGAAGAAGAATTATCCACAGGCTCAGCCTGCCTCCAGGAACCAGAATAGGGCCTGAGGCAATTCCGTGCTTTTGCGGCCAGCTCCCAAAAAAGACAGTTGAAAAATGGAGCTCAGGGGCACTGCCATTCACAAACCTGCTGAGTTATAAGTGATAACTCTCGTCCACAAATATATTGAGGGAAGGCAACGAAGAGGATTTGAAAGCAAGGCAGAATTGCAGGAAACAGGTTTCAGGAGGTAGATTCGAATCGCCTTTAAAGCACATGAAAAGTGGCAAAATGTCGACAATGATGCCCTTGGCCAAACAGGGCGTATGCGTTTTTTCCTGAATATATTCAGGAAAAAACGCATACGCCCTGTTTGGCCAACCAAGAAACCTGGAAAGGCTAATCAGCGCTACAAAGAAGTCTCGCTTCCCATCGGTCAAAAGGGCCATGGTGCAAAAAGTGTCAAAACCAGAAATGCAGGACAGGCCATGGAGAAATGGCAGCCTTGCTACGCTGATGGGAGGGATGTAAATTGCCAACAGCCACTCTGGAGAAGTGTACGGTGTGTCCTGAAACATCGAAAAAACACAGCTTAGGGAGCATAGGGCACATCCACTCATGGGCGTATAAATTGGGAAAACTAAAAATCAGCAAGACACAGGCACCCCAAAGTTTAGGGCTGCTCTGTTGACAAGAACCTCCACTTCATGACACCTTAAATATCCCAGGAAAGAGAAAAATGGATAAAGAAGTTGTGGTCCTTATGTACAATGGAATATCACTCAGACATGAAATCAATGTCATAAGGCTAGTAGAAGCAAGATGAGTGGACTTAGGTACGACGATTCTAAGTGAAATAAGTCACACAGAAAAAGACACTTATCATAAGCTATCACTTAGAGAGGGAATGTAAAAACCGCTACACTTGAACTGAATTACAAAACAGAACAGAGTCACACGTTTAGAAAACACACTATGGCTGCTTAACGGGAAAGGTGAGGTGGGGTGATGCATAAAACAAGGGTTTCAAATTCGCTCAGATACCGTTCCATACACCCAATATGTAATAGACAAGACCTACTCCTTGCTCAGTGAACTGGACTCAACACCCCCTATTCACCGCACAAGAATATATGTGACTAGTAAGAATCTTAAAACCTATGTATTGATATCTGTCTGGAAGTGAGTCAAGTGGGTGTAAAGCCGCATAAACACAGCCGTGAAAAGCAGCTAAACCCCATTATAAAAATAAATTACTTTTAAAAACCCGTAAAACAAAGACAGTGAAAGAGAGAGAAATTCTTACAAAATTCGTTCAGAGGCTGTGATGCAACCTGGATTGACCATATCTAGACCCACAGCTGGATGAGACATAAGGGTGGACACTCTTGGGGCTGAAAGGTTGGGTGAGGTTGGGTGAGCAAACGCAGACCCTTTAAAGTAATACTGCTTGGTACCCATCCCATGGGTCCCAAATCTCCAGGTCCAAGGGCATCTTCCTACATTGAAAACATGCATGAGAAACCCAGAAGATGGTACACCGTGTGATTTTGAAAGGTTTCTAATACGCACCTCATTTCTCATCTCCTTGTGCTCGGGTTCGCCTTTCCAGCTACTTTACTAGCAATCTCCCTACTTGGAGAATCAGCACCTTTAAGCTCCTGTTGCCTACAGGTTGCAATTTCTCCTGAGGATGAACGGGAAGAGGGGCAACCAATGAGAGACTAGATCTAGGTGTTGGGACAGGCACAGGTCACTCTAATTTCCCATCAGGAAGAAGAATTAACCACAGGCTCAGCCTGCCGCCCAGAAGCAGAATAGGGCATGAGGCAATCCCGCGCTTTTGCGGCCAGCTCCCAAAAAAGCGAGTTGAAAAATGGAGCTCAGGGACACTGCAATTCACAAACCCGCAGAGTTATAAATGATAACTCTCATCCAGAGATATACTGAGGGAAGGCAAAAAAGAGGATTTGAAAGCAAGGCAGAATTGCAGGAAACAGATTTCAGGAGGTAGATTTGAATCGCCTTTAAAGCACATGAAAAGCGGCAAAACGTCGACAATGATGCCCTTGGCCAAAAAGGGCGTATGCGTTTTTTCCTGAATATATTCAGGAAAAAACGCATACGCCCTTTTTGGCCAACCAAGCAACCTGGAAAGGCAAATCAGCGCTACATAGAAGTCTCGCTTCCCATCGGTCAAAAGGGTCATGCTGCAAAAAGTGTCAAAACCAGAAATGCAGGACAGGCCATGGAGAAATGGCAGCCTTGCTACGCTGATGGGCGGGATGTAAATTGCCAACAGCCACTCTGGAGAAGTGTACGGTGTGTCCTGAAACATTGAGAAAACACAGCTTAGGGAGCATAGGGCACGTCCACTCATGGGCGTATAAGTTGGGAAAACTAAAAATCAGCAAGACACAGGCACCCCAAAGTTTAGGGCTGCTCTGTTGACAAGAACCTCCACTTCATGACACCTTAAATATCCCAGGAAAGAGAAAAATGGATAAAGAAGTTGTGGTCCTTATGTACAATGGAATATCACTCAGACATGAAATCAATGTCATAAGGCTAGTAGAAGCAAGATGAGTGGATTTAGGTACGACAATACTAAGTGAAATAAGTCACACAGAAGAAGACACTTATCATAAGCTATCACTTATAGAGGGAATGTAAAAACCGCTACACTTGAACTGAATTACAAAACAGAACAGAGTCACACGTTTAGAAAACACACTATGGCTGCTTAACGGGAAAGGTGAGGTGGGGTGATGCATAAAACAAGGGTGTCAAATTCGCTCAGATACCTTTCCATACACCCAATATGTAATAGACAAGACCTACTCCTTGCTCAGTGAACTGGACTCAACACCCCCTATTCACCGCACAAGAATATATGTGACTAGTAAGAATCTTAAAACCTATGTATTGATATCTGTCTGGAAGTGAGTCAAGTGGGTGTAAAGCTGCATAAACACAGCCGTGAAAAGCAGCTAAACCCCATTATAAAAATAAATTAGTTTTAAAAACCCATGAAACAAAGACACTGAAAGAGAGAGAAATTCTTACAAAATTCGTTCAGAGGCTGTGATGCAACCTGGATTGACCATATCTAGACCCACAGCTGGATGAGACATAAGGGTGGACACTCTTGGGGCTGAAAGGTTGGGTGAGGTTGGGTGAGCAAACGCAGACCCTTTAAAGTAATACTGCCTGGAACCCATCCCATGGGTCCCAAATCTCCAGGTTCAAGGGCATCTTCCTACATCGAAAACATGCATGAGAAACCCAGAAGATGGTACACCGTGTGATTTTGAAAGTTTTCTAATACGCACCTCATTTCTCATCTCCTTGTGCTCGGGTTCGCCATTCCAGCTACTTTACTAGCAATCTCCCTACTTGGAGAATCAGCACCTTTAACCTCCTGTTCCCTACAGGTTGCAATTTGTCCAGAGGATGAACGGGAAGAGGGGCAACCAATGAGAGACTAGATCTAGGTTTTGGGACAGGCACAGGTCACTCTATTTTCCCATCAGGAAGAAGAATTATCCACAGGCTCAGCCTGCCTCCAGGAACCAGAATAGGGCCTGAGGCAATTCCGTGCTTTTGCGGCCAGCTCCCAAAAAAGACAGTTGAAAAATGGAGCTCAGGGGCACTGCCATTCACAAACCTGCTGAGTTATAAGTGATAACTCTCGTCCACAAATATATTGAGGGAAGGCAACGAAGAGGATTTGAAAGCAAGGCAGAATTGCAGGAAACAGGTTTCAGGAGGTAGATTCGAATCGGCTTTAAAGCACATGAAAAGTGGCAAAATGTCGACAATGATGCCCTTGGCCAAACAGGGCGTATGCGTTTTTTCCTGAATATATTCAGGAAAAAACGCATACGCCCTGTTTGGCCAACCAAGAAACCTGGAAAGGCTAATCAGCGCTACAAAGAAGTCTCGCTTCCCATCGGTCAAAAGGGCCATGGTGCAAAAAGTGTCAAAACCAGAAATGCAGGACAGGCCATGGAGAAATGGCAGCCTTGCTACGCTGATGGGAGGGATGTAAATTGCCAACAGCCACTCTGGAGAAGTGTACGGTGTGTCCTGAAACATTGAGAAAACACAGCTTAGGGAGCATAGGGCACGTCCACTCATGGGCGTATAAGTTGGGAAAACTAAAAATCAGCAAGACACAGGCACCCCAAAGTTTAGGGCTGCTCTGTTGACAAGAACCTCCACTTCATGACACCTTAAATATCCCAGGAAAGAGAAAAATGAATAAAGAAGTTGTGGTCCTTATGTACAATGGAATATCACGCAGACATGAAATCAATGTCATAAGGCTAGTAGAAGCAAGATGAGTGGATTTAGGTACGACAATTCTAAGTGAAATAAGTCACACAGAAAAAGACACTTATCATAAACTATCACTTATAGAGGGAATGTAAAAACCGCTACGCTTGAACTGAATTACAAAACAGAACAGAGTCACACGTTTAGAAAACACACTATGGCTGCTTAACGGGAAAGGTGAGGTGGGGTGATGCATAAAACAAGGGTGTCAAATTCGCTCAGATACCTTTCCATACACCCAATATGTAATAGACAAGACCTACTCCTTGCTCAGTGAACTGGACTCAACACCCCCTATTCACCGCACAAGAATATATGTGACTAGTAAGAATCTTAAAACCTATGTATTGATATCTGTCTGGAAGTGAGTCAAGTGGGTGTAAAGCTGCATAAACACAGCCGTGAAAAGCAGCTAAACCCCATTATAAAAATAAATTAGTTTTAAAAACCCATGAAACAAAGACACTGAAAGAGAGAGAAATTCTTACAAAATTCGTTCAGAGGCTGTGATGCAACCTGGATTGACCATATCTAGACCCACAGCTGGATGAGACATAAGGGTGGACACTCTTGGGGCTGAAAGGTTGGGTGAGGTTGGGTGAGCAAACGCAGACCCTTTAAAGTAATACTGCCTGGAACCCATCCCATGGGTCCCAAATCTCCAGGTTCAAGGGCATCTTCCTACATCGAAAACATGCATGAGAAACCCAGAAGATTGTACACCGTGTGATTTTGAAAGTTTTCTAATACGCACCTCATTTCTCATCTCCTTGTGCTCGGGTTCGCCATTCCAGCTACTTTACTAGCAATCTCCCTACTTGGAGAATCAGCACCTTTAACCTCCTGTTCCCTACAGGTCGCAATTTGTCCAGAGGATGAACGGGAAGAGGGGCAACCAATGAGAGACTAGATCTAGGTTTTGGGACAGGCACAGGTCACTCTATTTTCCCATCAGGAAGAAGAATTATCCACAGGCTCAGCCTGCCTTCAGGAACCAGAATAGGGCCTGAGGCAATTCCGTGCTTTTGCGGCCAGCTCCCAAAAAAGACAGTTGAAAAATGGAGCTCAGGGGCACTGCCATTCACAAACCTGCTGAGTTATAAGTGATAACTCTCGTCCACAAATATATTGAGGGAAGGCAACGAAGAGGATTTGAAAGCAAGGCAGAATTGCAGGAAACAGGTTTCAGGAGGTAGATTCGAATCGCCTTTAAAGCACATGAAAAGTGGCAAAATGTCGACAATGATGCCCTTGGCCAAACAGGGCGTATGCGTTTTTTCCTGAATATATTCAGGAAAAAACGCATACGCCCTGTTTGGCCAACCAAGAAACCTGGAAAGGCTAATCAGCGCTACAAAGAAGTCTCGCTTCCCATCGGTCAAAAGGGCCATGGTGCAAAAAGTGTCAAAACCAGAAATGCAGGACAGGCCATGGAGAAATGGCAGCCTTGCTACGCTGATGGGCGGGATGTAAATTGCCAACAGCCACTCTGGAGAAGTGTACGGTGTGTCCTGAAACATTGAGAAAACACAGCTTAGGGAGCATAGGGCACGTCCACTCATGGGCGTATAAATTGGGAAAACTAAAAATCAGCAAGACACAGGCACCCCAAAGTTTAGGGCTGCTCTGTTGACAAGAACCTCCACTTCATGACACCTTAAATATCCCAGGAAAGAGAAAAATGGATAAAGAAGTTGTGGTCCTTATGTACAATGGAATATCACTCAGACATGAAATCAATGTCATAAGGCTAGTAGAAGCAAGATGAGTGGATTTAGGTACGACAATACTAAGTGAAATAAGTCACACAGAAGAAGACACTTATCATAAGCTATCACTTATAGAGGGAATGTAAAAACCGCTACACTTGAACTGAATTACATAACAGAACAGAGTCACACGTTTAGAAAACACACTATGGCTGCTTAACGGGAAAGGTGAGGTGGGGTGATGCATAAAACAAGGGTGTCAAATTCGCTCAGATACCTTTCCATACACCCAATATGTAATAGACAAGACCTACTCCTTGCTCAGTGAACTGGACTCAACACCCCCTATTCACCGCACAAGAATATATGTGACTAGTAAGAATCTTAAAACCTATGTATTGATATCTGTCTGGAAGTGAGTCAAGTGGGTGTAAAGCTGCATAAACACAGCCGTGAAAAGCAGCTAAACCCCATTATAAAAATAAATTAGTTTTAAAAACCCATGAAACAAAGACACTGAAAGAGAGAGAAATTCTTACAAAATTCGTTCAGAGGCTGTGATGCAACCTGGATTGACCATATCTAGACCCACAGCTGGATGAGACATAAGGGTGGACACTCTTGGGGCTGAAAGGTTGGGTGAGGTTGGGTGAGCAAACGCAGACCCTTTAAAGTAATACTGCCTGGAACCCATCCCATGGGTCCCAAATCTCCAGGTTCAAGGGCATCTTCCTACATCGAAAACATGCATGAGAAACCCAGAAGATGGTACACCGTGTGATTTTGAAAGTTTTCTAATACGCACCTCATTTCTCATCTCCTTGTGCTCGGGTTCGCCATTCCAGCTACTTTACTAGCAATCTCCCTACTTGGAGAATCAGCACCTTTAACCTCCTGTTCCCTACAGGTTGCAATTTGTCCAGAGGATGAACGGGAAGAGGGGCAACCAATGAGAGACTAGATCTAGGTTTTGGGACAGGCACAGGTCACTCTATTTTCCCATCAGGAAGAAGAATTATCCACAGGCTCAGCCTGCCTCCAGGAACCAGAATAGGGCCTGAGGCAATTCCGTGCTTTTGCGGCCAGCTCCCAAAAAAGACAGTTGAAAAATGGAGCTCAGGGGCACTGCCATTCACAAACCTGCTGAGTTATAAGTGATAACTCTCGTCCACAAATATATTGAGGGAAGGCAACGAAGAGGATTTGAAAGCAAGGCAGAATTGCAGGAAACAGGTTTCAGGAGGTAGATTCGAATCGCCTTTAAAGCACATGAAAAGTGGCAAAATGTCGACAATGATGCCCTTGGCCAAACAGGGCGTATGCGTTTTTTCCTGAATATATTCAGGAAAAAACGCATACGCCCTGTTTGGCCAACCAAGAAACCTGGAAAGGCTAATCAGCGCTACAAAGAAGTCTCGCTTCCCATCGGTCAAAAGGGCCATGGTGCAAAAAGTGTCAAAACCAGAAATGCAGGACAGGCCATGGAGAAATGGCAGCCTTGCTACGCTGATGGGAGGGATGTAAATTGCCAACAGCCACTCTGGAGAAGTGTACGGTGTGTCCTGAAACATTGAGAAAACACAGCTTAGGGAGCATAGGGCACGTCCACTCATGGGCGTATAAGTTGGGAAAACTAAAAATCAGCAAGACACAGGCACCCCAAAGTTTAGGGCTGCTCTGTTGACAAGAACCTCCACTTCATGACACCTTAAATATCCCAGGAAAGAGAAAAATGAATAAAGAAGTTGTGGTCCTTATGTACAATGGAATATCACGCAGACATGAAATCAATGTCATAAGGCTAGTAGAAGCAAGATGAGTGGATTTAGGTACGACAATTCTAAGTGAAATAAGTCACACAGAAAAAGACACTTATCATAAACTATCACTTATAGAGGGAATGTAAAAACCGCTACGCTTGAACTGAATTACAAAACAGAACAGAGTCACACGTTTAGAAAACACACTATGGCTGCTTAACGGGAAAGGTGAGGTGGGGTGATGCATAAAACAAGGGTGTCAAATTCGCTCAGATACCTTTCCATACACCCAATATGTAATAGACAAGACCTACTCCTTGCTCAGTGAACTGGACTCAACACCCCCTATTCACCGCACAAGAATATATGTGACTAGTAAGAATCTTAAAACCTATGTATTGATATCTGTCTGGAAGTGAGTCAAGTGGGTGTAAAGCTGCATAAACACAGCCGTGAAAAGCAGCTAAACCCCATTATAAAAATAAATTAGTTTTAAAAACCCATGAAACAAAGACACTGAAAGAGAGAGAAATTCTTACAAAATTCGTTCAGAGGCTGTGATGCAACCTGGATTGACCATATCTAGACCCACAGCTGGATGAGACATAAGGGTGGACACTCTTGGGGCTGAAAGGTTGGGTGAGGTTGGGTGAGCAAACGCAGACCCTTTAAAGTAATACTGCCTGGAACCCATCCCATGGGTCCCAAATCTCCAGGTTCAAGGGCATCTTCCTACATCGAAAACATGCATGAGAAACCCAGAAGATTGTACACCGTGTGATTTTGAAAGTTTTCTAATACGCACCTCATTTCTCATCTCCTTGTGCTCGGGTTCGCCATTCCAGCTACTTTACTAGCAATCTCCCTACTTGGAGAATCAGCACCTTTAACCTCCTGTTCCCTACAGGTTGCAATTTGTCCAGAGGATGAACGGGAAGAGGGGCAACCAATGAGAGACTAGATCTAGGTTTTGGGACAGGCACAGGTCACTCTATTTTCCCATCAGGAAGAAGAATTATCCACAGGCTCAGCCTGCCTCCAGGAACCAGAATAGGGCCTGAGGCAATTCCGTGCTTTTGCGGCCAGCTCCCAAAAAAGACAGTTGAAAAATGGAGCTCAGGGGCACTGCCATTCACAAACCTGCTGAGTTATAAGTGATAACTCTCGTCCACAAATATATTGAGGGAAGGCAACGAAGAGGATTTGAAAGCAAGGCAGAATTGCAGGAAACAGGTTTCAGGAGGTAGATTCGAATCGCCTTTAAAGCACATGAAAAGTGGCAAAATGTCGACAATGATGCCCTTGGCCAAACAGGGCGTATGCGTTTTTTCCTGAATATATTCAGGAAAAAACGCATACGCCCTGTTTGGCCAACCAAGAAACCTGGAAAGGCTAATCAGCGCTACAAAGAAGTCTCGCTTCCCATCGGTCAAAAGGGCCATGGTGCAAAAAGTGTCAAAACCAGAAATGCAGGACAGGCCATGGAGAAATGGCAGCCTTGCTACGCTGATGGGAGGGATGTAAATTGCCAACAGCCACTCTGGAGAAGTGTACGGTGTGTCCTGAAACATTGAGAAAACACAGCTTAGGGAGCATAGGGCACGTCCACTCATGGGCGTATAAGTTGGGAAAACTAAAAATCAGCAAGACACAGGCACCCCAAAGTTTAGGGCTGCTCTGTTGACAAGAACCTCCACTTCATGACACCTTAAATATCCCAGGAAAGAGAAAAATGAATAAAGAAGTTGTGGTCCTTATGTACAATGGAATATCACGCAGACATGAAATCAATGTCATAAGGCTAGTAGAAGCAAGATGAGTGGATTTAGGTACGACAATTCTAAGTGAAATAAGTCACACAGAAAAAGACACTTATCATAAACTATCACTTATAGAGGGAATGTAAAAACCGCTACGCTTGAACTGAATTACAAAACAGAACAGAGTCACACGTTTAGAAAACACACTATGGCTGCTTAACGGGAAAGGTGAGGTGGGGTGATGCATAAAACAAGGGTGTCAAATTCGCTCAGATACCTTTCCATACACCCAATATGTAATAGACAAGACCTACTCCTTGCTCAGTGAACTGGACTCAACACCCCCTATTCACCGCACAAGAATATATGTGACTAGTAAGAATCTTAAAACCTATGTATTGATATCTGTCTGGAAGTGAGTCAAGTGGGTGTAAAGCTGCATAAACACAGCCGTGAAAAGCAGCTAAACCCCATTATAAAAATAAATTAGTTTTAAAAACCCATGAAACAAAGACACTGAAAGAGAGAGAAATTCTTACAAAATTCGTTCAGAGGCTGTGATGCAACCTGGATTGACCATATCTAGACCCACAGCTGGATGAGACATAAGGGTGGACACTCTTGGGGCTGAAAGGTTGGGTGAGGTTGGGTGAGCAAACGCAGACCCTTTAAAGTAATACTGCCTGGAACCCATCCCATGGGTCCCAAATCTCCAGGTTCAAGGGCATCTTCCTACATCGAAAACATGCATGAGAAACCCAGAAGATTGTACACCGTGTGATTTTGAAAGTTTTCTAATACGCACCTCATTTCTCATCTCCTTGTGCTCGGGTTCGCCATTCCAGCTACTTTACTAGCAATCTCCCTACTTGGAGAATCAGCACCTTTAACCTCCTGTTCCCTACAGGTCGCAATTTGTCCAGAGGATGAACGGGAAGAGGGGCAACCAATGAGAGACTAGATCTAGGTTTTGGGACAGGCACAGGTCACTCTATTTTCCCATCAGGAAGAAGAATTATCCACAGGCTCAGCCTGCCTTCAGGAACCAGAATAGGGCCTGAGGCAATTCCGTGCTTTTGCGGCCAGCTCCCAAAAAAGACAGTTGAAAAATGGAGCTCAGGGGCACTGCCATTCACAAACCTGCTGAGTTATAAGTGATAACTCTCGTCCACAAATATATTGAGGGAAGGCAACGAAGAGGATTTGAAAGCAAGGCAGAATTGCAGGAAACAGGTTTCAGGAGGTAGATTCGAATCGCCTTTAAAGCACATGAAAAGTGGCAAAATGTCGACAATGATGCCCTTGGCCAAACAGGGCGTATGCGTTTTTTCCTGAATATATTCAGGAAAAAACGCATACGCCCTGTTTGGCCAACCAAGAAACCTGGAAAGGCTAATCAGCGCTACAAAGAAGTCTCGCTTCCCATCGGTCAAAAGGGCCATGGTGCAAAAAGTGTCAAAACCAGAAATGCAGGACAGGCCATGGAGAAATGGCAGCCTTGCTACGCTGATGGGCGGGATGTAAATTGCCAACAGCCACTCTGGAGAAGTGTACGGTGTGTCCTGAAACATTGAGAAAACACAGCTTAGGGAGCATAGGGCACGTCCACTCATGGGCGTATAAATTGGGAAAACTAAAAATCAGCAAGACACAGGCACCCCAAAGTTTAGGGCTGCTCTGTTGACAAGAACCTCCACTTCATGACACCTTAAATATCCCAGGAAAGAGAAAAATGGATAAAGAAGTTGTGGTCCTTATGTACAATGGAATATCACTCAGACATGAAATCAATGTCATAAGGCTAGTAGAAGCAAGATGAGTGGATTTAGGTACGACAATACTAAGTGAAATAAGTCACACAGAAGAAGACACTTATCATAAGCTATCACTTATAGAGGGAATGTAAAAACCGCTACACTTGAACTGAATTACATAACAGAACAGAGTCACACGTTTAGAAAACACACTATGGCTGCTTAACGGGAAAGGTGAGGTGGGGTGATGCATAAAACAAGGGTGTCAAATTCGCTCAGATACCTTTCCATACACCCAATATGTAATAGACAAGACCTACTCCTTGCTCAGTGAACTGGACTCAACACCCCCTATTCACCGCACAAGAATATATGTGACTAGTAAGAATCTTAAAACCTATGTATTGATATCTGTCTGGAAGTGAGTCAAGTGGGTGTAAAGCTGCATAAACACAGCCGTGAAAAGCAGCTAAACCCCATTATAAAAATAAATTAGTTTTAAAAACCCATGAAACAAAGACACTGAAAGAGAGAGAAATTCTTACAAAATTCGTTCAGAGGCTGTGATGCAACCTGGATTGACCATATCTAGACCCACAGCTGGATGAGACATAAGGGTGGACACTCTTGGGGCTGAAAGGTTGGGTGAGGTTGGGTGAGCAAACGCAGACCCTTTAAAGTAATACTGCCTGGAACCCATCCCATGGGTCCCAAATCTCCAGGTTCAAGGGCATCTTCCTACATCGAAAACATGCATGAGAAACCCAGAAGATGGTACACCGTGTGATTTTGAAAGTTTTCTAATACGCACCTCATTTCTCATCTCCTTGTGCTCGGGTTCGCCATTCCAGCTACTTTACTAGCAATCTCCCTACTTGGAGAATCAGCACCTTTAACCTCCTGTTCCCTACAGGTTGCAATTTGTCCAGAGGATGAACGGGAAGAGGGGCAACCAATGAGAGACTAGATCTAGGTTTTGGGACAGGCACAGGTCACTCTATTTTCCCATCAGGAAGAAGAATTATCCACAGGCTCAGCCTGCCTCCAGGAACCAGAATAGGGCCTGAGGCAATTCCGTGCTTTTGCGGCCAGCTCCCAAAAAAGACAGTTGAAAAATGGAGCTCAGGGGCACTGCCATTCACAAACCTGCTGAGTTATAAGTGATAACTCTCGTCCACAAATATATTGAGGGAAGGCAACGAAGAGGATTTGAAAGCAAGGCAGAATTGCAGGAAACAGGTTTCAGGAGGTAGATTCGAATCGCCTTTAAAGCACATGAAAAGTGGCAAAATGTCGACAATGATGCCCTTGGCCAAACAGGGCGTATGCGTTTTTTCCTGAATATATTCAGGAAAAAACGCATACGCCCTGTTTGGCCAACCAAGAAACCTGGAAAGGCTAATCAGCGCTACAAAGAAGTCTCGCTTCCCATCGGTCAAAAGGGCCATGGTGCAAAAAGTGTCAAAACCAGAAATGCAGGACAGGCCATGGAGAAATGGCAGCCTTGCTACGCTGATGGGAGGGATGTAAATTGCCAACAGCCACTCTGGAGAAGTGTACGGTGTGTCCTGAAACATTGAGAAAACACAGCTTAGGGAGCATAGGGCACGTCCACTCATGGGCGTATAAGTTGGGAAAACTAAAAATCAGCAAGACACAGGCACCCCAAAGTTTAGGGCTGCTCTGTTGACAAGAACCTCCACTTCATGACACCTTAAATATCCCAGGAAAGAGAAAAATGAATAAAGAAGTTGTGGTCCTTATGTACAATGGAATATCACGCAGACATGAAATCAATGTCATAAGGCTAGTAGAAGCAAGATGAGTGGATTTAGGTACGACAATTCTAAGTGAAATAAGTCACACAGAAAAAGACACTTATCATAAACTATCACTTATAGAGGGAATGTAAAAACCGCTACGCTTGAACTGAATTACAAAACAGAACAGAGTCACACGTTTAGAAAACACACTATGGCTGCTTAACGGGAAAGGTGAGGTGGGGTGATGCATAAAACAAGGGTGTCAAATTCGCTCAGATACCTTTCCATACACCCAATATGTAATAGACAAGACCTACTCCTTGCTCAGTGAACTGGACTCAACACCCCCTATTCACCGCACAAGAATATATGTGACTAGTAAGAATCTTAAAACCTATGTATTGATATCTGTCTGGAAGTGAGTCAAGTGGGTGTAAAGCTGCATAAACACAGCCGTGAAAAGCAGCTAAACCCCATTATAAAAATAAATTAGTTTTAAAAACCCATGAAACAAAGACACTGAAAGAGAGAGAAATTCTTACAAAATTCGTTCAGAGGCTGTGATGCAACCTGGATTGACCATATCTAGACCCACAGCTGGATGAGACATAAGGGTGGACACTCTTGGGGCTGAAAGGTTGGGTGAGGTTGGGTGAGCAAACGCAGACCCTTTAAAGTAATACTGCCTGGAACCCATCCCATGGGTCCCAAATCTCCAGGTTCAAGGGCATCTTCCTACATCGAAAACATGCATGAGAAACCCAGAAGATTGTACACCGTGTGATTTTGAAAGTTTTCTAATACGCACCTCATTTCTCATCTCCTTGTGCTCGGGTTCGCCATTCCAGCTACTTTACTAGCAATCTCCCTACTTGGAGAATCAGCACCTTTAACCTCCTGTTCCCTACAGGTTGCAATTTGTCCAGAGGATGAACGGGAAGAGGGGCAACCAATGAGAGACTAGATCTAGGTTTTGGGACAGGCACAGGTCACTCTATTTTCCCATCAGGAAGAAGAATTATCCACAGGCTCAGCCTGCCTCCAGGAACCAGAATAGGGCCTGAGGCAATTCCGTGCTTTTGCGGCCAGCTCCCAAAAAAGACAGTTGAAAAATGGAGCTCAGGGGCACTGCCATTCACAAACCTGCTGAGTTATAAGTGATAACTCTCGTCCACAAATATATTGAGGGAAGGCAACGAAGAGGATTTGAAAGCAAGGCAGAATTGCAGGAAACAGGTTTCAGGAGGTAGATTCGAATCGCCTTTAAAGCACATGAAAAGTGGCAAAATGTCGACAATGATGCCCTTGGCCAAACAGGGCGTATGCGTTTTTTCCTGAATATATTCAGGAAAAAACGCATACGCCCTGTTTGGCCAACCAAGAAACCTGGAAAGGCTAATCAGCGCTACAAAGAAGTCTCGCTTCCCATCGGTCAAAAGGGCCATGGTGCAAAAAGTGTCAAAACCAGAAATGCAGGACAGGCCATGGAGAAATGGCAGCCTTGCTACGCTGATGGGAGGGATGTAAATTGCCAACAGCCACTCTGGAGAAGTGTACGGTGTGTCCTGAAACATTGAGAAAACACAGCTTAGGGAGCATAGGGCACGTCCACTCATGGGCGTATAAGTTGGGAAAACTAAAAATCAGCAAGACACAGGCACCCCAAAGTTTAGGGCTGCTCTGTTGACAAGAACCTCCACTTCATGACACCTTAAATATCCCAGGAAAGAGAAAAATGAATAAAGAAGTTGTGGTCCTTATGTACAATGGAATATCACGCAGACATGAAATCAATGTCATAAGGCTAGTAGAAGCAAGATGAGTGGATTTAGGTACGACAATTCTAAGTGAAATAAGTCACACAGAAAAAGACACTTATCATAAACTATCACTTATAGAGGGAATGTAAAAACCGCTACGCTTGAACTGAATTACAAAACAGAACAGAGTCACACGTTTAGAAAACACACTATGGCTGCTTAACGGGAAAGGTGAGGTGGGGTGATGCATAAAACAAGGGTGTCAAATTCGCTCAGATACCTTTCCATACACCCAATATGTAATAGACAAGACCTACTCCTTGCTCAGTGAACTGGACTCAACACCCCCTATTCACCGCACAAGAATATATGTGACTAGTAAGAATCTTAAAACCTATGTATTGATATCTGTCTGGAAGTGAGTCAAGTGGGTGTAAAGCTGCATAAACACAGCCGTGAAAAGCAGCTAAACCCCATTATAAAAATAAATTAGTTTTAAAAACCCATGAAACAAAGACACTGAAAGAGAGAGAAATTCTTACAAAATTCGTTCAGAGGCTGTGATGCAACCTGGATTGACCATATCTAGACCCACAGCTGGATGAGACATAAGGGTGGACACTCTTGGGGCTGAAAGGTTGGGTGAGGTTGGGTGAGCAAACGCAGACCCTTTAAAGTAATACTGCCTGGAACCCATCCCATGGGTCCCAAATCTCCAGGTTCAAGGGCATCTTCCTACATCGAAAACATGCATGAGAAACCCAGAAGATTGTACACCGTGTGATTTTGAAAGTTTTCTAATACGCACCTCATTTCTCATCTCCTTGTGCTCGGGTTCGCCATTCCAGCTACTTTACTAGCAATCTCCCTACTTGGAGAATCAGCACCTTTAACCTCCTGTTCCCTACAGGTCGCAATTTGTCCAGAGGATGAACGGGAAGAGGGGCAACCAATGAGAGACTAGATCTAGGTTTTGGGACAGGCACAGGTCACTCTATTTTCCCATCAGGAAGAAGAATTATCCACAGGCTCAGCCTGCCTCCAGGAACCAGAATAGGGCCTGAGGCAATTCCGTGCTTTTGCGGCCAGCTCCCAAAAAAGACAGTTGAAAAATGGAGCTCAGGGGCACTGCCATTCACAAACCTGCTGAGTTATAAGTGATAACTCTCGTCCACAAATATATTGAGGGAAGGCAACGAAGAGGATTTGAAAGCAAGGCAGAATTGCAGGAAACAGGTTTCAGGAGGTAGATTCGAATCGCCTTTAAAGCACATGAAAAGTGGCAAAATGTCGACAATGATGCCCTTGGCCAAACAGGGCGTATGCGTTTTTTCCTGAATATATTCAGGAAAAAACGCATACGCCCTGTTTGGCCAACCAAGAAACCTGGAAAGGCTAATCAGCGCTACAAAGAAGTCTCGCTTCCCATCGGTCAAAAGGGCCATGGTGCAAAAAGTGTCAAAACCAGAAATGCAGGACAGGCCATGGAGAAATGGCAGCCTTGCTACGCTGATGGGCGGGATGTAAATTGCCAACAGCCACTCTGGAGAAGTGTACGGTGTGTCCTGAAACATTGAGAAAACACAGCTTAGGGAGCATAGGGCACGTCCACTCATGGGCGTATAAATTGGGAAAACTAAAAATCAGCAAGACACAGGCACCCCAAAGTTTAGGGCTGCTCTGTTGACAAGAACCTCCACTTCATGACACCTTAAATATCCCAGGAAAGAGAAAAATGGATAAAGAAGTTGTGGTCCTTATGTACAATGGAATATCACTCAGACATGAAATCAATGTCATAAGGCTAGTAGAAGCAAGATGAGTGGATTTAGGTACGACAATACTAAGTGAAATAAGTCACACAGAAGAAGACACTTATCATAAGCTATCACTTATAGAGGGAATGTAAAAACCGCTACACTTGAACTGAATTACAAAACAGAACAGAGTCACACGTTTAGAAAACACACTATGGCTGCTTAACGGGAAAGGTGAGGTGGGGTGATGCATAAAACAAGGGTGTCAAATTCGCTCAGATACCTTTCCATACACCCAATATGTAATAGACAAGACCTACTCCTTGCTCAGTGAACTGGACTCAACACCCCCTATTCACCGCACAAGAATATATGTGACTAGTAAGAATCTTAAAACCTATGTATTGATATCTGTCTGGAAGTGAGTCAAGTGGGTGTAAAGCTGCATAAACACAGCCGTGAAAAGCAGCTAAACCCCATTATAAAAATAAATTAGTTTTAAAAACCCATGAAACAAAGACACTGAAAGAGAGAGAAATTCTTACAAAATTCGTTCAGAGGCTGTGATGCAACCTGGATTGACCATATCTAGACCCACAGCTGGATGAGACATAAGGGTGGACACTCTTGGGGCTGAAAGGTTGGGTGAGGTTGGGTGAGCAAACGCAGACCCTTTAAAGTAATACTGCCTGGAACCCATCCCATGGGTCCCAAATCTCCAGGTTCAAGGGCATCTTCCTACATCGAAAACATGCATGAGAAACCCAGAAGATGGTACACCGTGTGATTTTGAAAGTTTTCTAATACGCACCTCATTTCTCATCTCCTTGTGCTCGGGTTCGCCATTCCAGCTACTTTACTAGCAATCTCCCTACTTGGAGAATCAGCACCTTTAACCTCCTGTTCCCTACAGGTTGCAATTTGTCCAGAGGATGAACGGGAAGAGGGGCAACCAATGAGAGACTAGATCTAGGTTTTGGGACAGGCACAGGTCACTCTATTTTCCCATCAGGAAGAAGAATTATCCACAGGCTCAGCCTGCCTCCAGGAACCAGAATAGGGCCTGAGGCAATTCCGTGCTTTTGCGGCCAGCTCCCAAAAAAGACAGTTGAAAAATGGAGCTCAGGGGCACTGCCATTCACAAACCTGCTGAGTTATAAGTGATAACTCTCGTCCACAAATATATTGAGGGAAGGCAACGAAGAGGATTTGAAAGCAAGGTAGAATTGCAGGAAACAGGTTTCAGGAGGTAGATTCGAATCGCCTTTAAAGCACATGAAAAGTGGCAAAATGTCGACAATGATGCCCTTGGCCAAACAGGGCGTATGCGTTTTTTCCTGAATATATTCAGGAAAAAACGCATACGCCCTGTTTGGCCAACCAAGAAACCTGGAAAGGCTAATCAGCGCTACAAAGAAGTCTCGCTTCCCATCGGTCAAAAGGGCCATGGTGCAAAAAGTGTCAAAACCAGAAATGCAGGACAGGCCATGGAGAAATGGCAGCCTTGCTACGCTGATGGGAGGGATGTAAATTGCCAACAGCCACTCTGGAGAAGTGTACGGTGTGTCCTGAAACATTGAGAAAACACAGCTTAGGGAGCATAGGGCACGTCCACTCATGGGCGTATAAGTTGGGAAAACTAAAAATCAGCAAGACACAGGCACCCCAAAGTTTAGGGCTGCTCTGTTGACAAGAACCTCCACTTCATGACACCTTAAATATCCCAGGAAAGAGAAAAATGAATAAAGAAGTTGTGGTCCTTATGTACAATGGAATATCACGCAGACATGAAATCAATGTCATAAGGCTAGTAGAAGCAAGATGAGTGGATTTAGGTACGACAATTCTAAGTGAAATAAGTCACACAGAAAAAGACACTTATCATAAACTATCACTTATAGAGGGAATGTAAAAACCGCTACGCTTGAACTGAATTACAAAACAGAACAGAGTCACACGTTTAGAAAACACACTATGGCTGCTTAACGGGAAAGGTGAGGTGGGGTGATGCATAAAACAAGGGTGTCAAATTCGCTCAGATACCTTTCCATACACCCAATATGTAATAGACAAGACCTACTCCTTGCTCAGTGAACTGGACTCAACACCCCCTATTCACCGCACAAGAATATATGTGACTAGTAAGAATCTTAAAACCTATGTATTGATATCTGTCTGGAAGTGAGTCAAGTGGGTGTAAAGCTGCATAAACACAGCCGTGAAAAGCAGCTAAACCCCATTATAAAAATAAATTAGTTTTAAAAACCCATGAAACAAAGACACTGAAAGAGAGAGAAATTCTTACAAAATTCGTTCAGAGGCTGTGATGCAACCTGGATTGACCATATCTAGACCCACAGCTGGATGAGACAT
The DNA here is from genome assembly GCF_028021215.1 of Eschrichtius robustus. NCBI lineage: Eukaryota > Metazoa > Chordata > Mammalia > Artiodactyla > Eschrichtiidae > Eschrichtius > Eschrichtius robustus. The sequence goes on from NW_027175169.1 coordinate 1,462,592, forward strand.
AAGGGTGGACACTCTTGGGGCTGAAAGGTTGGGTGAGGTTGGGTGAGCAAACGCAGACCCTTTAAAGTAATACTGCCTGGAACCCATCCCATGGGTCCCAAATCTCCAGGTTCAAGGGCATCTTCCTACATCGAAAACATGCATGAGAAACCCAGAAGATTGTACACCGTGTGATTTTGAAAGTTTTCTAATACGCACCTCATTTCTCATCTCCTTGTGCTCGGGTTCGCCATTCCAGCTACTTTACTAGCAATCTCCCTACTTGGAGAATCAGCACCTTTAACCTCCTGTTCCCTACAGGTCGCAATTTGTCCAGAGGATGAACGGGAAGAGGGGCAACCAATGAGAGACTAGATCTAGGTTTTGGGACAGGCACAGGTCACTCTATTTTCCCATCAGGAAGAAGAATTATCCACAGGCTCAGCCTGCCTCCAGGAACCAGAATAGGGCCTGAGGCAATTCCGTGCTTTTGCGGCCAGCTCCCAAAAAAGACAGTTGAAAAATGGAGCTCAGGGGCACTGCCATTCACAAACCTGCTGAGTTATAAGTGATAACTCTCGTCCACAAATATATTGAGGGAAGGCAACGAAGAGGATTTGAAAGCAAGGCAGAATTGCAGGAAACAGGTTTCAGGAGGTAGATTCGAATCGCCTTTAAAGCACATGAAAAGTGGCAAAATGTCGACAATGATGCCCTTGGCCAAACAGGGCGTATGCGTTTTTTCCTGAATATATTCAGGAAAAAACGCATACGCCCTGTTTGGCCAACCAAGAAACCTGGAAAGGCTAATCAGCGCTACAAAGAAGTCTCGCTTCCCATCGGTCAAAAGGGCCATGGTGCAAAAAGTGTCAAAACCAGAAATGCAGGACAGGCCATGGAGAAATGGCAGCCTTGCTACGCTGATGGGCGGGATGTAAATTGCCAACAGCCACTCTGGAGAAGTGTACGGTGTGTCCTGAAACATTGAGAAAACACAGCTTAGGGAGCATAGGGCACGTCCACTCATGGGCGTATAAATTGGGAAAACTAAAAATCAGCAAGACACAGGCACCCCAAAGTTTAGGGCTGCTCTGTTGACAAGAACCTCCACTTCATGACACCTTAAATATCCCAGGAAAGAGAAAAATGGATAAAGAAGTTGTGGTCCTTATGTACAATGGAATATCACTCAGACATGAAATCAATGTCATAAGGCTAGTAGAAGCAAGATGAGTGGATTTAGGTACGACAATACTAAGTGAAATAAGTCACACAGAAGAAGACACTTATCATAAGCTATCACTTATAGAGGGAATGTAAAAACCGCTACACTTGAACTGAATTACAAAACAGAACAGAGTCACACGTTTAGAAAACACACTATGGCTGCTTAACGGGAAAGGTGAGGTGGGGTGATGCATAAAACAAGGGTGTCAAATTCGCTCAGATACCTTTCCATACACCCAATATGTAATAGACAAGACCTACTCCTTGCTCAGTGAACTGGACTCAACACCCCCTATTCACCGCACAAGAATATATGTGACTAGTAAGAATCTTAAAACCTATGTATTGATATCTGTCTGGAAGTGAGTCAAGTGGGTGTAAAGCTGCATAAACACAGCCGTGAAAAGCAGCTAAACCCCATTATAAAAATAAATTAGTTTTAAAAACCCATGAAACAAAGACACTGAAAGAGAGAGAAATTCTTACAAAATTCGTTCAGAGGCTGTGATGCAACCTGGATTGACCATATCTAGACCCACAGCTGGATGAGACATAAGGGTGGACACTCTTGGGGCTGAAAGGTTGGGTGAGGTTGGGTGAGCAAACGCAGACCCTTTAAAGTAATACTGCCTGGAACCCATCCCATGGGTCCCAAATCTCCAGGTTCAAGGGCATCTTCCTACATCGAAAACATGCATGAGAAACCCAGAAGATGGTACACCGTGTGATTTTGAAAGTTTTCTAATACGCACCTCATTTCTCATCTCCTTGTGCTCGGGTTCGCCATTCCAGCTACTTTACTAGCAATCTCCCTACTTGGAGAATCAGCACCTTTAACCTCCTGTTCCCTACAGGTTGCAATTTGTCCAGAGGATGAACGGGAAGAGGGGCAACCAATGAGAGACTAGATCTAGGTTTTGGGACAGGCACAGGTCACTCTATTTTCCCATCAGGAAGAAGAATTATCCACAGGCTCAGCCTGCCTCCAGGAACCAGAATAGGGCCTGAGGCAATTCCGTGCTTTTGCGGCCAGCTCCCAAAAAAGACAGTTGAAAAATGGAGCTCAGGGGCACTGCCATTCACAAACCTGCTGAGTTATAAGTGATAACTCTCGTCCACAAATATATTGAGGGAAGGCAACGAAGAGGATTTGAAAGCAAGGCAGAATTGCAGGAAACAGGTTTCAGGAGGTAGATTCGAATCGCCTTTAAAGCACATGAAAAGTGGCAAAATGTCGACAATGATGCCCTTGGCCAAACAGGGCGTATGCGTTTTTTCCTGAATATATTCAGGAAAAAACGCATACGCCCTGTTTGGCCAACCAAGAAACCTGGAAAGGCTAATCAGCGCTACAAAGAAGTCTCGCTTCCCATCGGTCAAAAGGGCCATGGTGCAAAAAGTGTCAAAACCAGAAATGCAGGACAGGCCATGGAGAAATGGCAGCCTTGCTACGCTGATGGGAGGGATGTAAATTGCCAACAGCCACTCTGGAGAAGTGTACGGTGTGTCCTGAAACATTGAGAAAACACAGCTTAGGGAGCATAGGGCACGTCCACTCATGGGCGTATAAGTTGGGAAAACTAAAAATCAGCAAGACACAGGCACCCCAAAGTTTAGGGCTGCTCTGTTGACAAGAACCTCCACTTCATGACACCTTAAATATCCCAGGAAAGAGAAAAATGAATAAAGAAGTTGTGGTCCTTATGTACAATGGAATATCACGCAGACATGAAATCAATGTCATAAGGCTAGTAGAAGCAAGATGAGTGGATTTAGGTACGACAATTCTAAGTGAAATAAGTCACACAGAAAAAGACACTTATCATAAACTATCACTTATAGAGGGAATGTAAAAACCGCTACGCTTGAACTGAATTACAAAACAGAACAGAGTCACACGTTTAGAAAACACACTATGGCTGCTTAACGGGAAAGGTGAGGTGGGGTGATGCATAAAACAAGGGTGTCAAATTCGCTCAGATACCTTTCCATACACCCAATATGTAATAGACAAGACCTACTCCTTGCTCAGTGAACTGGACTCAACACCCCCTATTCACCGCACAAGAATATATGTGACTAGTAAGAATCTTAAAACCTATGTATTGATATCTGTCTGGAAGTGAGTCAAGTGGGTGTAAAGCTGCATAAACACAGCCGTGAAAAGCAGCTAAACCCCATTATAAAAATAAATTAGTTTTAAAAACCCATGAAACAAAGACACTGAAAGAGAGAGAAATTCTTACAAAATTCGTTCAGAGGCTGTGATGCAACCTGGATTGACCATATCTAGACCCACAGCTGGATGAGACATAAGGGTGGACACTCTTGGGGCTGAAAGGTTGGGTGAGGTTGGGTGAGCAAACGCAGACCCTTTAAAGTAATACTGCCTGGAACCCATCCCATGGGTCCCAAATCTCCAGGTTCAAGGGCATCTTCCTACATCGAAAACATGCATGAGAAACCCAGAAGATTGTACACCGTGTGATTTTGAAAGTTTTCTAATACGCACCTCATTTCTCATCTCCTTGTGCTCGGGTTCGCCATTCCAGCTACTTTACTAGCAATCTCCCTACTTGGAGAATCAGCACCTTTAACCTCCTGTTCCCTACAGGTTGCAATTTGTCCAGAGGATGAACGGGAAGAGGGGCAACCAATGAGAGACTAGATCTAGGTTTTGGGACAGGCACAGGTCACTCTATTTTCCCATCAGGAAGAAGAATTATCCACAGGCTCAGCCTGCCTCCAGGAACCAGAATAGGGCCTGAGGCAATTCCGTGCTTTTGCGGCCAGCTCCCAAAAAAGACAGTTGAAAAATGGAGCTCAGGGGCACTGCCATTCACAAACCTGCTGAGTTATAAGTGATAACTCTCGTCCACAAATATATTGAGGGAAGGCAACGAAGAGGATTTGAAAGCAAGGCAGAATTGCAGGAAACAGGTTTCAGGAGGTAGATTCGAATCGCCTTTAAAGCACATGAAAAGTGGCAAAATGTCGACAATGATGCCCTTGGCCAAACAGGGCGTATGCGTTTTTTCCTGAATATATTCAGGAAAAAACGCATACGCCCTGTTTGGCCAACCAAGAAACCTGGAAAGGCTAATCAGCGCTACAAAGAAGTCTCGCTTCCCATCGGTCAAAAGGGCCATGGTGCAAAAAGTGTCAAAACCAGAAATGCAGGACAGGCCATGGAGAAATGGCAGCCTTGCTACGCTGATGGGCGGGATGTAAATTGCCAACAGCCACTCTGGAGAAGTGTACGGTGTGTCCTGAAACATTGAGAAAACACAGCTTAGGGAGCATAGGGCACGTCCACTCATGGGCGTATAAATTGGGAAAACTAAAAATCAGCAAGACACAGGCACCCCAAAGTTTAGGGCTGCTCTGTTGACAAGAACCTCCACTTCATGACACCTTAAATATCCCAGGAAAGAGAAAAATGGATAAAGAAGTTGTGGTCCTTATGTACAATGGAATATCACTCAGACATGAAATCAATGTCATAAGGCTAGTAGAAGCAAGATGAGTGGATTTAGGTACGACAATACTAAGTGAAATAAGTCACACAGAAGAAGACACTTATCATAAGCTATCACTTATAGAGGGAATGTAAAAACCGCTACACTTGAACTGAATTACAAAACAGAACAGAGTCACACGTTTAGAAAACACACTATGGCTGCTTAACGGGAAAGGTGAGGTGGGGTGATGCATAAAACAAGGGTGTCAAATTCGCTCAGATACCTTTCCATACACCCAATATGTAATAGACAAGACCTACTCCTTGCTCAGTGAACTGGACTCAACACCCCCTATTCACCGCACAAGAATATATGTGACTAGTAAGAATCTTAAAACCTATGTATTGATATCTGTCTGGAAGTGAGTCAAGTGGGTGTAAAGCTGCATAAACACAGCCGTGAAAAGCAGCTAAACCCCATTATAAAAATAAATTAGTTTTAAAAACCCATGAAACAAAGACACTGAAAGAGAGAGAAATTCTTACAAAATTCGTTCAGAGGCTGTGATGCAACCTGGATTGACCATATCTAGACCCACAGCTGGATGAGACATAAGGGTGGACACTCTTGGGGCTGAAAGGTTGGGTGAGGTTGGGTGAGCAAACGCAGACCCTTTAAAGTAATACTGCCTGGAAGCCATCCCATGGGTCCCAAATCTCCAGGTTCAAGGGCATCTTCCTACATCGAAAACATGCATGAGAAACCCAGAAGATGGTACACCGTGTGATTTTGAAAGTTTTCTAATACGCACCTCATTTCTCATCTCCTTGTGCTCGGGTTCGCCATTCCAGCTACTTTACTAGCAATCTCCCTACTTGGAGAATCAGCACCTTTAACCTCCTGTTCCCTACAGGTTGCAATTTGTCCAGAGGATGAACGGGAAGAGGGGCAACCAATGAGAGACTAGATCTAGGTTTTGGGACAGGCACAGGTCACTCTATTTTCCCATCAGGAAGAAGAATTATCCACAGGCTCAGCCTGCCTCCAGGAACCAGAATAGGGCCTGAGGCAATTCCGTGCTTTTGCGGCCAGCTCCCAAAAAAGACAGTTGAAAAATGGAGCTCAGGGGCACTGCCATTCACAAACCTGCTGAGTTATAAGTGATAACTCTCGTCCACAAATATATTGAGGGAAGGCAACGAAGAGGATTTGAAAGCAAGGCAGAATTGCAGGAAACAGGTTTCAGGAGGTAGATTCGAATCGCCTTTAAAGCACATGAAAAGTGGCAAAATGTCGACAATGATGCCCTTGGCCAAACAGGGCGTATGCGTTTTTTCCTGAATATATTCAGGAAAAAACGCATACGCCCTGTTTGGCCAACCAAGAAACCTGGAAAGGCTAATCAGCGCTACAAAGAAGTCTCGCTTCCCATCGGTCAAAAGGGCCATGGTGCAAAAAGTGTCAAAACCAGAAATGCAGGACAGGCCATGGAGAAATGGCAGCCTTGCTACGCTGATGGGAGGGATGTAAATTGCCAACAGCCACTCTGGAGAAGTGTACGGTGTGTCCTGAAACATTGAGAAAACACAGCTTAGGGAGCATAGGGCACGTCCACTCATGGGCGTATAAGTTGGGAAAACTAAAAATCAGCAAGACACAGGCACCCCAAAGTTTAGGGCTGCTCTGTTGACAAGAACCTCCACTTCATGACACCTTAAATATCCCAGGAAAGAGAAAAATGAATAAAGAAGTTGTGGTCCTTATGTACAATGGAATATCACGCAGACATGAAATCAATGTCATAAGGCTAGTAGAAGCAAGATGAGTGGATTTAGGTACGACAATTCTAAGTGAAATAAGTCACACAGAAAAAGACACTTATCATAAACTATCACTTATAGAGGGAATGTAAAAACCGCTACGCTTGAACTGAATTACAAAACAGAACAGAGTCACACGTTTAGAAAACACACTATGGCTGCTTAACGGGAAAGGTGAGGTGGGGTGATGCATAAAACAAGGGTGTCAAATTCGCTCAGATACCTTTCCATACACCCAATATGTAATAGACAAGACCTACTCCTTGCTCAGTGAACTGGACTCAACACCCCCTATTCACCGCACAAGAATATATGTGACTAGTAAGAATCTTAAAACCTATGTATTGATATCTGTCTGGAAGTGAGTCAAGTGGGTGTAAAGCTGCATAAACACAGCCGTGAAAAGCAGCTAAACCCCATTATAAAAATAAATTAGTTTTAAAAACCCATGAAACAAAGACACTGAAAGAGAGAGAAATTCTTACAAAATTCGTTCAGAGGCTGTGATGCAACCTGGATTGACCATATCTAGACCCACAGCTGGATGAGACATAAGGGTGGACACTCTTGGGGCTGAAAGGTTGGGTGAGGTTGGGTGAGCAAACGCAGACCCTTTAAAGTAATACTGCCTGGAACCCATCCCATGGGTCCCAAATCTCCAGGTTCAAGGGCATCTTCCTACATCGAAAACATGCATGAGAAACCCAGAAGATTGTACACCGTGTGATTTTGAAAGTTTTCTAATACGCACCTCATTTCTCATCTCCTTGTGCTCGGGTTCGCCATTCCAGCTACTTTACTAGCAATCTCCCTACTTGGAGAATCAGCACCTTTAACCTCCTGTTCCCTACAGGTTGCAATTTGTCCAGAGGATGAACGGGAAGAGGGGCAACCAATGAGAGACTAGATCTAGGTTTTGGGACAGGCACAGGTCACTCTATTTTCCCATCAGGAAGAAGAATTATCCACAGGCTCAGCCTGCCTCCAGGAACCAGAATAGGGCCTGAGGCAATTCCGTGCTTTTGCGGCCAGCTCCCAAAAAAGACAGTTGAAAAATGGAGCTCAGGGGCACTGCCATTCACAAACCTGCTGAGTTATAAGTGATAACTCTCGTCCACAAATATATTGAGGGAAGGCAACGAAGAGGATTTGAAAGCAAGGCAGAATTGCAGGAAACAGGTTTCAGGAGGTAGATTCGAATCGCCTTTAAAGCACATGAAAAGTGGCAAAATGTCGACAATGATGCCCTTGGCCAAACAGGGCGTATGCGTTTTTTCCTGAATATATTCAGGAAAAAACGCATACGCCCTGTTTGGCCAACCAAGAAACCTGGAAAGGCTAATCAGCGCTACAAAGAAGTCTCGCTTCCCATCGGTCAAAAGGGCCATGGTGCAAAAAGTGTCAAAACCAGAAATGCAGGACAGGCCATGGAGAAATGGCAGCCTTGCTACGCTGATGGGCGGGATGTAAATTGCCAACAGCCACTCTGGAGAAGTGTACGGTGTGTCCTGAAACATTGAGAAAACACAGCTTAGGGAGCATAGGGCACGTCCACTCATGGGCGTATAAATTGGGAAAACTAAAAATCAGCAAGACACAGGCACCCCAAAGTTTAGGGCTGCTCTGTTGACAAGAACCTCCACTTCATGACACCTTAAATATCCCAGGAAAGAGAAAAATGGATAAAGAAGTTGTGGTCCTTATGTACAATGGAATATCACTCAGACATGAAATCAATGTCATAAGGCTAGTAGAAGCAAGATGAGTGGATTTAGGTACGACAATACTAAGTGAAATAAGTCACACAGAAGAAGACACTTATCATAAGCTATCACTTATAGAGGGAATGTAAAAACCGCTACACTTGAACTGAATTACAAAACAGAACAGAGTCACACGTTTAGAAAACACACTATGGCTGCTTAACGGGAAAGGTGAGGTGGGGTGATGCATAAAACAAGGGTGTCAAATTCGCTCAGATACCTTTCCATACACCCAATATGTAATAGACAAGACCTACTCCTTGCTCAGTGAACTGGACTCAACACCCCCTATTCACCGCACAAGAATATATGTGACTAGTAAGAATCTTAAAACCTATGTATTGATATCTGTCTGGAAGTGAGTCAAGTGGGTGTAAAGCTGCATAAACACAGCCGTGAAAAGCAGCTAAACCCCATTATAAAAATAAATTAGTTTTAAAAACCCATGAAACAAAGACACTGAAAGAGAGAGAAATTCTTACAAAATTCGTTCAGAGGCTGTGATGCAACCTGGATTGACCATATCTAGACCCACAGCTGGATGAGACATAAGGGTGGACACTCTTGGGGCTGAAAGGTTGGGTGAGGTTGGGTAAGCAAACGCAGACCCTTTAAAGTAATACTGCCTGGAACCCATCCCATGGGTCCCAAATCTCCAGGTTCAAGGGCATCTTCCTACATCGAAAACATGCATGAGAAACCCAGAAGATGGTACACCGTGTGATTTTGAAAGTTTTCTAATACGCACCTCATTTCTCATCTCCTTGTGCTCGGGTTTGCCATTCCAGCTACTTTACTAGCAATCTCCCTACTTGGAGAATCAGCACCTTTAACCTCCTGTTCCCTACAGGTTGCAATTTGTCCAGAGGATGAACGGGAAGAGGGGCAACCAATGAGAGACTAGATCTAGGTTTTGGGACAGGCACAGGTCACTCTATTTTCCCATCAGGAAGAAGAATTATCCACAGGCTCAGCCTGCCTCCAGGAACCAGAATAGGGCCTGAGGCAATTCCGTGCTTTTGCGGCCAGCTCCCAAAAAAGACAGTTGAAAAATGGAGCTCAGGGGCACTGCCATTCACAAACCTGCTGAGTTATAAGTGATAACTCTCGTCCACAAATATATTGAGGGAAGGCAACGAAGAGGATTTGAAAGCAAGGCAGAATTGCAGGAAACAGGTTTCAGGAGGTAGATTCGAATCGCCTTTAAAGCACATGAAAAGTGGCAAAATGTCGACAATGATGCCCTTGGCCAAACAGGGCGTATGCGTTTTTTCCTGAATATATTCAGGAAAAAACGCATACGCCCTGTTTGGCCAACCAAGAAACCTGGAAAGGCTAATCAGCGCTACAAAGAAGTCTCGCTTCCCATCGGTCAAAAGGGCCATGGTGCAAAAAGTGTCAAAACCAGAAATGCAGGACAGGCCATGGAGAAATGGCAGCCTTGCTACGCTGATGGGAGGGATGTAAATTGCCAACAGCCACTCTGGAGAAGTGTACGGTGTGTCCTGAAACATTGAGAAAACACAGCTTAGGGAGCATAGGGCACGTCCACTCATGGGCGTATAAGTTGGGAAAACTAAAAATCAGCAAGACACAGGCACCCCAAAGTTTAGGGCTGCTCTGTTGACAAGAACCTCCACTTCATGACACCTTAAATATCCCAGGAAAGAGAAAAATGAATAAAGAAGTTGTGGTCCTTATGTACAATGGAATATCACGCAGACATGAAATCAATGTCATAAGGCTAGTAGAAGCAAGATGAGTGGATTTAGGTACGACAATTCTAAGTGAAATAAGTCACACAGAAAAAGACACTTATCATAAACTATCACTTATAGAGGGAATGTAAAAACCGCTACGCTTGAACTGAATTACAAAACAGAACAGAGTCACACGTTTAGAAAACACACTATGGCTGCTTAACGGGAAAGGTGAGGTGGGGTGATGCATAAAACAAGGGTGTCAAATTCGCTCAGATACCTTTCCATACACCCAATATGTAATAGACAAGACCTACTCCTTGCTCAGTGAACTGGACTCAACACCCCCTATTCACCGCACAAGAATATATGTGACTAGTAAGAATCTTAAAACCTATGTATTGATATCTGTCTGGAAGTGAGTCAAGTGGGTGTAAAGCTGCATAAACACAGCCGTGAAAAGCAGCTAAACCCCATTATAAAAATAAATTAGTTTTAAAAACCCATGAAACAAAGACACTGAAAGAGAGAGAAATTCTTACAAAATTCGTTCAGAGGCTGTGATGCAACCTGGATTGACCATATCTAGACCCACAGCTGGATGAGACATAAGGGTGGACACTCTTGGGGCTGAAAGGTTGGGTGAGGTTGGGTGAGCAAACGCAGACCCTTTAAAGTAATACTGCCTGGAACCCATCCCATGGGTCCCAAATCTCCAGGTTCAAGGGCATCTTCCTACATCGAAAACATGCATGAGAAACCCAGAAGATTGTACACCGTGTGATTTTGAAAGTTTTCTAATACGCACCTCATTTCTCATCTCCTTGTGCTCGGGTTCGCCATTCCAGCTACTTTACTAGCAATCTCCCTACTTGGAGAATCAGCACCTTTAACCTCCTGTTCCCTACAGGTTGCAATTTGTCCAGAGGATGAACGGGAAGAGGGGCAACCAATGAGAGACTAGATCTAGGTTTTGGGACAGGCACAGGTCACTCTATTTTCCCATCAGGAAGAAGAATTATCCACAGGCTCAGCCTGCCTCCAGGAACCAGAATAGGGCCTGAGGCAATTCCGTGCTTTTGCGGCCAGCTCCCAAAAAAGACAGTTGAAAAATGGAGCTCAGGGGCACTGCCATTCACAAACCTGCTGAGTTATAAGTGATAACTCTCGTCCACAAATATATTGAGGGAAGGCAACGAAGAGGATTTGAAAGCAAGGCAGAATTGCAGGAAACAGGTTTCAGGAGGTAGATTCGAATCGCCTTTAAAGCACATGAAAAGTGGCAAAATGTCGACAATGATGCCCTTGGCCAAACAGGGCGTATGCGTTTTTTCCTGAATATATTCAGGAAAAAACGCATACGCCCTGTTTGGCCAACCAAGAAACCTGGAAAGGCTAATCAGCGCTACAAAGAAGTCTCGCTTCCCATCGGTCAAAAGGGCCATGGTGCAAAAAGTGTCAAAACCAGAAATGCAGGACAGGCCATGGAGAAATGGCAGCCTTGCTACGCTGATGGGCGGGATGTAAATTGCCAACAGCCACTCTGGAGAAGTGTACGGTGTGTCCTGAAACATTGAGAAAACACAGCTTAGGGAGCATAGGGCACGTCCACTCATGGGCGTATAAATTGGGAAAACTAAAAATCAGCAAGACACAGGCACCCCAAAGTTTAGGGCTGCTCTGTTGACAAGAACCTCCACTTCATGACACCTTAAATATCCCAGGAAAGAGAAAAATGGATAAAGAAGTTGTGGTCCTTATGTACAATGGAATATCACTCAGACATGAAATCAATGTCATAAGGCTAGTAGAAGCAAGATGAGTGGATTTAGGTACGACAATACTAAGTGAAATAAGTCACACAGAAGAAGACACTTATCATAAGCTATCACTTATAGAGGGAATGTAAAAACCGCTACACTTGAACTGAATTACAAAACAGAACAGAGTCACACGTTTAGAAAACACACTATGGCTGCTTAACGGGAAAGGTGAGGTGGGGTGATGCATAAAACAAGGGTGTCAAATTCGCTCAGATACCTTTCCATACACCCAATATGTAATAGACAAGACCTACTCCTTGCTCAGTGAACTGGACTCAACACCCCCTATTCACCGCACAAGAATATATGTGACTAGTAAGAATCTTAAAACCTATGTATTGATATCTGTCTGGAAGTGAGTCAAGTGGGTGTAAAGCTGCATAAACACAGCCGTGAAAAGCAGCTAAACCCCATTATAAAAATAAATTAGTTTTAAAAACCCATGAAACAAAGACACTGAAAGAGAGAGAAATTCTTACAAAATTCGTTCAGAGGCTGTGATGCAACCTGGATTGACCATATCTAGACCCACAGCTGGATGAGACATAAGGGTGGACACTCTTGGGGCTGAAAGGTTGGGTGAGGTTGGGTGAGCAAACGCAGACCCTTTAAAGTAATACTGCCTGGAACCCATCCCATGGGTCCCAAATCTCCAGGTTCAAGGGCATCTTCCTACATCGAAAACATGCATGAGAAACCCAGAAGATGGTACACCGTGTGATTTTGAAAGTTTTCTAATACGCACCTCATTTCTCATCTCCTTGTGCTCGGGTTCGCCATTCCAGCTACTTTACTAGCAATCTCCCTACTTGGAGAATCAGCACCTTTAACCTCCTGTTCCCTACAGGTTGCAATTTGTCCAGAGGATGAACGGGAAGAGGGGCAACCAATGAGAGACTAGATCTAGGTTTTGGGACAGGCACAGGTCACTCTATTTTCCCATCAGGAAGAAGAATTATCCACAGGCTCAGCCTGCCTCCAGGAACCAGAATAGGGCCTGAGGCAATTCCGTGCTTTTGCGGCCAGCTCCCAAAAAAGACAGTTGAAAAATGGAGCTCAGGGGCACTGCCATTCACAAACCTGCTGAGTTATAAGTGATAACTCTCGTCCACAAATATATTGAGGGAAGGCAACGAAGAGGATTTGAAAGCAAGGCAGAATTGCAGGAAACAGGTTTCAGGAGGTAGATTCGAATCGCCTTTAAAGCACATGAAAAGTGGCAAAATGTCGACAATGATGCCCTTGGCCAAACAGGGCGTATGCGTTTTTTCCTGAATATATTCAGGAAAAAACGCATACGCCCTGTTTGGCCAACCAAGAAACCTGGAAAGGCTAATCAGCGCTACAAAGAAGTCTCGCTTCCCATCGGTCAAAAGGGCCATGGTGCAAAAAGTGTCAAAACCAGAAATGCAGGACAGGCCATGGAGAAATGGCAGCCTTGCTACGCTGATGGGAGGGATGTAAATTGCCAACAGCCACTCTGGAGAAGTGTACGGTGTGTCCTGAAACATTGAGAAAACACAGCTTAGGGAGCATAGGGCACGTCCACTCATGGGCGTATAAGTTGGGAAAACTAAAAATCAGCAAGACACAGGCACCCCAAAGTTTAGGGCTGCTCTGTTGACAAGAACCTCCACTTCATGACACCTTAAATATCCCAGGAAAGAGAAAAATGAATAAAGAAGTTGTGGTCCTTATGTACAATGGAATATCACGCAGACATGAAATCAATGTCATAAGGCTAGTAGAAGCAAGATGAGTGGATTTAGGTACGACAATTCTAAGTGAAATAAGTCACACAGAAAAAGACACTTATCATAAACTATCACTTATAGAGGGAATGTAAAAACCGCTACGCTTGAACTGAATTACAAAACAGAACAGAGTCACACGTTTAGAAAACACACTATGGCTGCTTAACGGGAAAGGTGAGGTGGGGTGATGCATAAAACAAGGGTGTCAAATTCGCTCAGATACCTTTCCATACACCCAATATGTAATAGACAAGACCTACTCCTTGCTCAGTGAACTGGACTCAACACCCCCTATTCACCGCACAAGAATATATGTGACTAGTAAGAATCTTAAAACCTATGTATTGATATCTGTCTGGAAGTGAGTCAAGTGGGTGTAAAGCTGCATAAACACAGCCGTGAAAAGCAGCTAAACCCCATTATAAAAATAAATTAGTTTTAAAAACCCATGAAACAAAGACACTGAAAGAGAGAGAAATTCTTACAAAATTCGTTCAGAGGCTGTGATGCAACCTGGATTGACCATATCTAGACCCACAGCTGGATGAGACATAAGGGTGGACACTCTTGGGGCTGAAAGGTTGGGTGAGGTTGGGTGAGCAAACGCAGACCCTTTAAAGTAATACTGCCTGGAACCCATCCCATGGGTCCCAAATCTCCAGGTTCAAGGGCATCTTCCTACATCGAAAACATGCATGAGAAACCCAGAAGATTGTACACCGTGTGATTTTGAAAGTTTTCTAATACGCACCTCATTTCTCATCTCCTTGTGCTCGGGTTCGCCATTCCAGCTACTTTACTAGCAATCTCCCTACTTGGAGAATCAGCACCTTTAACCTCCTGTTCCCTACAGGTTGCAATTTGTCCAGAGGATGAACGGGAAGAGGGGCAACCAATGAGAGACTAGATCTAGGTTTTGGGACAGGCACAGGTCACTCTATTTTCCCATCAGGAAGAAGAATTATCCACAGGCTCAGCCTGCCTCCAGGAACCAGAATAGGGCCTGAGGCAATTCCGTGCTTTTGCGGCCAGCTCCCAAAAAAGACAGTTGAAAAATGGAGCTCAGGGGCACTGCCATTCACAAACCTGCTGAGTTATAAGTGATAACTCTCGTCCACAAATATATTGAGGGAAGGCAACGAAGAGGATTTGAAAGCAAGGCAGAATTGCAGGAAACAGGTTTCAGGAGGTAGATTCGAATCGCCTTTAAAGCACATGAAAAGTGGCAAAATGTCGACAATGATGCCCTTGGCCAAACAGGGCGTATGCGTTTTTTCCTGAATATATTCAGGAAAAAACGCATACGCCCTGTTTGGCCAACCAAGAAACCTGGAAAGGCTAATCAGCGCTACAAAGAAGTCTCGCTTCCCATCGGTCAAAAGGGCCATGGTGCAAAAAGTGTCAAAACCAGAAATGCAGGACAGGCCATGGAGAAATGGCAGCCTTGCTACGCTGATGGGCGGGATGTAAATTGCCAACAGCCACTCTGGAGAAGTGTACGGTGTGTCCTGAAACATTGAGAAAACACAGCTTAGGGAGCATAGGGCACGTCCACTCATGGGCGTATAAATTGGGAAAACTAAAAATCAGCAAGACACAGGCACCCCAAAGTTTAGGGCTGCTCTGTTGACAAGAACCTCCACTTCATGACACCTTAAATATCCCAGGAAAGAGAAAAATGGATAAAGAAGTTGTGGTCCTTATGTACAATGGAATATCACTCAGACATG
Organism: Eschrichtius robustus; assembly: GCF_028021215.1. Lineage (NCBI taxonomy): Eukaryota > Metazoa > Chordata > Mammalia > Artiodactyla > Eschrichtiidae > Eschrichtius > Eschrichtius robustus. The sequence goes on from NW_027175169.1 coordinate 1,477,849, forward strand.
AAATCAATGTCATAAGGCTAGTAGAAGCAAGATGAGTGGATTTAGGTACGACAATACTAAGTGAAATAAGTCACACAGAAGAAGACACTTATCATAAGCTATCACTTATAGAGGGAATGTAAAAACCGCTACACTTGAACTGAATTACAAAACAGAACAGAGTCACACGTTTAGAAAACACACTATGGCTGCTTAACGGGAAAGGTGAGGTGGGGTGATGCATAAAACAAGGGTGTCAAATTCGCTCAGATACCTTTCCATACACCCAATATGTAATAGACAAGACCTACTCCTTGCTCAGTGAACTGGACTCAACACCCCCTATTCACCGCACAAGAATATATGTGACTAGTAAGAATCTTAAAACCTATGTATTGATATCTGTCTGGAAGTGAGTCAAGTGGGTGTAAAGCTGCATAAACACAGCCGTGAAAAGCAGCTAAACCCCATTATAAAAATAAATTAGTTTTAAAAACCCATGAAACAAAGACACTGAAAGAGAGAGAAATTCTTACAAAATTCGTTCAGAGGCTGTGATGCAACCTGGATTGACCATATCTAGACCCACAGCTGGATGAGACATAAGGGTGGACACTCTTGGGGCTGAAAGGTTGGGTGAGGTTGGGTGAGCAAACGCAGACCCTTTAAAGTAATACTGCCTGGAACCCATCCCATGGGTCCCAAATCTCCAGGTTCAAGGGCATCTTCCTACATCGAAAACATGCATGAGAAACCCAGAAGATGGTACACCGTGTGATTTTGAAAGTTTTCTAATACGCACCTCATTTCTCATCTCCTTGTGCTCGGGTTCGCCATTCCAGCTACTTTACTAGCAATCTCCCTACTTGGAGAATCAGCACCTTTAACCTCCTGTTCCCTACAGGTTGCAATTTGTCCAGAGGATGAACGGGAAGAGGGGCAACCAATGAGAGACTAGATCTAGGTTTTGGGACAGGCACAGGTCACTCTATTTTCCCATCAGGAAGAAGAATTATCCACAGGCTCAGCCTGCCTCCAGGAACCAGAATAGGGCCTGAGGCAATTCCGTGCTTTTGCGGCCAGCTCCCAAAAAAGACAGTTGAAAAATGGAGCTCAGGGGCACTGCCATTCACAAACCTGCTGAGTTATAAGTGATAACTCTCGTCCACAAATATATTGAGGGAAGGCAACGAAGAGGATTTGAAAGCAAGGCAGAATTGCAGGAAACAGGTTTCAGGAGGTAGATTCGAATCGCCTTTAAAGCACATGAAAAGTGGCAAAATGTCGACAATGATGCCCTTGGCCAAACAGGGCGTATGCGTTTTTTCCTGAATATATTCAGGAAAAAACGCATACGCCCTGTTTGGCCAACCAAGAAACCTGGAAAGGCTAATCAGCGCTACAAAGAAGTCTCGCTTCCCATCGGTCAAAAGGGCCATGGTGCAAAAAGTGTCAAAACCAGAAATGCAGGACAGGCCATGGAGAAATGGCAGCCTTGCTACGCTGATGGGAGGGATGTAAATTGCCAACAGCCACTCTGGAGAAGTGTACGGTGTGTCCTGAAACATTGAGAAAACACAGCTTAGGGAGCATAGGGCACGTCCACTCATGGGCGTATAAGTTGGGAAAACTAAAAATCAGCAAGACACAGGCACCCCAAAGTTTAGGGCTGCTCTGTTGACAAGAACCTCCACTTCATGACACCTTAAATATCCCAGGAAAGAGAAAAATGAATAAAGAAGTTGTGGTCCTTATGTACAATGGAATATCACGCAGACATGAAATCAATGTCATAAGGCTAGTAGAAGCAAGATGAGTGGATTTAGGTACGACAATTCTAAGTGAAATAAGTCACACAGAAAAAGACACTTATCATAAACTATCACTTATAGAGGGAATGTAAAAACCGCTACGCTTGAACTGAATTACAAAACAGAACAGAGTCACACGTTTAGAAAACACACTATGGCTGCTTAACGGGAAAGGTGAGGTGGGGTGATGCATAAAACAAGGGTGTCAAATTCGCTCAGATACCTTTCCATACACCCAATATGTAATAGACAAGACCTACTCCTTGCTCAGTGAACTGGACTCAACACCCCCTATTCACCGCACAAGAATATATGTGACTAGTAAGAATCTTAAAACCTATGTATTGATATCTGTCTGGAAGTGAGTCAAGTGGGTGTAAAGCTGCATAAACACAGCCGTGAAAAGCAGCTAAACCCCATTATAAAAATAAATTAGTTTTAAAAACCCATGAAACAAAGACACTGAAAGAGAGAGAAATTCTTACAAAATTCGTTCAGAGGCTGTGATGCAACCTGGATTGACCATATCTAGACCCACAGCTGGATGAGACATAAGGGTGGACACTCTTGGGGCTGAAAGGTTGGGTGAGGTTGGGTGAGCAAACGCAGACCCTTTAAAGTAATACTGCCTGGAACCCATCCCATGGGTCCCAAATCTCCAGGTTCAAGGGCATCTTCCTACATCGAAAACATGCATGAGAAACCCAGAAGATGGTACACCGTGTGATTTTGAAAGTTTTCTAATACGCACCTCATTTCTCATCTCCTTGTGCTCGGGTTCGCCATTCCAGCTACTTTACTAGCAATCTCCCTACTTGGAGAATCAGCACCTTTAACCTCCTGTTCCCTACAGGTTGCAATTTGTCCAGAGGATGAACGGGAAGAGGGGCAACCAATGAGAGACTAGATCTAGGTTTTGGGACAGGCACAGGTCACTCTATTTTCCCATCAGGAAGAAGAATTATCCACAGGCTCAGCCTGCCTCCAGGAACCAGAATAGGGCCTGAGGCAATTCCGTGCTTTTGCGGCCAGCTCCCAAAAAAGACAGTTGAAAAATGGAGCTCAGGGGCACTGCCATTCACAAACCTGCTGAGTTATAAGTGATAACTCTCGTCCACAAATATATTGAGGGAAGGCAACGAAGAGGATTTGAAAGCAAGGCAGAATTGCAGGAAACAGGTTTCAGGAGGTAGATTCGAATCGCCTTTAAAGCACATGAAAAGTGGCAAAATGTCGACAATGATGCCCTTGGCCAAACAGGGCGTATGCGTTTTTTCCTGAATATATTCAGGAAAAAACGCATACGCCCTGTTTGGCCAACCAAGAAACCTGGAAAGGCTAATCAGCGCTACAAAGAAGTCTCGCTTCCCATCGGTCAAAAGGGCCATGGTGCAAAAAGTGTCAAAACCAGAAATGCAGGACAGGCCATGGAGAAATGGCAGCCTTGCTACGCTGATGGGAGGGATGTAAATTGCCAACAGCCACTCTGGAGAAGTGTACGGTGTGTCCTGAAACATTGAGAAAACACAGCTTAGGGAGCATAGGGCACGTCCACTCATGGGCGTATAAGTTGGGAAAACTAAAAATCAGCAAGACACAGGCACCCCAAAGTTTAGGGCTGCTCTGTTGACAAGAACCTCCACTTCATGACACCTTAAATATCCCAGGAAAGAGAAAAATGAATAAAGAAGTTTTGGTCCTTATGTACAATGGAATATCACGCAGACATGAAATCAATGTCATAAGGCTAGTAGAAGCAAGATGAGTGGATTTAGGTACGACAATTCTAAGTGAAATAAGTCACACAGAAAAAGACACTTATCATAAACTATCACTTATAGAGGGAATGTAAAAACCGCTACGCTTGAACTGAATTACAAAACAGAACAGAGTCACACGTTTAGAAAACACACTATGGCTGCTTAACGGGAAAGGTGAGGTGGGGTGATGCATAAAACAAGGGTGTCAAATTCGCTCAGATACCTTTCCATACACCCAATATGTAATAGACAAGACCTACTCCTTGCTCAGTGAACTGGACTCAACACCCCCTATTCACCGCACAAGAATATATGTGACTAGTAAGAATCTTAAAACCTATGTATTGATATCTGTCTGGAAGTGAGTCAAGTGGGTGTAAAGCTGCATAAACACAGCCGTGAAAAGCAGCTAAACCCCATTATAAAAATAAATTAGTTTTAAAAACCCATGAAACAAAGACACTGAAAGAGAGAGAAATTCTTACAAAATTCGTTCAGAGGCTGTGATGCAACCTGGATTGACCATATCTAGACCCACAGCTGGATGAGACATAAGGGTGGACACTCTTGGGGCTGAAAGGTTGGGTGAGGTTGGGTGAGCAAACGCAGACCCTTTAAAGTAATACTGCCTGGAACCCATCCCATGGGTCCCAAATCTCCAGGTTCAAGGGCATCTTCCTACATCGAAAACATGCATGAGAAACCCAGAAGATGGTACACCGTGTGATTTTGAAAGTTTTCTAATACGCACCTCATTTCTCATCTCCTTGTGCTCGGGTTCGCCATTCCAGCTACTTTACTAGCAATCTCCCTACTTGGAGAATCAGCACCTTTAACCTCCTGTTCCCTACAGGTTGCAATTTGTCCAGAGGATGAACGGGAAGAGGGGCAACCAATGAGAGACTAGATCTAGGTTTTGGGACAGGCACAGGTCACTCTATTTTCCCATCAGGAAGAAGAATTATCCACAGGCTCAGCCTGCCTCCAGGAACCAGAATAGGGCCTGAGGCAATTCCGTGCTTTTGCGGCCAGCTCCCAAAAAAGACAGTTGAAAAATGGAGCTCAGGGGCACTGCCATTCACAAACCTGCTGAGTTATAAGTGATAACTCTCGTCCACAAATATATTGAGGGAAGGCAACGAAGAGGATTTGAAAGCAAGGCAGAATTGCAGGAAACAGGTTTCAGGAGGTAGATTCGAATCGCCTTTAAAGCACATGAAAAGTGGCAAAATGTCGACAATGATGCCCTTGGCCAAACAGGGCGTATGCGTTTTTTCCTGAATATATTCAGGAAAAAACGCATACGCCCTGTTTGGCCAACCAAGAAACCTGGAAAGGCTAATCAGCGCTACAAAGAAGTCTCGCTTCCCATCGGTCAAAAGGGCCATGGTGCAAAAAGTGTCAAAACCAGAAATGCAGGACAGGCCATGGAGAAATGGCAGCCTTGCTACGCTGATGGGAGGGATGTAAATTGCCAACAGCCACTCTGGAGAAGTGTACGGTGTGTCCTGAAACATTGAGAAAACACAGCTTAGGGAGCATAGGGCACGTCCACTCATGGGCGTATAAGTTGGGAAAACTAAAAATCAGCAAGACACAGGCACCCCAAAGTTTAGGGCTGCTCTGTTGACAAGAACCTCCACTTCATGACACCTTAAATATCCCAGGAAAGAGAAAAATGAATAAAGAAGTTGTGGTCCTTATGTACAATGGAATATCACGCAGACATGAAATCAATGTCATAAGGCTAGTAGAAGCAAGATGAGTGGATTTAGGTACGACAATTCTAAGTGAAATAAGTCACACAGAAAAAGACACTTATCATAAACTATCACTTATAGAGGGAATGTAAAAACCGCTACGCTTGAACTGAATTACAAAACAGAACAGAGTCACACGTTTAGAAAACACACTATGGCTGCTTAACGGGAAAGGTGAGGTGGGGTGATGCATAAAACAAGGGTGTCAAATTCGCTCAGATACCTTTCCATACACCCAATATGTAATAGACAAGACCTACTCCTTGCTCAGTGAACTGGACTCAACACCCCCTATTCACCGCACAAGAATATATGTGACTAGTAAGAATCTTAAAACCTATGTATTGATATCTGTCTGGAAGTGAGTCAAGTGGGTGTAAAGCTGCATAAACACAGCCGTGAAAAGCAGCTAAACCCCATTATAAAAATAAATTAGTTTTAAAAACCCATGAAACAAAGACACTGAAAGAGAGAGAAATTCTTACAAAATTCGTTCAGAGGCTGTGATGCAACCTGGATTGACCATATCTAGACCCACAGCTGGATGAGACATAAGGGTGGACACTCTTGGGGCTGAAAGGTTGGGTGAGGTTGGGTGAGCAAACGCAGACCCTTTAAAGTAATACTGCCTGGAACCCATCCCATGGGTCCCAAATCTCCAGGTTCAAGGGCATCTTCCTACATCGAAAACATGCATGAGAAACCCAGAAGATTGTACACCGTGTGATTTTGAAAGTTTTCTAATACGCACCTCATTTCTCATCTCCTTGTGCTCGGGTTCGCCATTCCAGCTACTTTACTAGCAATCTCCCTACTTGGAGAATCAGCACCTTTAACCTCCTGTTCCCTACAGGTTGCAATTTGTCCAGAGGATGAACGGGAAGAGGGGCAACCAATGAGAGACTAGATCTAGGTTTTGGGACAGGCACAGGTCACTCTATTTTCCCATCAGGAAGAAGAATTATCCACAGGCTCAGCCTGCCTCCAGGAACCAGAATAGGGCCTGAGGCAATTCCGTGCTTTTGCGGCCAGCTCCCAAAAAAGACAGTTGAAAAATGGAGCTCAGGGGCACTGCCATTCACAAACCTGCTGAGTTATAAGTGATAACTCTCGTCCACAAATATATTGAGGGAAGGCAACGAAGAGGATTTGAAAGCAAGGCAGAATTGCAGGAAACAGGTTTCAGGAGGTAGATTCGAATCGCCTTTAAAGCACATGAAAAGTGGCAAAATGTCGACAATGATGCCCTTGGCCAAACAGGGCGTATGCGTTTTTTCCTGAATATATTCAGGAAAAAACGCATACGCCCTGTTTGGCCAACCAAGAAACCTGGAAAGGCTAATCAGCGCTACAAAGAAGTCTCGCTTCCCATCGGTCAAAAGGGCCATGGTGCAAAAAGTGTCAAAACCAGAAATGCAGGACAGGCCATGGAGAAATGGCAGCCTTGCTACGCTGATGGGCGGGATGTAAATTGCCAACAGCCACTCTGGAGAAGTGTACGGTGTGTCCTGAAACATTGAGAAAACACAGCTTAGGGAGCATAGGGCACGTCCACTCATGGGCGTATAAATTGGGAAAACTAAAAATCAGCAAGACACAGGCACCCCAAAGTTTAGGGCTGCTCTGTTGACAAGAACCTCCACTTCATGACACCTTAAATATCCCAGGAAAGAGAAAAATGGATAAAGAAGTTGTGGTCCTTATGTACAATGGAATATCACTCAGACATGAAATCAATGTCATAAGGCTAGTAGAAGCAAGATGAGTGGATTTAGGTACGACAATACTAAGTGAAATAAGTCACACAGAAGAAGACACTTATCATAAGCTATCACTTATAGAGGGAATGTAAAAACCGCTACACTTGAACTGAATTACAAAACAGAACAGAGTCACACGTTTAGAAAACACACTATGGCTGCTTAACGGGAAAGGTGAGGTGGGGTGATGCATAAAACAAGGGTGTCAAATTCGCTCAGATACCTTTCCATACACCCAATATGTAATAGACAAGACCTACTCCTTGCTCAGTGAACTGGACTCAACACCCCCTATTCACCGCACAAGAATATATGTGACTAGTAAGAATCTTAAAACCTATGTATTGATATCTGTCTGGAAGTGAGTCAAGTGGGTGTAAAGCTGCATAAACACAGCCGTGAAAAGCAGCTAAACCCCATTATAAAAATAAATTAGTTTTAAAAACCCATGAAACAAAGACACTGAAAGAGAGAGAAATTCTTACAAAATTCGTTCAGAGGCTGTGATGCAACCTGGATTGACCATATCTAGACCCACAGCTGGATGAGACATAAGGGTGGACACTCTTGGGGCTGAAAGGTTGGGTGAGGTTGGGTGAGCAAACGCAGACCCTTTAAAGTAATACTGCCTGGAACCCATCCCATGGGTCCCAAATCTCCAGGTTCAAGGGCATCTTCCTACATCGAAAACATGCATGAGAAACCCAGAAGATGGTACACCGTGTGATTTTGAAAGTTTTCTAATACGCACCTCATTTCTCATCTCCTTGTGCTCGGGTTCGCCATTCCAGCTACTTTACTAGCAATCTCCCTACTTGGAGAATCAGCACCTTTAACCTCCTGTTCCCTACAGGTTGCAATTTGTCCAGAGGATGAACGGGAAGAGGGGCAACCAATGAGAGACTAGATCTAGGTTTTGGGACAGGCACAGGTCACTCTATTTTCCCATCAGGAAGAAGAATTATCCACAGGCTCAGCCTGCCTCCAGGAACCAGAATAGGGCCTGAGGCAATTCCGTGCTTTTGCGGCCAGCTCCCAAAAAAGACAGTTGAAAAATGGAGCTCAGGGGCACTGCCATTCACAAACCTGCTGAGTTATAAGTGATAACTCTCGTCCACAAATATATTGAGGGAAGGCAACGAAGAGGATTTGAAAGCAAGGCAGAATTGCAGGAAACAGGTTTCAGGAGGTAGATTCGAATCGCCTTTAAAGCACATGAAAAGTGGCAAAATGTCGACAATGATGCCCTTGGCCAAACAGGGCGTATGCGTTTTTTCCTGAATATATTCAGGAAAAAACGCATACGCCCTGTTTGGCCAACCAAGAAACCTGGAAAGGCTAATCAGCGCTACAAAGAAGTCTCGCTTCCCATCGGTCAAAAGGGCCATGGTGCAAAAAGTGTCAAAACCAGAAATGCAGGACAGGCCATGGAGAAATGGCAGCCTTGCTACGCTGATGGGAGGGATGTAAATTGCCAACAGCCACTCTGGAGAAGTGTACGGTGTGTCCTGAAACATTGAGAAAACACAGCTTAGGGAGCATAGGGCACGTCCACTCATGGGCGTATAAGTTGGGAAAACTAAAAATCAGCAAGACACAGGCACCCCAAAGTTTAGGGCTGCTCTGTTGACAAGAACCTCCACTTCATGACACCTTAAATATCCCAGGAAAGAGAAAAATGAATAAAGAAGTTGTGGTCCTTATGTACAATGGAATATCACGCAGACATGAAATCAATGTCATAAGGCTAGTAGAAGCAAGATGAGTGGATTTAGGTACGACAATTCTAAGTGAAATAAGTCACACAGAAAAAGACACTTATCATAAACTATCACTTATAGAGGGAATGTAAAAACCGCTACGCTTGAACTGAATTACAAAACAGAACAGAGTCACACGTTTAGAAAACACACTATGGCTGCTTAACGGGAAAGGTGAGGTGGGGTGATGCATAAAACAAGGGTGTCAAATTCGCTCAGATACCTTTCCATACACCCAATATGTAATAGACAAGACCTACTCCTTGCTCAGTGAACTGGACTCAACACCCCCTATTCACCGCACAAGAATATATGTGACTAGTAAGAATCTTAAAACCTATGTATTGATATCTGTCTGGAAGTGAGTCAAGTGGGTGTAAAGCTGCATAAACACAGCCGTGAAAAGCAGCTAAACCCCATTATAAAAATAAATTAGTTTTAAAAACCCATGAAACAAAGACACTGAAAGAGAGAGAAATTCTTACAAAATTCGTTCAGAGGCTGTGATGCAACCTGGATTGACCATATCTAGACCCACAGCTGGATGAGACATAAGGGTGGACACTCTTGGGGCTGAAAGGTTGGGTGAGGTTGGGTGAGCAAACGCAGACCCTTTAAAGTAATACTGCCTGGAACCCATCCCATGGGTCCCAAATCTCCAGGTTCAAGGGCATCTTCCTACATCGAAAACATGCATGAGAAACCCAGAAGATTGTACACCGTGTGATTTTGAAAGTTTTCTAATACGCACCTCATTTCTCATCTCCTTGTGCTCGGGTTCGCCATTCCAGCTACTTTACTAGCAATCTCCCTACTTGGAGAATCAGCACCTTTAACCTCCTGTTCCCTACAGGTTGCAATTTGTCCAGAGGATGAACGGGAAGAGGGGCAACCAATGAGAGACTAGATCTAGGTTTTGGGACAGGCACAGGTCACTCTATTTTCCCATCAGGAAGAAGAATTATCCACAGGCTCAGCCTGCCTCCAGGAACCAGAATAGGGCCTGAGGCAATTCCGTGCTTTTGCGGCCAGCTCCCAAAAAAGACAGTTGAAAAATGGAGCTCAGGGGCACTGCCATTCACAAACCTGCTGAGTTATAAGTGATAACTCTCGTCCACAAATATATTGAGGGAAGGCAACGAAGAGGATTTGAAAGCAAGGCAGAATTGCAGGAAACAGGTTTCAGGAGGTAGATTCGAATCGCCTTTAAAGCACATGAAAAGTGGCAAAATGTCGACAATGATGCCCTTGGCCAAACAGGGCGTATGCGTTTTTTCCTGAATATATTCAGGAAAAAACGCATACGCCCTGTTTGGCCAACCAAGAAACCTGGAAAGGCTAATCAGCGCTACAAAGAAGTCTCGCTTCCCATCGGTCAAAAGGGCCATGGTGCAAAAAGTGTCAAAACCAGAAATGCAGGACAGGCCATGGAGAAATGGCAGCCTTGCTACGCTGATGGGCGGGATGTAAATTGCCAACAGCCACTCTGGAGAAGTGTACGGTGTGTCCTGAAACATTGAGAAAACACAGCTTAGGGAGCATAGGGCACGTCCACTCATGGGCGTATAAATTGGGAAAACTAAAAATCAGCAAGACACAGGCACCCCAAAGTTTAGGGCTGCTCTGTTGACAAGAACCTCCACTTCATGACACCTTAAATATCCCAGGAAAGAGAAAAATGGATAAAGAAGTTGTGGTCCTTATGTACAATGGAATATCACTCAGACATGAAATCAATGTCATAAGGCTAGTAGAAGCAAGATGAGTGGATTTAGGTACGACAATACTAAGTGAAATAAGTCACACAGAAGAAGACACTTATCATAAGCTATCACTTATAGAGGGAATGTAAAAACCGCTACACTTGAACTGAATTACAAAACAGAACAGAGTCACACGTTTAGAAAACACACTATGGCTGCTTAACGGGAAAGGTGAGGTGGGGTGATGCATAAAACAAGGGTGTCAAATTCGCTCAGATACCTTTCCATACACCCAATATGTAATAGACAAGACCTACTCCTTGCTCAGTGAACTGGACTCAACACCCCCTATTCACCGCACAAGAATATATGTGACTAGTAAGAATCTTAAAACCTATGTATTGATATCTGTCTGGAAGTGAGTCAAGTGGGTGTAAAGCTGCATAAACACAGCCGTGAAAAGCAGCTAAACCCCATTATAAAAATAAATTAGTTTTAAAAACCCATGAAACAAAGACACTGAAAGAGAGAGAAATTCTTACAAAATTCGTTCAGAGGCTGTGATGCAACCTGGATTGACCATATCTAGACCCACAGCTGGATGAGACATAAGGGTGGACACTCTTGGGGCTGAAAGGTTGGGTGAGGTTGGGTGAGCAAACGCAGACCCTTTAAAGTAATACTGCCTGGAACCCATCCCATGGGTCCCAAATCTCCAGGTTCAAGGGCATCTTCCTACATCGAAAACATGCATGAGAAACCCAGAAGATGGTACACCGTGTGATTTTGAAAGTTTTCTAATACGCACCTCATTTCTCATCTCCTTGTGCTCGGGTTCGCCATTCCAGCTACTTTACTAGCAATCTCCCTACTTGGAGAATCAGCACCTTTAACCTCCTGTTCCCTACAGGTTGCAATTTGTCCAGAGGATGAACGGGAAGAGGGGCAACCAATGAGAGACTAGATCTAGGTTTTGGGACAGGCACAGGTCACTCTATTTTCCCATCAGGAAGAAGAATTATCCACAGGCTCAGCCTGCCTCCAGGAACCAGAATAGGGCCTGAGGCAATTCCGTGCTTTTGCGGCCAGCTCCCAAAAAAGACAGTTGTAAAATGGAGCTCAGGGGCACTGCCATTCACAAACCTGCTGAGTTATAAGTGATAACTCTCGTCCACAAATATATTGAGGGAAGGCAACGAAGAGGATTTGAAAGCAAGGCAGAATTGCAGGAAACAGGTTTCAGGAGGTAGATTCGAATCGCCTTTAAAGCACATGAAAAGTGGCAAAATGTCGACAATGATGCCCTTGGCCAAACAGGGCGTATGCGTTTTTTCCTGAATATATTCAGGAAAAAACGCATACGCCCTGTTTGGCCAACCAAGAAACCTGGAAAGGCTAATCAGCGCTACAAAGAAGTCTCGCTTCCCATCGGTCAAAAGGGCCATGGTGCAAAAAGTGTCAAAACCAGAAATGCAGGACAGGCCATGGAGAAATGGCAGCCTTGCTACGCTGATGGGAGGGATGTAAATTGCCAACAGCCACTCTGGAGAAGTGTACGGTGTGTCCTGAAACATTGAGAAAACACAGCTTAGGGAGCATAGGGCACGTCCACTCATGGGCGTATAAGTTGGGAAAACTAAAAATCAGCAAGACACAGGCACCCCAAAGTTTAGGGCTGCTCTGTTGACAAGAACCTCCACTTCATGACACCTTAAATATCCCAGGAAAGAGAAAAATGAATAAAGAAGTTGTGGTCCTTATGTACAATGGAATATCACGCAGACATGAAATCAATGTCATAAGGCTAGTAGAAGCAAGATGAGTGGATTTAGGTACGACAATTCTAAGTGAAATAAGTCACACAGAAAAAGACACTTATCATAAACTATCACTTATAGAGGGAATGTAAAAACCGCTACGCTTGAACTGAATTACAAAACAGAACAGAGTCACACGTTTAGAAAACACACTATGGCTGCTTAACGGGAAAGGTGAGGTGGGGTGATGCATAAAACAAGGGTGTCAAATTCGCTCAGATACCTTTCCATACACCCAATATGTAATAGACAAGACCTACTCCTTGCTCAGTGAACTGGACTCAACACCCCCTATTCACCGCACAAGAATATATGTGACTAGTAAGAATCTTAAAACCTATGTATTGATATCTGTCTGGAAGTGAGTCAAGTGGGTGTAAAGCTGCATAAACACAGCCGTGAAAAGCAGCTAAACCCCATTATAAAAATAAATTAGTTTTAAAAACCCATGAAACAAAGACACTGAAAGAGAGAGAAATTCTTACAAAATTCGTTCAGAGGCTGTGATGCAACCTGGATTGACCATATCTAGACCCACAGCTGGATGAGACATAAGGGTGGACACTCTTGGGGCTGAAAGGTTGGGTGAGGTTGGGTGAGCAAACGCAGACCCTTTAAAGTAATACTGCCTGGAACCCATCCCATGGGTCCCAAATCTCCAGGTTCAAGGGCATCTTCCTACATCGAAAACATGCATGAGAAACCCAGAAGATTGTACACCGTGTGATTTTGAAAGTTTTCTAATACGCACCTCATTTCTCATCTCCTTGTGCTCGGGTTCGCCATTCCAGCTACTTTACTAGCAATCTCCCTACTTGGAGAATCAGCACCTTTAACCTCCTGTTCCCTACAGGTTGCAATTTGTCCAGAGGATGAACGGGAAGAGGGGCAACCAATGAGAGACTAGATCTAGGTTTTGGGACAGGCACAGGTCACTCTATTTTCCCATCAGGAAGAAGAATTATCCACAGGCTCAGCCTGCCTCCAGGAACCAGAATAGGGCCTGAGGCAATTCCGTGCTTTTGCGGCCAGCTCCCAAAAAAGACAGTTGAAAAATGGAGCTCAGGGGCACTGCCATTCACAAACCTGCTGAGTTATAAGTGATAACTCTCGTCCACAAATATATTGAGGGAAGGCAACGAAGAGGATTTGAAAGCAAGGCAGAATTGCAGGAAACAGGTTTCAGGAGGTAGATTCGAATCGCCTTTAAAGCACATGAAAAGTGGCAAAATGTCGACAATGATGCCCTTGGCCAAACAGGGCGTATGCGTTTTTTCCTGAATATATTCAGGAAAAAACGCATACGCCCTGTTTGGCCAACCAAGAAACCTGGAAAGGCTAATCAGCGCTACAAAGAAGTCTCGCTTCCCATCGGTCAAAAGGGCCATGGTGCAAAAAGTGTCAAAACCAGAAATGCAGGACAGGCCATGGAGAAATGGCAGCCTTGCTACGCTGATGGGCGGGATGTAAATTGCCAACAGCCACTCTGGAGAAGTGTACGGTGTGTCCTGAAACATTGAGAAAACACAGCTTAGGGAGCATAGGGCACGTCCACTCATGGGCGTATAAATTGGGAAAACTAAAAATCAGCAAGACACAGGCACCCCAAAGTTTAGGGCTGCTCTGTTGACAAGAACCTCCACTTCATGACACCTTAAATATCCCAGGAAAGAGAAAAATGGATAAAGAAGTTGTGGTCCTTATGTACAATGGAATATCACTCAGACATGAAATCAATGTCATAAGGCTAGTAGAAGCAAGATGAGTGGATTTAGGTACGACAATACTAAGTGAAATAAGTCACACAGAAGAAGACACTTATCATAAGCTATCACTTATAGAGGGAATGTAAAAACCGCTACACTTGAACTGAATTACAAAACAGAACAGAGTCACACGTTTAGAAAACACACTATGGCTGCTTAACGGGAAAGGTGAGGTGGGGTGATGCATAAAACAAGGGTGTCAAATTCGCTCAGATACCTTTCCATACACCCAATATGTAATAGACAAGACCTACTCCTTGCTCAGTGAACTGGACTCAACACCCCCTATTCACCGCACAAGAATATATGTGACTAGTAAGAATCTTAAAACCTATGTATTGATATCTGTCTGGAAGTGAGTCAAGTGGGTGTAAAGCTGCATAAACACAGCCGTGAAAAGCAGCTAAACCCCATTATAAAAATAAATTAGTTTTAAAAACCCATGAAACAAAGACACTGAAAGAGAGAGAAATTCTTACAAAATTCGTTCAGAGGCTGTGATGCAACCTGGATTGACCATATCTAGACCCACAGCTGGATGAGACATAAGGGTGGACACTCTTGGGGCTGAAAGGTTGGGTGAGGTTGGGTGAGCAAACGCAGACCCTTTAAAGTAATACTGCCTGGAACCCATCCCATGGGTCCCAAATCTCCAGGTTCAAGGGCATCTTCCTACATCGAAAACATGCATGAGAAACCCAGAAGATGGTACACCGTGTGATTTTGAAAGTTTTCTAATACGCACCTCATTTCTCATCTCCTTGTGCTCGGGTTCGCCATTCCAGCTACTTTACTAGCAATCTCCCTACTTGGAGAATCAGCACCTTTAACCTCCTGTTCCCTACAGGTTGCAATTTGTCCAGAGGATGAACGGGAAGAGGGGCAACCAATGAGAGACTAGATCTAGGTTTTGGGACAGGCACAGGTCACTCTATTTTCCCATCAGGAAGAAGAATTATCCACAGGCTCAGCCTGCCTCCAGGAACCAGAATAGGGCCTGAGGCAATTCCGTGCTTTTGCGGCCAGCTCCCAAAAAAGACAGTTGAAAAATGGAGCTCAGGGGCACTGCCATTCACAAACCTGCTGAGTTATAAGTGATAACTCTCGTCCACAAATATATTGAGGGAAGGCAACGAAGAGGATTTGAAAGCAAGGCAGAATTGCAGGAAACAGGTTTCAGGAGGTAGATTCGAATCGCCTTTAAAGCACATGAAAAGTGGCAAAATGTCGACAATGATGCCCTTGGCCAAACAGGGCGTATGCGTTTTTTCCTGAATATATTCAGGAAAAAACGCATACGCCCTGTTTGGCCAACCAAGAAACCTGGAAAGGCTAATCAGCGCTACAAAGAAGTCTCGCTTCCCATCGGTCAAAAGGGCCATGGTGCAAAAAGTGTCAAAACCAGAAATGCAGGACAGGCCATGGAGAAATGGCAGCCTTGCTACGCTGATGGGAGGGATGTAAATTGCCAACAGCCACTCTGGAGAAGTGTACGGTGTGTCCTGAAACATTGAGAAAACACAGCTTAGGGAGCATAGGGCACGTCCACTCATGGGCGTATAAGTTGGGAAAACTAAAAATCAGCAAGACACAGGCACCCCAAAGTTTAGGGCTGCTCTGTTGACAAGAACCTCCACTTCATGACACCTTAAATATCCCAGGAAAGAGAAAAATGAATAAAGAAGTTGTGGTCCTTATGTACAATGGAATATCACGCAGACATGAAATCAATGTCATAAGGCTAGTAGAAGCAAGATGAGTGGATTTAGGTACGACAATTCTAAGTGAAATAAGTCACACAGAAAAAGACACTTATCATAAACTATCACTTATAGAGGGAATGTAAAAACCGCTACGCTTGAACTGAATTACAAAACAGAACAGAGTCACACGTTTAGAAAACACACTATGGCTGCTTAACGGGAAAGGTGAGGTGGGGTGATGCATAAAACAAGGGTGTCAAATTCGCTCAGATACCTTTCCATACACCCAATATGTAATAGACAAGACCTACTCCTTGCTCAGTGAACTGGACTCAACACCCCCTATTCACCGCACAAGAATATATGTGACTAGTAAGAATCTTAAAACCTATGTATTGATATCTGTCTGGAAGTGAGTCAAGTGGGTGTAAAGCTGCATAAACACAGCCGTGAAAAGCAGCTAAACCCCATTATAAAAATAAATTAGTTTTAAAAACCCATGAAACAAAGACACTGAAAGAGAGAGAAATTCTTACAAAATTCGTTCAGAGGCTGTGATGCAACCTGGATTGACCATATCTAGACCCACAGCTGGATGAGACATAAGGGTGGACACTCTTGGGGCTGAAAGGTTGGGTGAGGTTGGGTGAGCAAACGCAGACCCTTTAAAGTAATACTGCCTGGAACCCATCCCATGGGTCCCAAATCTCCAGGTTCAAGGGCATCTTCCTACATCGAAAACATGCATGAGAAACCCAGAAGATGGTACACCGTGTGATTTTGAAAGTTTTCTAATACGCACCTCATTTCTCATCTCCTTGTGCTCGGGTTCGCCATTCCAGCTACTTTACTAGCAATCTCCCTACTTGGAGAATCAGCACCTTTAACCTCCTGTTCCCTACAGGTTGCAATTTGTCCAGAGGATGAACGGGAAGAGGGGCAACCAATGAGAGACTAGATCTAGGTTTTGGGACAGGCACAGGTCACTCTATTTTCCCATCAGGAAGAAGAATTATCCACAGGCTCAGCCTGCCTCCAGGAACCAGAATAGGGCCTGAGGCAATTCCGTGCATTTGCGGCCAGCTCCCAAAAAAGACAGTTGAAAAATGGAGCTCAGGGGCACTGCCATTCACAAACCTGCTGAGTTATAAGTGATAACTCTCGTCCACAAATATATTGAGGGAAGGCAACGAAGAGGATTTGAAAGCAAGGCAGAATTGCAGGAAACAGGTTTCAGGAGGTAGATTCGAATCGCCTTTAAAGCACATGAAAAGTGGCAAAATGTCGACAATGATGCCCTTGGCCAAACAGGGCGTATGCGTTTTTTCCTGAATATATTCAGGAAAAAACGCATACGCCCTGTTTGGCCAACCAAGAAACCTGGAAAGGCTAATCAGCGCTACAAAGAAGTCTCGCTTCCCATCGGTCAAAAGGGCCATGGTGCAAAAAGTGTCAAAACCAGAAATGCAGGACAGGCCATGGAGAAATGGCAGCCTTGCTACGCTGATGGGCGGGATGTAAATTGCCAACAGCCACTCTGGAGAAGTGTACGGTGTGTCCTGAAACATTGAGAAAACACAGCTTAGGGAGCATAGGGCACGTCCACTCATGGGCGTATAAATTGGGAAAACTAAAAATCAGCAAGACACAGGCACCCCAAAGTTTAGGGCTGCTCTGTTGACAAGAACCTCCACTTCATGACAACTTAAATATCCCAGGAAAGAGAAAAATGGATAAAGAAGTTGTGGTCCTTATGTACAATGGAATATCACTCAGACATGAAATCAATGTCATAAGGCTAGTAGAAGCAAGATGAGTGGATTTAGGTACGACAATACTAAGTGAAATAAGTCACACAGAAGAAGACACTTATCATAAGCTATCACTTATAGAGGGAATGTAAAAACCGCTACACTTGAACTGAATTACAAAACAGAACAGAGTCACACGTTTAGAAAACACACTATGGCTGCTTAACGGGAAAGGTGAGGTGGGGTGATGCATAAAACAAGGGTGTCAAATTCGCTCAGATACCTTTCCATACACCCAATATGTAATAGACAAGACCTACTCCTTGCTCAGTGAACTGGACTCAACACCCCCTATTCACCGCACAAGAATATATGTGACTAGTAAGAATCTTAAAACCTATGTATTGATATCTGTCTGGAAGTGAGTCAAGTGGGTGTAAAGCTGCATAAACACAGCCGTGAAAAGCAGCTAAACCCCATTATAAAAATAAATTAGTTTTAAAAACCCATGAAACAAAGACACTGAAAGAGAGAGAAATTCTTACAAAATTCGTTCAGAGGCTGTGATGCAACCTGGATTGACCATATCTAGACCCACAGCTGGATGAGACATAAGGGTGGACACTCTTGGGGCTGAAAGGTTGGGTGAGGTTGGGTGAGCAAACGCAGACCCTTTAAAGTAATACTGCCTGGAACCCATCCCATGGGTCCCAAATCTCCAGGTTCAAGGGCATCTTCCTACATCGAAAACATGCATGAGAAACCCAGAAGATGGTACACCGTGTGATTTTGAAAGTTTTCTAATACGCACCTCATTTCTCATCTCCTTGTGCTCGGGTTCGCCATTCCAGCTACTTTACTAGCAATCTCCCTACTTGGAGAATCAGCACCTTTAACCTCCTGTTCCCTACAGGTTGCAATTTGTCCAGAGGATGAACGGGAAGAGGGGCAACCAATGAGAGACTAGATCTAGGTTTTGGGACAGGCACAGGTCACTCTATTTTCCCATCAGGAAGAAGAATTATCCACAGGCTCAGCCTGCCTCCAGGAACCAGAATAGGGCCTGAGGCAATTCCGTGCTTTTGCGGCCAGCTCCCAAAAAAGACAGTTGTAAAATGGAGCTCAGGGGCACTGCCATTCACAAACCTGCTGAGTTATAAGTGATAACTCTCGTCCACAAATATATTGAGGGAAGGCAACGAAGAGGATTTGAAAGCAAGGCAGAATTGCAGGAAACAGGTTTCAGGAGGTAGATTCGAATCGCCTTTAAAGCACATGAAAAGTGGCAAAATGTCGACAATGATGCCCTTGGCCAAACAGGGCGTATGCGTTTTTTCCTGAATATATTCAGGAAAAAACGCATACGCCCTGTTTGGCCAACCAAGAAACCTGGAAAGGCTAATCAGCGCTACAAAGAAGTCTCGCTTCCCATCGGTCAAAAGGGCCATGGTGCAAAAAGTGTCAAAACCAGAAATGCAGGACAGGCCATGGAGAAATGGCAGCCTTGCTACGCTGATGGGAGGGATGTAAATTGCCAACAGCCACTCTGGAGAAGTGTACGGTGTGTCCTGAAACATTGAGAAAACACAGCTTAGGGAGCATAGGGCACGTCCACTCATGGGCGTATAAGTTGGGAAAACTAAAAATCAGCAAGACACAGGCACCCCAAAGTTTAGGGCTGCTCTGTTGACAAGAACCTCCACTTCATGACACCTTAAATATCCCAGGAAAGAGAAAAATGAATAAAGAAGTTGTGGTCCTTATGTACAATGGAATATCACGCAGACATGAAATCAATGTCATAAGGCTAGTAGAAGCAAGATGAGTGGATTTAGGTACGACAATTCTAAGTGAAATAAGTCACACAGAAAAAGACACTTATCATAAACTATCACTTATAGAGGGAATGTAAAAACCGCTACGCTTGAACTGAATTACAAAACAGAACAGAGTCACACGTTTAGAAAACACACTATGGCTGCTTAACGGGAAAGGTGAGGTGGGGTGATGCATAAAACAAGGGTGTCAAATTCGCTCAGATACCTTTCCATACACCCAATATGTAATAGACAAGACCTACTCCTTGCTCAGTGAACTGGACTCAACACCCCCTATTCACCGCACAAGAATATATGTGACTAGTAAGAATCTTAAAACCTATGTATTGATATCTGTCTGGAAGTGAGTCAAGTGGGTGTAAAGCTGCATAAACACAGCCGTGAAAAGCAGCTAAACCCCATTATAAAAATAAATTAGTTTTAAAAACCCATGAAACAAAGACACTGAAAGAGAGAGAAATTCTTACAAAATTCGTTCAGAGGCTGTGATGCAACCTGGATTGACCATATCTAGACCCACAGCTGGATGAGACATAAGGGTGGACACTCTTGGGGCTGAAAGGTTGGGTGAGGTTGGGTGAGCAAACGCAGACCCTTTAAAGTAATACTGCCTGGAACCCATCCCATGGGTCCCAAATCTCCAGGTTCAAGGGCATCTTCCTACATCGAAAACATGCATGAGAAACCCAGAAGATTGTACACCGTGTGATTTTGAAAGTTTTCTAATACGCACCTCATTTCTCATCTCCTTGTGCTCGGGTTCGCCATTCCAGCTACTTTACTAGCAATCTCCCTACTTGGAGAATCAGCACCTTTAACCTCCTGTTCCCTACAGGTTGCAATTTGTCCAGAGGATGAACGGGAAGAGGGGCAACCAATGAGAGACTAGATCTAGGTTTTGGGACAGGCACAGGTCACTCTATTTTCCCATCAGGAAGAAGAATTATCCACAGGCTCAGCCTGCCTCCAGGAACCAGAATAGGGCCTGAGGCAATTCCGTGCTTTTGCGGCCAGCTCCCAAAAAAGACAGTTGAAAAATGGAGCTCAGGGGCACTGCCATTCACAAACCTGCTGAGTTATAAGTGATAACTCTCGTCCACAAATATATTGAGGGAAGGCAACGAAGAGGATTTGAAAGCAAGGCAGAATTGCAGGAAACAGGTTTCAGGAGGTAGATTCGAATCGCCTTTAAAGCACATGAAAAGTGGCAAAATGTCGACAATGATGCCCTTGGCCAAACAGGGCGTATGCGTTTTTTCCTGAATATATTCAGGAAAAAACGCATACGCCCTGTTTGGCCAACCAAGAAACCTGGAAAGGCTAATCAGCGCTACAAAGAAGTCTCGCTTCCCATCGGTCAAAAGGGCCATGGTGCAAAAAGTGTCAAAACCAGAAATGCAGGACAGGCCATGGAGAAATGGCAGCCTTGCTACGCTGATGGGCGGGATGTAAATTGCCAACAGCCACTCTGGAGAAGTGTACGGTGTGTCCTGAAACATTGAGAAAACACAGCTTAGGGAGCATAGGGCACGTCCACTCATGGGCGTATAAATTGGGAAAACTAAAAATCAGCAAGACACAGGCACCCCAAAGTTTAGGGCTGCTCTGTTGACAAGAACCTCCACTTCATGACAACTTAAATATCCCAGGAAAGAGAAAAATGGATAAAGAAGTTGTGGTCCTTATGTACAATGGAATATCACTCAGACATGAAATCAATGTCATAAGGCTAGTAGAAGCAAGATGAGTGGATTTAGGTACGACAATACTAAGTGAAATAAGTCACACAGAAGAAGACACTTATCATAAGCTATCACTTATAGAGGGAATGTAAAAACCGCTACACTTGAACTGAATTACAAAACAGAACAGAGTCACACGTTTAGAAAACACACTATGGCTGCTTAACGGGAAAGGTGAGGTGGGGTGATGCATAAAACAAGGGTGTCAAATTCGCTCAGATACCTTTCCATACACCCAATATGTAATAGACAAGACCTACTCCTTGCTCAGTGAACTGGACTCAACACCCCCTATTCACCGCACAAGAATATATGTGACTAGTAAGAATCTTAAAACCTATGTATTGATATCTGTCTGGAAGTGAGTCAAGTGGGTGTAAAGCTGCATAAACACAGCCGTGAAAAGCAGCTAAACCCCATTATAAAAATAAATTAGTTTTAAAAACCCATGAAACAAAGACACTGAAAGAGAGAGAAATTCTTACAAAATTCGTTCAGAGGCTGTGATGCAACCTGGATTGACCATATCTAGACCCACAGCTGGATGAGACATAAGGGTGGACACTCTTGGGGCTGAAAGGTTGGGTGAGGTTGGGTGAGCAAACGCAGACCCTTTAAAGTAATACTGCCTGGAACCCATCCCATGGGTCCCAAATCTCCAGGTTCAAGGGCATCTTCCTACATCGAAAACATGCATGAGAAACCCAGAAGATGGTACACCGTGTGATTTTGAAAGTTTTCTAATACGCACCTCATTTCTCATCTCCTTGTGCTCGGGTTCGCCATTCCAGCTACTTTACTAGCAATCTCCCTACTTGGAGAATCAGCACCTTTAACCTCCTGTTCCCTACAGGTTGCAATTTGTCCAGAGGATGAACGGGAAGAGGGGCAACCAATGAGAGACTAGATCTAGGTTTTGGGACAGGCACAGGTCACTCTATTTTCCCATCAGGAAGAAGAATTATCCACAGGCTCAGCCTGCCTCCAGGAACCAGAATAGGGCCTGAGGCAATTCCGTGCTTTTGCGGCCAGCTCCCAAAAAAGACAGTTGAAAAATGGAGCTCAGGGGCACTGCCATTCACAAACCTGCTGAGTTATAAGTGATAACTCTCGTCCACAAATATATTGAGGGAAGGCAACGAACAGGATTTGAAAGCAAGGCAGAATTGCAGGAAACAGGTTTCAGGAGGTAGATTCGAATCGCCTTTAAAGCACATGAAAAGTGGCAAAATGTCGACAATGATGCCCTTGGCCAAACAGGGCGTATGCGTTTTTTCCTGAATATATTCAGGAAAAAACGCATACGCCCTGTTTGGCCAACCAAGAAACCTGGAAAGGCTAATCAGCGCTACAAAGAAGTCTCGCTTCCCATCGGTCAAAAGGGCCATGGTGCAAAAAGTGTCAAAACCAGAAATGCAGGACAGGCCATGGAGAAATGGCAGCCTTGCTACGCTGATGGGAGGGATGTAAATTGCCAACAGCCACTCTGGAGAAGTGTACGGTGTGTCCTGAAACATCGAAAAAACACAGCTTAGGGAGCATAGGGCACATCCACTCATGGGCGTATAAATTGGGAAAACTAAAAATCAGCAAGACACAGGCACCCCAAAGTTTAGGGCTGCTCTGTTGACAAGAACCTCCACTTCATGACACCTTAAATATCCCAGGAAAGAGAAAAATGGATAAAGAAGTTGTGGTCCTTATGTACAATGGAATATCACTCAGACATGAAATCAATGTCATAAGGCTAGTAGAAGCAAGATGAGTGGACTTAGGTACGACGATTCTAAGTGAAATAAGTCACACAGAAAAAGACACTTATCATAAGCTATCACTTAGAGAGGGAATGTAAAAACCGCTACACTTGAACTGAATTACAAAACAGAACAGAGTCACACGTTTAGAAAACACACTATGGCTGCTTAACGGGAAAGGTGAGGTGGGGTGATGCATAAAACAAGGGTTTCAAATTCGCTCAGATACCGTTCCATACACCCAATATGTAATAGACAAGACCTACTCCTTGCTCAGTGAACTGGACTCAACACCCCCTATTCACCGCACAAGAATATATGTGACTAGTAAGAATCTTAAAACCTATGTATTGATATCTGTCTGGAAGTGAGTCAAGTGGGTGTAAAGCCGCATAAACACAGCCGTGAAAAGCAGCTAAACCCCATTATAAAAATAAATTACTTTTAAAAACCCGTAAAACAAAGACAGTGAAAGAGAGAGAAATTCTTACAAAATTCGTTCAGAGGCTGTGATGCAACCTGGATTGACCATATCTAGACCCACAGCTGGATGAGACATAAGGGTGGACACTCTTGGGGCTGAAAGGTTGGGTGAGGTTGGGTGAGCAAACGCAGACCCTTTAAAGTAATACTGCCTGGTACCCATCCAATGGGTCCCAAATCTCCAGGTCCAAGGGCATCTTCCTACATTGAAAACATGCATGAGAAACCCAGAAGATGGTACACCGTGTGATTTTGAAAGGTTTCTAATACGCACCTCATTTCTCATCTCCTTGTGCTCGGGTTCGCCTTTCCAGCTACTTTACTAGCAATCTCCCTACTTGGAGAATCAGCACCTTTAAGCTCCTGTTGCCTACAGGTTGCAATTTCTCCTGAGGATGAACGGGAAGAGGGGCAACCAATGAGAGACTAGATCTAGGTGTTGGGACAGGCACAGGTCACTCTAATTTCCCATCAGGAAGAAGAATTAACCACAGGCTCAGCCTGCCGCCCAGAAGCAGAATAGGGCATGAGGCAATCCCGCGCTTTTGCGGCCAGCTCCCAAAAAAGCGAGTTGAAAAATGGAGCTCAGGGACACTGCAATTCACAAACCCGCAGAGTTATAAATGATAACTCTCATCCAGAGATATACTGAGGGAAGGCAAAAAAGAGGATTTGAAAGCAAGGCAGAATTGCAGGAAACAGATTTCAGGAGGTAGATTTGAATCGCCTTTAAAGCACATGAAAAGCGGCAAAACGTCGACAATGATGCCCTTGGCCAAAAAGGGCGTATGCGTTTTTTCCTGAATATATTCAGGAAAAAACGCATACGCCCTTTTTGGCCAACCAAGCAACCTGGAAAGGCAAATCAGCGCTACATAGAAGTCTCGCTTCCCATCGGTCAAAAGGGTCATGCTGCAAAAAGTGTCAAAACCAGAAATGCAGGACAGGCCATGGAGAAATGGCAGCCTTGCTACGCTGATGGTCGGGATGTAAATTGCCAACAGCCACTCTGGAGAAGTGTACGGTGTGTCCTGAAACATTGAGAAAACACAGCTTAGGGAGCATAGGGCACGTCCACTCATGGGCGTATAAGTTGGGAAAACTAAAAATCAGCAAGACACAGGCACCCCAAAGTTTAGGGCTGCTCTGTTGACAAGAACCTCCACTTCATGACACCTTAAATATCCCAGGAAAGAGAAAAATGAATAAAGAAGTTGTGGTCCTTATGTACAATGGAATATCACTCAGACATGAAATCAATGTCATAAGGCTAGTAGAAGCAAGATGAGTGGATTTAGGTACGACAATTCTAAGTGAAATAAGTCACACAGAAAAAGACACTTATCATAAGCTATCACTTATAGAGGGAATGTAAAAACCGCTACACTTGAACTGAATTACAAAACAGAACAGAGTCACACGTTTAGAAAACACACTATGGCTGCTTAACGGGAAAGGTGAGGTGGGGTGATGCATAAAACAAGGGTGTCAAATTCGCTCAGATACCTTTCCATACACCCAATATGTAATAGACAAGACCTACTCCTTGCTCAGTGAACTGGACTCAACACCCCCTATTCACCGCACAAGAATATATGTGACTAGTAAGAATCTTAAAACCTATGTATTGATATCTGTCTGGAAGTGAGTCAAGTGGGTGTAAAGCTGCATAAACACATCCGTGAAAAGCAGCTAAACCCCATTATAAAAATAAATTAGTTTTAAAAACCCATGAAACAAAGACACTGAAAGAGAGAGAAATTCTTACAAAATTCGTTCAGAGGCTGTGATGCAACCTGGATTGACCATATCTAGACCCACAGCTGGATGAGACATAAGGGTGGACACTCTTGGGGCTGAAAGGTTGGGTGAGGTTGGGTGAGCAAACGCAGACCCTTTAAAGTAATACTGCCTGGAACCCATCCCATGGGTCCCAAATCTCCAGGTTCAAGGGCATCTTCCTACATCGAAAACATGCATGAGAAACCCAGAAGATGGTACACCGTGTGATTTTGAAAGTTTTCTAATACGCACCTCATTTCTCATCTCCTTGTGCTCGGGTTCGCCATTCCAGCTACTTTACTAGCAATCTCCCTACTTGGAGAATCAGCACCTTTAACCTCCTGTTCCCTACAGGTTGCAATTTGTCCAGAGGATGAACGGGAAGAGGGGCAACCAATGAGAGACTAGATCTAGGTTTTGGGACAGGCACAGGTCACTCTATTTTCCCATCAGGAAGAAGAATTATCCACAGGCTCAGCCTGCCTCCAGGAACCAGAATAGGGCCTGAGGCAATTCCGTGCTTTTGCGGCCAGCTCCCAAAAAAGACAGTTGAAAAATGGAGCTCAGGGGCACTGCCATTCACAAACCTGCTGAGTTATAAGTGATAACTCTCGTCCACAAATATATTGAGGGAAGGCAACGAAGAGGATTTGAAAGCAAGGCAGAATTGCAGGAAACAGGTTTCAGGAGGTAGATTCGAATCGCCTTTAAAGCACATGAAAAGTGGCAAAATGTCGACAATGATGCCCTTGGCAAAACAGGGCGTATGCGTTTTTTCCTGAATATATTCAGGAAAAAACGCATACGCCCTGTTTGGCCAACCAAGAAACCTGGAAAGGCTAATCAGCGCTACAAAGAAGTCTCGCTTCCCATCGGTCAAAAGGGCCATGGTGCAAAAAGTGTCAAAACCAGAAATGCAGGACAGGCCATGGAGAAATGGCAGCCTTGCTACGCTGATGGGAGGGATGTAAATTGCCAACAGCCACTCTGGAGAAGTGTACGGTGTGTCCTGAAACATCGAAAAAACACAGCTTAGGGAGCATAGGGCACATCCACTCATGGGCGTATAAATTGGGAAAACTAAAAATCAGCAAGACACAGGCACCCCAAAGTTTAGGGCTGCTCTGTTGACAAGAACCTCCACTTCATGACACCTTAAATATCCCAGGATTGAGAAAAATGGATAAAGAAGTTGTGGTCCTTATGTACAATGGAATATCACTCAGACATGAAATCAATGTCATAAGGCTAGTAGAAGCAAGATGAGTGGACTTAGGTACGACGATTCTAAGTGAAATAAGTCACACAGAAAAAGACACTTATCATAAGCTATCACTTAGAGAGGGAATGTAAAAACCGCTACACTTGAACTGAATTACAAAACAGAACAGAGTCACACGTTTAGAAAACACACTATGGCTGCTTAACGGGAAAGGTGAAGTGGGGTGATGCATAAAACAAGGGTTTCAAATTCGCTCAGATACCGATCCATACACCCAATATGTAATAGACAAGACCTACTCCTTGCTCAGTGAACTGGACTCAACACCCCCTATTCACCGCACAAGAATATATGTGACTAGTAAGAATCTTAAAACCTATGTATTGATATCTGTCTGGAAGTGAGTCAAGTGGGTGTAAAGCCGCATAAACACAGCCGTGAAAAGCAGCTAAACCCCGTTATAAAAATAAATTACTTTTAAAAACCCGTAAAACAAAGACAGTGAAAGAGAGAGAAATTCTTACAAAATTCGTTCAGAGGCTGTGATGCAACCTGGATTGACCATATCTAGACCCACAGCTGGATGAGACATAAGGGTGGACACTCTTGGGGCTGAAAGGTTGGGTGAGGTTGGGTGAGCAAACGCAGACCCTTTAAAGTAATACTGACTGGTACCCATCCCATGGGTCCCAAATCTCCAGGTCCAAGGGCATCTTCCTACATTGAAAACATGCATGAGAAACCCAGAAGATGGTACACCGTGTGATTTTGAAAGGTTTCTAATACGCACCTCATTTCTCATCTCCTTGTGCTCGGGTTCGCCTTTCCAGCTACTTTACTAGCAATCTCCCTACTTGGAGAATCAGCACCTTTAAGCTCCTGTTGCCTACAGGTTGCAATTTGTCCAGAGGATGAACGGGAAGAGGGGCAACCAATGAGAGACTAGATCTAGGTGTTGGGACAGGCACAGGTCACTCTAATTTCCCATCAGGAAGAATAATTAACCACAGGCTCAGCCTGCCGCCCAGAAGCAGAATAGGGCATGAGGCAATCCCGCTCTTTTGCGGCCAGCTCCCAAAAAAGCGAGTTGAAAAATGGAGCTCAGGGACACTGCAATTCACAAACCCGCAGAGTTATAAATGATAACTCTCATCCAGAGATATACTGAGGGAAGGCAAAAAAGAGGATTTGAAAGCAAGGCAGAATTGCAGGAAACAGATTTCAGGAGGTAGATTCGAATCGCCTTTAAAGCACATGAAAAGCGGCAAAACGTCGACAATGATGCCCTTGGCCAAAAAGGGCGTATGCGTTTTTTCCTGAATATATTCAGGAAAAAACGCATACGCCCTGTTTGGCCAACCAAGCAACCTGGAAAGGCAAATCAGCGCTACATAGAAGTCTCGCTTCCCATCGGTCAAAAGGGTCATGCTGCAAAAAGTGTCAAAACCAGAAATGCAGGACAGGCCATGGAGAAATGGCAGCCTTGCTACGCTGATGGGCGGGATGTAAATTGCCAACAGCCACTCTGGAGAAGTGTACGGTGTGTCCTGAAACATTGAGAAAACACAGCATAGGGAGCATAGGGCACGTCCACTCATGGGCGTATAAGTTGGGAAAACTAAAAATCAGCAAGACACAGGTACCCCAAAGTTTAGGGCTGCTCTGTTGACAAGAACCTCCA